>NC_092770.1:57595400-57907431 GCF_047496795.1 Chiloscyllium punctatum | reverse complement strand
AAGCATTCTGTGAGGGATAATGTACAGAAAGCAGCTTTCTGTGAGGTGGTTACTTTCCAGAGAGCAGCTTTCTGTGGGGGGTGCACTGTACAGAGAGTAGCTTCCTGTAAGAGATACTGTACAGAGAGCAGCTTTCTGTGAATGATACTGGACAGAGAGCATCTTTTTGTGAGGGATACTGTACAGGAACAGCTTTCTGTGAGGGGTACTGTACAGAGTGCAGCTTTTTGTGAGGGCCACTGTACAGAGAGCAGCTTTCTGTGGGGTGGCAGTGTACAGAGAGCAGCTTTCTGTGAGGGGTACTGTACAGGGAGCAGCTTTCTGTGAGTGGGTACTGTACAGAGAGCAGCTTTCTGTGAGATATTCTGTACAGAGAGCAGCATTCTGTGAGGGGTACTGGACAGAGAGCAGCTTTCTGTGAGGGACACTATACAGAGAGCAGCTTTCTGTAAGGGGTATTGTACAGAGTGCAGCTTTTTGTGAGGAACACTGTACAGAGAGCAGCTTTCTGTGGGGGGTGCACTGTACAGAGAGTAGCTTTCGATGAGGGGGCACTGCACAGAGAGCAGCTTTCTGTGAGGGATACTGTTCAGAGAGCAGCTTTCTGTGAGGGATACTGTACGGAGAGCAGCTTTCTGTGAGGGATACTTTACGGAGAGTAGCTTTCTGTGAGGGGCACAGTACAGAGAGCAGCTTTCTGTGGGAGGGGCGCACTGTACAGAGAGCAGCTTTCTGTGAGGGATACTGTACAGAGAGCAGCTTTCTGTGAGGTGGTTACTGTACAGAGAGAAGCTTTCTGTGGGAGGGGTGCACTGTACAGAGAGCAGCTTTCTGTGAGGGATACTGTACAGAGAGCAGCTTTTTGTGAGGGATACTGTACAGGGAACAGCTTTCTGTGAGGGATACTGTACAGAAAGCAGTTTTCTGTGGGGTGGGACTGTACAGGGAGCAGCTTTCAGTGAGGGATACAGTGCAGAGAGCAGCGCTATGAGAGACATATTGTATAGAGAGCAGCTTTCTCTGAGGGGGTATTGTACATAGAGCAGCATTCTTTGAGGGGTACTGTACAGGGAGCAGCTTTCTGTTGGGGGGCACTCTGCGGGGAGCAGCTTTTTCTGAGGGGCACTGTACAGAGAGCAGCTTTCTGTGAGGGATACAGTGCAGAGAGCAGCGTTCTGAGAGACATACTGTACAGAGAGCATCTTTCTGTGTGTGGGGCGGCACTGTATAGACAGCAGCTTTCTCTGACAGGGCACAGTACATAGAGCAGCATTCTTTGAGGGGTACTGTACAGAGATCAGCTTTCGGTGAGGGACACTGTACAGAGAGCAGCTTTCTGTGAGGTGGTTACTGTACAGAGAGAAGCTTTCTGTGGGAGGGGCGCACTGTACAGAGAGCAGCTTTCTGTGAGGGATACAGTGCAGAACGCAGCGTTATGAGAGACATACTGTACAGAGAGCAACTTTCTGTGTGTGGGGTGGTACTGTATCGAGAGCAGCTTTCTCTGAGGGGGCACAGTACATAGAGCAGCATTCTTTGGGGGAGCACTGCACAGAGAGCAGCTTTCCGTGGGGGGATTACTTAGTAGAGAGCAACTTTCTGTGAGGGGTACTGTACAATGAGCCGCTTTCAGTGGCGTGGCTCTGTACAGGGAGCAGCTTTCTGTGGGAGATACTGTACCGAGAGCAGCTTTCAGTTGGGGGGCACCCTGCGGGGGGCAGCGTTTTGTGAGGGGTACTGTACAGAGAGCAGCTTTCTCTGAGGGGGTACTGTACAGAGAGCAGCTTTCTGTGAGGGATACAGTGCAGAGAGCAGCTTTCTGTGAGGGATACAGTGCAGAGAGCAGCTTTCTGTGAGGGATACAGTGCAGAGAGCAGCTTTCTGTGTGTGGGGCGGTACTGTATAGACAGCAGCTTTCTCTGAGGGGGCACAGTACATAGAGCAGCATTCTTTGAGGGGTACTGTACAGAGAGCAGCATTCTGTGAGAGGGAATTGTACAGAGAGTGGCTTTCTGTGAGAGATACTGTACAGAGAGTAGCTTTCTCTGGGGGAGCACTGTACAGAGAGCTGCTTTCTGTGAGGGGTACTGTACAGAGAGCAGCTTTCTGTGAGGGGTACTGTACAGAGAGCAGCTTTCTCTGAGGGATACTGTACAGAGAGCACCTTTGTCTGGGGGGGGAGGGGCTACTCTATGGAGAGCAGCTTTCTGTGGGTGGGTTACTGTACATGGAGAGCAGCTTTGTGTGGGGGTGTTACTGTTCAGAGAGCATCTTTCTGTAGGGGGGATTGTACCGAGAGCAGCGTTCTGAGACATACTGGACATAGTACAGCTTTCTGTGAGGGGGACTGTACATATAGCAGCTTTCTGTGCGGGATTCTGTACAGAGAGCAGCTTTCTCTAGGGGGGTACTGCATCAAGAGCAGCTTTCTGTGGGGGGGTGTACAGTATAGAGAGCAGTTTTCTATGGGTTGGTACAGTATAGAGAGCAGCTTTCTGTGGGGTGGTACTGTAAAGAGAGCAGCTTTCTGAGAGGGTCACTGTACAGAGAGCAGCTTTCTGTGAGGGGGGTGGGCACTGTACAGAGAGCAGTTTTCTGGGTGGGGGGGGAGGGGTGGCATTGTACAGGGAGCAGCTTTCGCTGAGGGATACTGTACACAGGTCATCTTTCTGTGAGGGATACAGTGCAGAGAACAGCTTACAGTGGGGTTGGGGGTACTCTCTAGAGAGCAGCTTTCTGTTGGCAGGCACTTTACAGAGAGCAGCTTTCTGTGAGAGATACTGTACAGAGAGCAGCTTTCTGTGGGGGGGACTGTACAGAGAGCAGCTTTCTGTGGGGGGTTACTGTACAGAGAGCAACTTTCTGTGGGGGGGACTGTACAGAGAGCAGCTTTCTGTGGGGGGTTACTGTATAGAGATCAGCTGTCTGTGAGAGGGGTACAGTATAGAGAGCAGCTTTCTGTGGGGGTGTACAGTTTGGGTAGCAGCTTTTTGTGGGGGGGGGTACTGTACAGAGAGCAGCTTTCTATGAGGGACACTGTACAGAGACTAGCTTTCTGTGAGGGACACTGTACAGAGAGCAGCTTTCTGTGAGGGACACTGTACAGAGAGCAGCTTTCTGTGAAGGGTACTGCACAGAGAGCAGCTTTCTGTGAGAGAGAACTGTACAGAGAGCAGCTTTTTGTGAGAGATACTGTACAGAGAGCATCGTTCTGAGAGGCATACTGTACAGAGAGCAGCTTTCTGTGGGGTGGGGGGTACTCTCGAGAGAGCAGCTTTCTGTGAGGGGATACTGTACAGAGAGCAGCTTTCTGTGAGAGATACTGTACGTAGAGCAGCTTTCTGTGTGGGGTACTGTACAGAGAGAAGCTTTCTGAGTGGGGTGTACTCTACAGAGAGCAGTTTTCTGTGGGGGGGTTACTGTATAGAGATCAGCTGTCTGTGAGAGGGGTACAGTATAGAGAGCAGCTTTCTGTGGGGGTGTACAGTTTGGGTAGCAGCTTTTTGTGGGGGGGTACTGTACAGAGAGCAGCTTTCTGTAACAGATACCATTGAGCAGCTTCCTGTGAAAGGTAGACTACTCCTAGATTATCCCTTCTTTTGAAAAGATGGAGGGACATAGTGACAAGAATGTTAGCATGCAAGGTCCTGATGATAAAAATGTGGGTGGTGATTGAAGAGGGAAGGCTAATACACTGGAAGAGATGCTCGATATTATAAAGCATTTTGAGCATGAGGAGAGAATATATGATATAGCTCACTTAACAGGAATGAGGGAGTTTTCCTTATCGCTGACCCTGCTTTAACAATATTTTTTAAATGTACTGTGTTAAATTTACTTTTGTTTCGTTGATAAGTATGATTTATACCTTCAATCAGGCTATGCTATATTCTGTGTTAGACTATTGGGTGATTTTTGAGTGATTGTGAGTGATATCTTTTGCTGGTCTGTTTCTAACCCATAGGGTCCATTATTAATATGAAGTGATTTTCTATTGAGCGTGGTTTTGGTGGAATGCAACTACACCGATATAGGAGAACTACCCGTATAAGGAGAAGCTCAATAGACTGGGACCTCCTTCCCTGCAGTGAAGGAGGCCGAGGGGTGATCTTATAAAATCATGAGGGGCACAGAAAAGGTGAATAGCCAAGGTCCTATCCCCAGGATATGGGAATCCAAAACTCGAGGGCAAAGGTTTAAGGTGAGAGGGGGGAAAACATAAAAGGGGCCTGAGCAGTTTTCACACAGAGGGTGGTGTTTATATGGAACAAGCTGCCAGAGAAAGTTGTAGAGGCAGGCACCATTGCGACATTTAAAAGATATCTGGACAGTTATGTGAATAAGAAAAGTTGAGTATGGGCTAAATGTAGACAAATGGGACTAGTTCAGTTTAGGAAACCTGGTCGGCATGGATGAGTTTCTGTGTTATATGACTCTGTGATTAAGCGGTGGAGGGGTCAACAGCAGTGGCTGTGAGGTAAAGCTGGGTGTTATTAACTTGGATGTGGAGTGATAGTGGTGTGGATTGTGGGTGAGAAACAGGAGCGGACTGAGGATCCATCCTCAGAGGATGCCTGAGGTAGCTGTACCTAAGTAGGAAGAGATGTAATTGCAAATGATCTTCCAGTTGCAACTCTAAAGACTAAGCAGTCAAATCAAGACACGACTGGACTAAGGAGGAGACACAGAAATCATGTTTCGAGATCAATCCGACTCACTCAGTGAAGAAATGTTAATTCTGTTCCTCTCTCCACAGATGATGCCAGACCTGCTGAGTTTTCATTTCAGTAGCCACAGTATTTTATTAAATGTGTCAGAGAAAGATAGTGCAATCGTCAGTAAGAAAGTTTGTAGATAGATTGAGACAGACCAAGAGGAATCACTTATTACTGTTGGGGCTACAGAGGAAGTCAGTCTACTGAGATCTCTGTGTTGTATAAGGCACTAGTTCTGAAGGGGTTAATGTTCATGTTACCTTGGCTCCACCCAGTCTTCCATGCCATGTCTGGTGGAGACAAGGGTTTACTCTCACTTTCGCAGGCAGCAGATGTACCAACTCCCTAATTATTATACCTGTCCTAATGTAGTTGTACTTATTGCTATCATGTAGCAAACCTCATTGCTACCTCAGAACAGTACCTCTTCTGTGGGTACTTTATGATGATGTATCTTTAACACTTTTCACCAGACAAGCCCAAGACAATGGAAGATTGGTGGCAGAGAATGACCTCAAATAGCCATTGCGCAGGGACTAGTAGAGGTGGCAAATACCACCAGCTGCCAGTGGGGGCATCTGAATAAACAGCAGACCACATGGGTGGAGGGGGGGCCAGTGTAGGGCTCCCTTCTTTTGCTTCTAAAAGGCACGTTCTATTCAAAAAAGACCAGAATAAGCTGAGGCCTCACCTTCTTCAGGATTCCAGATGACTGTTTTCTCCAAATCCCCAGATTTGGGGAAACACACAAACTTCCCATCTTCTGAAATGCCAGCAATTGCCGTGCGGTTATGGAAAGGAGCAATGGTTTTGTGCTGGCGATTGTAAGCGAGGCTCCAGATTTTGAGATAGTAGGCACTACGGGATGCTGATATCAAGGTATTGCCGGACAGAGACAGCAAAGTGATGGGGACTCCCATACCCTCCATGGAGTCCACCAGCTTTCCTTTGTCCAATAAACTCCAGACCTGGAAAGGGGGGAATAGACAGAGGCAAAGTGGGCAATTCTTTTATGGTGAACCAATAGCTCAGATAACCAACCTAACCACATTGTTCTATACATGGCAATAATCAGCAAAGCTGTGAAGTAGAGATAGGCTCCAGTTCAAGAGGAAGGGAGTGTAATCATAGGGAGGTCTTGCTGAAACCATACCAGGTACGGTTCAGGCCACAGCTGGAATGTGGTGACCAGTTTTAGTTCCCTTATTAGCTCCTTCCAAGTTTGGGTAGAGAGCTGGATACAAGTCTTACACCCAGTCAACTGTGGGGCATTTAGTGTCTGAGAGCAAGAGATATGAGCAAGGATATGTTATAGAGTCATAGAGATATACAGAATGGAAACAGATCCTTCAGTCCAACCCACCCATGCCGACCTGATAGCTGAAATTAATCCAGTCCCATTTGCCAGCATTTGGTCCATATCCCTCTGAACCCTTTCTATTCATGTACCCATCCAGATGCCTTTTGAATGTTGTAATTGTACTTGCTTCCACCACTTCGTCTGGCAGCTCGTTCTAAACATACACCACCTTCTGCATGCGAAAGTTACCCCTTAGATCCCATTTTCAATCTTTCTCCTCTAACCCAAACCTATGACCTCTCACTTTGGACTCCCCTATCCTGGGAAAAAGACTTTGGCTATTTATCCTATCTATGCCCCTCCTGATTTTATAAACCTCTATAAGGTCAACCTTCAGCCTCCGATGTTCCAGGGAAAATAGCCCCAGCACATTTGGCCTCTCTCTATAGCTCAAACACTCCAACCCTGGCCACATCATGTTCTGCATGCTTTCCAGGTAATAACATCATTCCTATAGCAGGGAGGCCAGAATTGGATGCAGTATTCCAAAAGCAGCCTAACCAATCTCCCAACTGCTATACGCAATGGACTGACCAATAAAGGCAAGCACACCAAATGCCTTCTTCACTCACCTGCCTACCTGTGACTCCATCTTCAAGCAACTATGAACCTGCACCCCAAGATCTCTTTGACAAAATGCCTCAGGACCCTACCATTAAGTGGATATGTCCTGCCCTGATGGTCTCCCTCCTGAGCAGCAGGTTGAAACACTCTGACCCTTGCTAAGTTCTGAGCACTGTTTTAGAATCATCATTCTCTTCTTGGGACATGGGCATTGCTACCGTCTAATCCTTGTTGCCTCTGAGGAAATTGAGGACTGTTTGAAAGTAGACAGGGAGGCTTCGAACATACAAATTAGGTACAGGAGTAGGCCATTCGGCCCCTCAAATCTGCTCCACCATTAAATTGGGTCATAGCTGATCTGATTCACTCCAGCCCCTGATAACTTGTGGCTACTCTGAAGTCGCAAGGTTGTGGATCCATGGGGCTGGAGTGCAGAAAGGACGATGTTGATTTGTAGAAGGCTTTATGAGATGAAAACCACGCAGCCGGGCTCTGTGGTGACAATCCCAGCTTACCCGAATGGTCTCATCGTTGGAGCCTGTGATCAGTGTGCTCCCATCCTGACTGATCACTGCAGCCTGAACACTGCCACTGTGTTCCAAATCCATCAGCAGGACTTTCAGAATGGAGCTACAATCCAATTTGAAAACGCGGATGTACTTTCCAAAACCTGTAATTAAAATAAATCCAGAGTCATAAAGTTCTGAGTTGTATTCCCCAAAATATACATTTCCATTCTTCATAGAACATTGAACAGTACAGCACAGAAATAAGCCCTTCAGCCCACCGTTTCTGTGCTAATCAAGATGCCATTTGAAACCAAACCCATCTGCCTGCATGTGGTCCATAAACCTCTATCCTTTGTCTATTCATGTCTCAGTCTAAAAGCCTCTTAAATGTTGCTATCATATCTGCTTCTACCATCTTCCCTGGCAGCATGTTCCAGCACCCACCACTCTCTGTGTAAAAAACATTCCTTGCACATCTCTTTTAAGCTTTACCCCTCTCACCTTAAATCTATTTATTTGACATTTTCCCCTAGGAAAAAGACTCTGACTATCCACCCTAATAATACCTCTCAAAATTTTATCTGCTTCTATCTGGTTGCCCATCAGCCTCCAACGCTCTAGTGAAAACAATCCAGGTTTATCCAACCTCTCGTTCTAGTGAATATAGTCCAATCTAGGCAATATCCAGCTGAACCTCTTTTGCACCCTCTCCAAAGCCTCCACCTCCTTCCTGCAACGTGGTGACCAGAAGTGCACACAATCCCTCAAATGTGGATCAGCTGAACCTGACTTACCAATTTATATGGTCAGTGCCCTGACCAATGAAGGCAAGCATGCCATAAGCCTTCTTAACCACCTTAACCACTTGTGTTGCCACTTTCAAGGAGCTATGGACTTGCACCCTAAGATCCCTCAATACATCAATGCTCCTAAGGGTCCTACCATTTATTCTCTACTTTCCTCTTGCATTTGACCTGCCAAAAAACATCACCTCGCACTTGTTCAGATTAAACTGTTTCTGCCATTTCTCTGGATACAAAGACAATACAAAAATCCCCAGCAATCTTCCCCCTTTCCCCCTTCAGTATCCTGGGATAGATCCCTCCAGGCTCTGGGAACTTAGGTACCTAATGCTTTTCAACAGCTCAGAATTTTCAGAGTTATCATATCACCACTTTGGAGGCGAACCAAATTTCAAATCATTTGTTATGGACTCCCCATTCAATGGAATAGTTACTTCTCTGTTTCCCTTACCCACCTAAAACACTCTGAAATGGAGGGAGTCTAGGACAAGGCTGGATAACCCAATTAGAACTGGTCTATTCAGGTCGAAACCAGAAAAGAGTATGTCACACAATGTGTAATCTGGAACTCTCAACCCCGAAGGCTACAAACATTGAGTCAATTAGAACTCCTGGGCTTGAGATGGATAGATTTTTGTTGGTGGAAGGTCAGTCAATAAAATTGAGGCATAGGTAAAAACAAGGTCTGCAGATGCTGGAAACCAGAGTCTAGATTAGAGTGGTGCTGGAAAAGCACAGCAGGTCAGGCAGCATCCGAGGAACAGGAAAATCGACGTTGCGGGCAAAAGCACTTCATCAGGAATAGAGGCAGGGTGCCTGCAGAGTGGAGAGCTGTGCTATTCCAGTGCCACTCTAATCTAAAGTTGAGGCACAGACTAGCCAAAGCTTGATAGAATGATGGAACAAGCTTGAGTGGCTGAATTGTCTGTTTGGATTGTTCTCAGATCCTGTGGAAGTTGTGACGGAGCGACATTCCTTCTACGCTCCAAGTGATTTGGGCACAGTCCATTGGAAGATTTTCTGTAGACGCCTCATTTACGTCTGGAAATGAGAAGCAACCTGTCTCCTGCAGTCTATCTGATTGCCGTTCTGAAAAGCACCGTACTTAGATCATCAGTACTTACAGTGTCATCACCTACACTTCAAAACCACCCAGTTCCTGTTCCTGTAACAGTCATTGAGCAGTCACTATCGCACTCAGCCTGGCTGTGAACCAGTTTGTCACATGACATAGCGACAGCCAATCTCAAGGACACCAAGACAGCCATTCACCTAAAATGGCTACGCATTAAAACCTGTCCACTTGCACAATTTGCTCTCACTCCACAGTGTTCACCATCACATCCTGACCTGTAACTGTCATTGCTGCTTGTTGAAGTGATCACATGTAGCGATATGATCTGATTCTTCCCAGATCAAAATATACTCATTCCTAGCATGCAGCCTGCATTCAGACATTCCGGAGAAACAAGAGGCTGTTGGGAGTGATACAATGTCACATGACCAAGAACAGAGTATGACAACAAGAACTGGCAGGAGTCTGACTTCCTTTCTTACCTGGCCAATGTATAAAACATGAGCTGAATAAGGATAGAGTATTGTATAAGACACTGGATTAGTGGTGCTGGAAGAGCACAGCAGTTCAGGCAGCATCCAAGTAGCTTCGAAATCGATGTTTCGGGCAAAAGCCCTTCCTGATGAAGGGCTTTTGCCTGAAACGTCGATTTCGAAGCTACTTGGATGCTGCCTGAACTGCTGTGCTCTTCCAGCACCACTAATCCAGAATCTGGTTTCCAGCATCTGCAGTCATTGTTTTTACCTTATTGTACAAGACAGTTAGGGCTATAAATGGTTAACTAATACCACACAATATGCACACTCCCTACCTACAGCAGGTGGACTGCAGCAGTTCAAGAAAGCAGCTCACCACCACCTTTTCAAGGGGTGACTAGGGACAGGAAATAAATAGGGCTCAAAACTAAAAAAAAAGCTCCACCCATCAGGATATAGAGGTCTGTTCTTGGGAGTCGCTAACTAGTTCTTCCAATGAGTTCTGCATATGATCATGAGAGGGTATATAGTGCTTCAGTGATTCAGCTTTAATGCTTCAAGTAATGATGTGAATTACTCTGATGTCTTAGCTTCATGTAATAAGTAACTAAGTGATTTATAACAAACCTACATCCAGTATTAGAATCCCTACAGTGAGGAAACAGGCCATTTGGCCCAATAAGTCCTCACTAGCCCTTCAAAGAGTATCCCACCCAGACCCAGTCCTCTTCGCCTATTACTCTACATTTACCCCTGACTAAAGCACCTAGCCAACATATCCCTGTGCACTATGGGAAATTCAGCGTGGCCAATTCACTTAACTCTACATTGTTGGATTATGGGAGGAAACCCATGCACACACAGAGAGAATGTGCAAACTCCACACAGACAGTCACCAGAGGCTGGAATCGAACCCAGGTCCCTGGTGCTTGAGACAACACTGCTAACCAGTGAGCCAATGTGCCACCCATAGGAATTGGCATTGTTCACCCTAGAGTTGAAGGGTTTCTGCGTGGTATCCTCCCCCCCGTGGAATCTGTCGATCCGAGTGATATGAGCAAGAATGATCGATGGCATTGAATCTACACAGGGCATCCCAAATATTTCCAACAGAGACCAACAGAAGGAGGAAGCAGCATTGAAGACAACACAGATTTAGTTTTAAACATTATGTTTAACTTGTGAAAAACAAAACAATAGATCGCTTTCTAAGCTCAACTGCAATTAACATCTTCTTGACCTTTTATTCTCTCCAAAACATATCTGATCAAGGCTATGATAATAACTGCTTATGTTTATCTAGCACCTTTAATAACAGGATTAATAAAACTGACATTGAGCCAAAGAGGAGGTCCTGTTAGAACTGAACAAATGTTGAACAAAGGGGATAGAGAGCTGGTTTAGGGAGGGCCTAGATACGTGAAAGCATGGTCTCCATTCGTGGAGTGATTGAGACAAGGGATGAACATAGAACAACACAGGTCATGAACGGGCCCTTCAGCTCACAATGTTATGCCGAACATGATGCCGATTTAAATTCATCCCTGCTGCCTGTCCTTGGTCCACATTCCTTGCATATTCATGTGCTTATCTAAAAGTCTCTTAAACACCCCTATTGTATCTGTCTCCACCACCACCCCTGGCAGCACATCTCAGACTCCTGCCACTCTCTGTGTAAAAAACGTGTCCCTCACATCTCCTTTGAACTTTCCCCCCTCTCACCTTAAATGCACGCTCCCTAGCTTTAGAGATTTTAACTCAAGGAAAAAGATTCTGTCAACAGCTTCTATGCATCTCATAAGACTTCTATCAAATCTCCTCTCAGTCTCTGCCACTCCAGAGAAAACAACCTGAGTTTTTCGAGTCTCTCCTTGTTGTTCGTGCCCTCTAATCAAGACAACATTCTGGTAAATGTCTTCTGTGTCCTCTCCAAAGCCTCCACATCCTTCCTGTAATGTGTTGACCAGAAGTGAATGCAATACTCTCAGTGTGGCCTAACAAAAGTCTTATGAAGAAGCAACATGCCATCCTGACTCTTGTACTCAATGCCAATAATGGCAAGCATGCCTTCTTTGCCACCCTATCTACTTGCGTGGCCAATTTCAGGGAGCTATGGACTTGAACCCCAAGATTTCTCTGCACATCGATGCTGCTCAGGGTCCTGCCATAAACATGATACTTTTCCTGAAAGGAAGGAGGACAGAGAGTATCGAGTCTTCTTCCAGTATGGATTCTCATAAACTGCAGACTGAGAAAGCTCTGTCAGTGCCAGTTCAAGTCCATCACTGAACCATTGTAGCATCAAAGGGCTCTTGGAGGTTACTGTTGTATGGAAAACTGAAGCTGTGGAAGATGAAAATTGAAAATGGAGGTGTTGGTGGAGAGGAGCTGAAAAATGTGTCACTGGAAAAGCGCAGCAGGTCAGGTAGCATCCAAGGAGCAGGAGAATCGACGTTTCGGGCATAAGCCCTTCTTTCTAAAGAAGGGCTCGTGCCCGAAACGTCGATTCTCCTGCTCCTTGGATGCTGCCTGACCTGCTGCGCTTTTCCAGCAACACATTTTCAGCTCTGATCTCCAGCATCTGCAGTCCTCACTTTCTCCTAGTTGGTGGAGAGGAAGTCAATTCAGTCAGTCTCTTCAAAATGAACCAGCCAGGCTGAAAATACTTTCTGGAAAACCACTTGGGTCAAATAAAGCTTACATAACTGTTAAATTGTTCTAATAGAACCTCTGCTGAAAATATGTTGCTGGAAAAGCGCAGCAGGTCAGGCAGCATCCAAGGAGCAGGAGAATCGACGTTTCAGGCATGGGCCCTTCTTCAGGAATGAGGAAAGTGTGTCCAGCAGGCTAAGATAAAAGGTAGGGAGGAGGGACTTGGGGGAGGGGCGTTGGAAATACGATATATGGAAGGAGGTCAAGGTGAGGGTGATAGGCCAGAGTGGGGGTGGAGGCGGAGAGGTCAGGAAGAAGATTACAGGTTAGGAAGGTGGTGCTGAGTTTGAGGGATTTGACTGCGACAAGGTGGGGGAGGAGAAATGAGGAAACTGGAGAAATCTGAGTTCATCCCTTGTGGTTGGAGGGTTCCTAGGCGGAAGATGAGGCGCTCTTCCTCCAACCGTCGTGTTGCTATGGTCTGGCGATGGAGGAGTCCAAGGACCTGCATGTCCTTGGCGGAGTGGGAGGGGGTGTTAAAGTGTTGAGCCACGAGGTGGTTGGGTTGGTTGGTCCGGGTGTCCCAGAGGTGTTCTCTGAAACGTTCCGCAAGTAGGCGGCTTGTCTCCCCAATATAGAGGAGGCCACATCGGGTGCAGCGGATGCAATAAATGATGTGTGTGGAGGTGCAGGTGAATTTGTGGCAGATATGGAAGGATCCCTTGGGGCCTTGGAGGGAAGTAAGGGGGGAGATGTGGGCGCAGGTTTTGCTTTTGTTGCGGTTGCAGGGGAAGGTGCCGGGAGTGGAGATTAGGTTGGTGGGGGGTGTGGACCTGACGAGGGAGTCACAGAGGGAACGCTGATAGGGGAGGGGAGGGAAATATATCCCTGGTGGTGGGGTTCATTTGGAGGTGGCGGAAATGACGACAGATGATACGATGTAGATGGAGGTTGGTGGGGTGGTAGGTGAGGACCAGTGGGGTTCTGTCCTGGTGGCGATTGGAGGGGCGGGGCTCAAGGGCGGAGGAGCGGGAAGTGGAGGAGATGCGGTGGAGGGTATCATCGATCACATCTGGGGGGACATTGCGGTCTTTGAAGAAGGAGGCCATCTGGGTTGTACGGTATTGGTACTGGTCCTCCTGGGAGCAGATGCGGCAGAGACGAAGGAATTGGGAATATGGGATGGCGTTTTTACAGGGGGCAGGGTGGGAGGAGGTGTAGTCTAGGTAGCTGTGGGAGTCGGCCGGTTTATAGTAAATGGCCGCGTTGATTCGGTCGCCCGAGATAGAAATGGAAAGGTCTAGGAAGGGGAGGGAGGAGTCTGAGACAGTCCAGGTGAATTTGAGGTCGGGGTGGAAGGTGTTGACCTCAAATTCACCTGGACTGTCTCAGACTCCTCCCTCCCCTTCCTAGACCTTTCCATTTCTATCTCGGGCGACCGAATCAACGCGGCCATTTACTATAAACCGGCCGACTCCCACAGCTACCTAGACTACACCTCCTCCCACCCTGCCCCCTGTAAAAACGCCATCCCATATTCCCAATTCCTTCGTCTCCGCCGCATCTGCTCCCAGGGGGACCAGTTCCAATACCGTACAACCCAGATGGCTTCCTTCTTCAAAGACCGCAATTTCCCCCCAGACGTGATCGACGATGCTCTCCACCGCATCTCCTCCACTTCCTGCTCCTCCGCCCTTGAGCCCCGCCCCTCCAATCGCCACCAGGACAGAACCCCACTGGTCCTCATCTACCACCCCACCAACCTCCATATACATCGGATCATCCTTCGTCATTTCCGTCACCTCCAAACGAACCCCACCACCAGGGATATATTTCCCTCCCCTCCCCTATCAGCGTTTTGAAAAGACCACTCCCTCCGTGACTCCCTCGTCAGGTCCACACCCCCCACCAACCTAATCTCCACTCCCGGCACCTTCCCCTGCAACCGCAACAAAAGCAAAACCTGCGCCCACATCTCCCCCCTTACTTCCCTCCAAGGCCCCAATGGATCCTTCCATATCCGCCACAAATTCACCTGCACCTCCACATACATCATTTATTGCATCCGCTGCACCCGATGTGGCCTCCTCTATATTGGGGAGACAGGCCGCTACTTGCGGAACGTTTCAGAGAACACCTCTGGGACACCCGGACCAACCAACCCAACCACCTCGTGGCTCAACACTTCAACTCCCCCTCCCACTCCACCAAGGACATGCAGGTCCTTGGACTCCTCCATCGCCAGACCATAGCAACATAACAGTTGAAGGAAGAGCGCCTCATCTTCCGCCTAGGAACCCTCCAACCACAAGGGATGAACTCAGATTTCTCCAGTTTCCTCATATCCCCTTCCCCCACCTTGTCTCAGTCAAATCCCTCGAACTCAGCACCGCCTTCCTAACTGGCAATCTTCTTCCTGACCTCTTCAACCCCACCCCCACTCCGGCCTATCACCCTCACCTTGACCTCCTTCCACCTATCGTATTCCCAACGCCCCTCCCCCAAGTCCCTCCTCCCTACCTTTTACCTTAGCCTGCTGGACACACTTTCCTCATTCCTGAAGAAGGGCTCATGCCCGAAATGTCGATTCTCCTGCTCCTTGGATGCTGCCTGACCTGCTGCGCTTTTCCAGCAACCCATTTTCAGCTCTGATCTCCAGCATCTGCAGTCCTCACTTTCTCCTCTAACAGAACCTCTGCCAACCACAGAAAGATTTCCAAATAAATACAAGTTGGTTGAATTGAATAGCATGTGTATTGTGTTGTTGTATTACCTATAAAAGGCTAGGGACTAACTGGCCCAGTATGTGCTTCAGTGGTAACACTGATGGAGAGTCAGTCTGCAGCAGGCTGCACAGAAAGCTTCAATTAAACAAAACATTGTTCCAAAATTAAGTTGTGTAATTATTCCAAACCAAAAGACAAGCACACTCAGGGTAAATAAGTCTTTTTCTGTTTGGTAAAATATAACCAGCTGGATGCCACATTGTTCAATTTTCGGTCTCTGATTTTTAAAAAAAGTCTATATTAATGACTTTGGTGCAGATGACATTAAACATCGAACATAGAACAGTACAGGCCCTTTGGCCCACGATATTGTGCCGAGCATTTATCTTAATCTAATATCAATTTAACCTGCACACCCCTCAATTTACTGCCATCCATGTGCTAAGAGTCACTTAAATGCCCCTAATGTCTCTGGCTCTACTACCACTAATGGCAGTGCATTCCGCGCACCCACCACTCTCTGGATAAAGAACCTACTCCCGTATACCTTCTTCCAATCACTTTAAAGTTTTGACTCCTTGTGACAGCCATTTCTGCCCTGGGGAAAGGTCTCTGGCTATCTCCTCTATCTATGCCTCTCATTACATTGTACATCTCTGGTAAGTCACCTCTCTTCCTCCTTCTCTCCAGTGTTGAAAGCCTTAGCTCGCTCAAGCTCTCTTCATAAGACATACCCTCCAGTCAAGGCAGCATCCTGGTAAATCTCCTCTGCACCCTCTCTAAAGCATCAACATCCTTCCAGTAATGAAGTAACCAGAACTGGACACAATAATCCAAATGTGGACTAACCAGGGTTTTCTAGAGCTGCAGCAAAACCTTGTGGCTCTTAAACTCAATCCCCCCGTTAATGAAAGCCAAAACGGCTTCTTAACGACCCTATCAACTGGGGTGGCAACTTTGAGGGATCTGTGGACATGAACCCCAAGATCCCACTGTTCCTCCACACTGCCATGAATCCTGCCTTTAACCCAGTAATCTGCATTCAAATTCAACCTTCCAAAATGAATCACTTCGCATTTATCCAGGTTGAATTCTAGCTGCCACTTCTCAGCCCAGCTCTGCATCCTGTCAATGTCCTGTTGCAGCCTGCAATAGCCCTCAACACCATCGACAACACCACCGACCTTTGTGTCATTGGCAAACGTACTAGCCCAACCTTCCACTTCTTCATCCAAGTCATTTATAAAAATTACAAAGAACAGCAGCCCAAGAACAAATCCCTGTGGTCCACCACTGGTCACCAACTTCCAGGGGGAATGCTTTCCATCCACCACCACTCGCTGTGTCCTTTCAGCCAGCTAATTCTGTATCCAGACAGCAAAACTCTCCTGTATCCCAGATCTCCTAACTTTCAGAATGAGCTTACCGTGGGGGGACCTTATCAAATGCTTAACTGAAAATCCATACACAGCACATCCACTGCTCAAACTTGGTCAACGTGTCTCATCATCTCCTCAAAGAACTCGATAAGGCTTGTGAGGCATGACCTGCCCCTCACAAAGCTACGCTGATTATCTTTAATCAAACTATGTTTGTCCAAATGGTCACAAATCCTATCAGAATCCTTTCCAATACCTTGCCATCCACAGATGTAAGACTGACTGGTCTGTAATTCCCAGGGATTTCTCTATTCCCTTTCTTGAACAGAGGAGCAACATTTGCCTCCCTCCAATCATCTGGTATTACTCCAGGGGAGAGTGAGGATGCAAAGGTCATCGCCAGAGGTGCAGAAATCTCATTCCTCGCTTCCCGTAGTAACCTTGGATATATCTGGTCTGACCCTGGGGACTAATCTATCTTAATGCTTCCCAGAATTTCCTGCACATCCGCTTTCCTAACATCAATCTGTTCAAGCCTATTAACCTGATCCACGATGTTCTCACTATCAACGAGGTCCGTCTCTCTAGTTAATACTGAAGCAAAAAACACATTTAGGGCCTCCCCTACCTCTTCAGACTCCAGGCACACGTTCCCTCCACTATCCCTAATCAGCCCTACCCTCTCTCTGATCATTCTCTTATTCCTCATGGATGTATAGAATGCCTTTCGGTTTTCCCTAATCCTTCCCACCAAGGCTTTTCTCTACCCCCTCCTAGCTCTCTCAGTCCATTTTGAGTTCTTTCTTAGCTACCCTGTAATCCTCTAAAGCTGTGCCAGAGCCTTGCTTCTTTAACCTTAAGTAAGCTTTCTTCTTCCTCTTGATGAGAAGCTCATCTTCTCTTGTTTTCCAAGGCTCCTTCACCTTACCATTCCTTTCCTGTCTCAGTGGGACAAAGTTATGTAACACTCTCAACAAGTGCTCCTTAAACAGCCTCCACATTTCTGTTGTGCATTTCCTGTAGAACAATTGTTTCCAATTTATACTCCACAGCTCCTGAGTAATACCGGTATAGTTTCCCCTCCCCCAATTACAAATCTTCCCATACTGTCTGTTCTGATCCCTCTCTGTGGCTATGGTAAAGGTGAGGCAGTTGTCACCGAAATGCTCTTCCACCGAGAGATCTGACACCTGGCCTGGCTTATTGCTGAGCACCAAATCCAATATGGCCTCCCCCCTAGTCAGCCTATCCATATACTGAGTCAGGAATCCTTCCCTGACATATCTGACAAAATCGGCCCAACCAGACCATCTGCACTAAGGAAGTCCCAATCAATATTGGGGAAGTTGAAGTCACCCATCACAACAACTCTGTTACATCTACACCTTTCCAAGATCTGCTGTCTAATCTGTTCTTCCATCTCTCGGCTGCCATTGAGGGGACTGTAGAAAACTCCCAATAAAGTTACTGCTGCTTTCCTGTTACTACGTCTACCCATACTGACTCAGTACAGAAACCATCCTCAACAACCTCCTTTTCTGCAGCTGTGTTGTACTCTAATTAGCAATCCTACTCCCTTCCTATTCTTTTTAAAATTTCTAATCCCTGGAACATCCAGCAACCATTCCTGCCCATGTGAAATCCATATCTCTGTTATGGCCACAACATCATTAGGGCGGCACGGTGGCACAGTGGTTAGCACTGCTGCCTCACAGCGCTAGAGACTCGGGTTCAATTCCCGACTCAGGCGACTGACTGTGTGGAGTTTGCATGTTCTCCCCGTGTCTGCGTGGGTTTCCTCTGGGTGCTCCGGTTTCCTCCCACAGTCCAAAGATGTGCAGGTCAGGTGAATTGGCCATGCTAAATTACCCGTAGTGTTAGGTAAAGTGGTAAATGTAGGGGAATGGGTGGGTTGCGGGTCGGTGTGGACTTGTTGGGCCGAAGGGCCTGTTTCCACACTGTAAGTAATCTAATCTAATCATAATTCTAAGTACTCATCCATGCTCTAAGTTCATCACTCTTATTCCTGACACTCCTTACATTGAAACAGATACAATTAAGCCCATCCCTTTGCCCTATCAACCCATCCTGACAGACTCTCTGCATTCTATTTCTGCCCATTCAACAACTACCCTCTCCTCTGATCTGTAGCTCTGGTTCCCATCCCCCTGCCAAACTAGTTAAAACCCTCCTGAAATGCTCGAGCAAATCTCCTACCCAGGAGATTGGTGCCCCTCCAGTTTAAGTGCAACCTGTCCTTCATGTACAGGTCCCACCTTGCCCAGAAGGTAGCCCAATGATATAAGCATCTGAAGTCCTCCCTCCTGACCAACGCTGTAGCCACGTGTTTAGCTGCACTTGCTCCCTGTTCCTCCCTTCACTAGCATGTGGCATCAGTAATAATTCTGAGATTACTGCTCTACTCGATGTGCTTTTTAGCTTCCAACCTAACTCCCTGAAAACACTTCTTAGATTCTCAAATCTTTTGCTAGCCATGTCATCGGTGTCAATGTGTACCATGACTTCTAGCTGCTCACGCTCCCCCTTCAGAAACTTGTTGACTTCAAACAGGTGGGAAGTAAGTTGCAATGAAGACATAAGAAATGGATATTGATATAGGTGGATGGGCTAAAATTTAATGGACAGATGAATTTAAATGTGGATGAGTGTGAGGTTATCCATTTTAGTCAGAAGAATAGAAAGGCAACTTATTATTTAAATGGAAAGAAACTTCAGTGTGCTTCAATGCAGGGTGGTTTTATGTTGCTCTGTATGATTGCAGAAAGCTAGTATGCAGGGACAGCAGGTAGTCAGGGAGTTAAATAGAATTTTGGCATTTATCTGTAAAGGAATAGAGTATTAAAGCAGGGAAATGTTGCTGCAACTATGCAAGGCAATAGTGAGACTGGACCTGGAGTATTGCATACAATTTTGGTCCCCTTACCTGAGGAGGGATGTAGTTTTATTGGAAGCAGTTCAGAGGAGGTTCACTAGATTGATTCCAGAGATGAAAGGTTTGTCTTATGAAGAGAGACTAAACAGTTTCGGCCCCTACTCTCTGCAGTTTAGAAGGTGAGAGGAGATGTGATGGAGATGCTAAAGGCGATTGACTAAGTAGACATAGAGAGGATGTTTCCTCATCTGAGACAATCTAGAATGCGAGGTCATAGTTTTAGGATAAGGCACGGCAGACTTAAAACAGAGATACAAAGAAATTATTTCTCTCGGAGGGTTGTGAATTTTTGGAATTCACTCCCCAAAAGTGAGGGCATTGAGTAAATGTAAGGAGGAGATAGACAGACTGTTAATTAGTAATGGGTTGAGAGGTTATGGAGAGCAGCTGAAAAGTGGAGTTGAGACTGAGATACATTCAGCCATGATTATGTTAAATGGCGGAGCAGGCTCGAGGGGCTGAATGGTCTCTTCTTGCTCCTTGTTCTTATGTTCTCAGCAATAGGAAAGCTCCTGTTGGTAAATGGTTGAGGAAAAGAGATGGAAATTTGTTATATTGATATCAAAATAAAGGAAAGCTTGAGCAAATCAGTTTTGTTAAAGCACTTATCTAGTCTAAAATATATCAATATCATGCTGATGCTTAGGCAAAAAAAGGCATCTATTTGTGGTGTTTGGATCTTTCATTCTTACTGTAAGTATCATAGTATTCATTCTCCTTTAGTGTCTTTTACTAAAGGGGATGCCAGGAATGATTTGCACAGCCAGTGCCCCCTTGAGATGATGAAGGGCAGTGATGGATAGAAATCGGTAGTATTAATGTAACAGTGCAGGGAGAAGGAAGTTTGCAATCATAGAATCCTTAAGTGTGGAAGCAGGCCATTCAGCTCATCGAGCCCATGTGGATCTTCTGACAACCATTCCACCCAGATCTGCACCTCCACCCTGTCCCTGTAACCCTGCATTTCCCATGGTTAACCCTGTGCACTATGGGGCAATTTAGCATGGCCAATCCCACCTAACCGACAGATCTTTGGAGGAAACTGGAGCACCTGGAGGAAACCTATGGAGTCACAGTGAGAATATGCAAGCTCCACTCAGACAGTCGCCTAAGGGTGGAATCCTGTGAGGCTGTGGTGACAGACATGGTGTTTGGGGGTGTGAGAGGGAGAGTTACAGAGAGAGAGAGGGAGAGAAAGAGAGAGAGAGAGATTGGAGCAGGAATACGAT
This sequence comes from Chiloscyllium punctatum, assembly GCF_047496795.1. Lineage (NCBI taxonomy): Eukaryota > Metazoa > Chordata > Chondrichthyes > Orectolobiformes > Hemiscylliidae > Chiloscyllium > Chiloscyllium punctatum. Next base: position 57,886,990 of record NC_092770.1, on the reverse strand, counting down.
ACATAGATCTGCTATTTTCTTGTATTCTGTCAAGGACAGTGTGAAAGCTGCTGAGCATGCCTCATCAATTGTTGAAGAGTATTCATCTCCTGAGTGCATTTTAGCCTGACCATATTCATGGGTGTTTACAGAGAGTCGAGTGTGTGGTGCTGGAAAAGTACAGCAAGTGAGGCAGCATCTGAGAAGCAGGAGAATTGACATTTTGGGCATAAGCCCTTCATCAGCCCTTCATTATGAAGACCTTATGCCTGAAACATCGACTCTTCTGCTCCTCAGATGCTACCTGACCTGCTGTGCTTTTCCAGCACCACACTTTCAACTCTGATTGCCAGTATGTGCAGTCCTCACTTTCGCCCTGTTTCTAGAGAGTGTTTGGGATGAAGAACTTGAGGATGGTTATGGTTAAAGTGCTAATGTCATCAGGCTCAGAATTCATAGGCATACAGGAATGTCCAGAGGAATATGAGTTCAAGTCCTGTTACTGGTGGAATTTAAATTCAATGAATACATTAGGAATTGAAAGCTGGTCTTAGTGACTGTGTAAACCACACAATTTATATTTTTAAAAACAAAACTGTCTTTTGAGAGTTTCTGATATGGTCAGTACCTGCCAAAAGACACTTTTCATCTTTTGAAGCAAGCAAGAATGTGATTGGACAATTGACCCTTGCTGTGTCACAGCTCCCATTCAGAGATACCTGTGGAAAAGAAAAGGGGAAATTCTTAGAAATGAATCCATGATATTCTCGGTCAATCTGCAAATCTTATAAGGTATGGTCTGTGAAATTACAATGTCAACATAACCAAGAAAGGTCATTTGACTCATCTATATTGTCAGCTCAGTAGGTCCCTTGTGGTGTAACAATCTTTCTTGTGCATGAAGGAACTAGTGGCTGGTCTCACAGAATCCCTACAGCATAGAAAGAGGCCATTCAGTCCTTTGAGTCTGCACCAACCCTTCGAAGAGCATCCCACCCAGCCTCCTACCCTATACCTGTAACCCCACAGAGGTTGGTTTTCGTGAGGTGGTCACACCTAAGGTGCAGGCAGAGTGTCACTGGGTGACCACCAGGAAAGGCAAAAGGAGTTGCAGAGAGTGCAGGAGTTGCCTGTGGCCATTCCCCTCAAAAGCAAGTATGCTATTGGGAGAGGGGATGACCGTTCGGGGAAAGCAGCCGTAGCCAGGTCAGTGGCACTATGACTGGCTCTGGGGCACAGCAGGAAAGGGTAAAGGTCAACAGGATCTTAGTGATAGGAGACTCGATAGTTAGGTGGACAGACAGGAGATTCTGTGCTGGCAAATGGGAATCCAAGATGGTGTGTTGCCTCCCGGGTGCCTGGGTCTAAGATTTCTCAGAGTAGCTGCAGAACATTCTCAAGGGGGAGGGTGAGCAACTAGAAGTCATTGTACACGTTGGCACAAATGGCTTAGGTAGAAATAGGGATGAGGTCTTGCAGAATGATGATACAGAGCTAGGAAGAAAATTAAAAACCACAACCTTATCGGCGGTAGTCTCCAGATTACTTCCGGTGTCATGTGCTAGCGAGGGTAAGAACAGGAAGATATGGCGGATAAATGTGGGGCTAAAGAATTGGTGAAGGAGGCAGGGATTCAGATTTTTAGATCATTGGGGTCTTTTCTGAGGCAGAGGTGACCTATTCAAGAGGGACAGGTCGCACCTGAACTGGAGGGGGACCAATATCTTCATGGACAGGTTTACTAGTGCTGCAAGGGAGGGTTTAAACTAGGTTGGCAGGGAATCCTCAACAGCAGGGAGGCAACAGCAGAGCTGGAAGGTGATACAGTAATCAGAAATAGTAAAGGTCAGGCTGGAACATGACAGGGAGGAAGGAATGCCTGTTGGTATTATTTTGATGCAAGAGGACTTACAGGTAAGGCTGATGAACTCAAGGCGTGGATAGGTACATGGGACTAGGATATTATAGCAATTACAGAAATATTGCTAAGGGAGGGACAGGACTGGCAGCTTAATGTGCCACAGTGCAGGTGCTTTCGGCAGGTCAGAGATGGTGGAAAGAGAGGAGGGGGAGTTGCATTTTTGAATAAGGTCAGTATCATAGAATTAATCAGAGATGGAATAACTGAAGGATCATCCATGAGGCTTTGTGAGTGCAGCTAAGAAATAAGAAGGGGATAGTGATGTTATTGGGGTTGTACTATTGGCCCCCAAATAGTCAACAGGAATTAGAGGAACAAATGTGCTGGAAGATTGGGGAAACTTACAGGAGCAATAGGGTTATCATAGTTGGGGATTTTAATTTTCCTAAAGTAGACTGGGACTGCCATAGTGTGAAGGGCTTAGATGGGGTGGAATTTGTTAAGTACATTCAGGAACGTTTCCTCAAGCAGTATAGAGAGGGCCCTACTTTGGAAGGAGCAAAACTCAATCTACTCTTGGGAAATAGGGCAGGACAGGTGACTGAGGTGACATTGGGGGAGCACTTTGGGACCAGTGACCATAGTTCTATTAATTTTACAATAGTCATGGAGAGGGACAAAACTGGTCCACAGGTTCAAGTTCTAAATTGGGACAAAGCGAATTTCCAATGAAATTAGACAGGAACTTTCAGGGGTTGATTGGAGTCATTTGTTTGCAGGTGAAGAGACCTCTGGTAAGTGGGACGTCTTTAAAACTGAGATGGCTAGAGTTCAAGGTCTATAATTTCCTGTGAGGGTGAATGACAAGGTTGACAGGAATAGGGAACCCTGGATAACAAGAGATATTGAGGCTTTGACCAGGAAAAAGAAGGATGTATGGCTCAGATACAGGCAGCTGGGATCAAGGGACTTCCTGGAGGTGTATAGGGGATGCAGGATTTTACTGAAGGAGGTAATCAGGAGGGCGGAAAAGGGGCATGAGATAGCTTTGGCTGAGAAAATTAGGGTGAATCCAGAGATGTTCTTTAAGTATATTAAAGGAAAAAGAATAAAGAGAGAGAATAGGACTCCTCAAGGACCAAAGTGGGCATCTATGTGTAGAACCGAAGTCCTCAATGAATATTTTTCCTCTGTGTTGGCCATGGAGAAAGACATAAGGACTTGGGAACTTGGGAAGTTAGTGGTCATATCTTGGGGACAGTTCATATCACAGAAGAGAAGGTGTTGGATGTATGAGAGTATATAAAAGTGGAATAATCTCCTGGTCCTGACCAGATATATCCAAGATCACTGCAAACAACGAGAGAGAAATTGTGGGGACCCTGGCTGATATTTTTGTATCATCATTAGCAACGGGTGAGGTCCCTTAAGACTGGAGGGTAGCGAATGTTGTGTTGTTATTCAAGAAGGGCTGCAAAGAAAAGCCTGAGAACTATAGACCAGTAAGCTTAACATCTGTGGTGGGTAAGTTACTTGAGAAGATTCTGAGAGATAAGATCTACATGCATTTGGAAAGACAGGGTTTGATTAGGAGTAGTCAGCATAACTTTGTGCATGAGAGGTCATGCCTCACAAACTTGTCGGCATTCTTTGATGAAGTGACCTGGAAGGTTGAAGATGACAGGATGGTCGATGAGGTCTATATGGATTTCAGTAAGGCCTTCGATAAGGTTCCACCTGGTAGGCTGCTCTGAGACGTTAGATCATTTGGAAGCTGAGGGAGCTGGCAAATTGGATACACAATTGGCTTGATGGTAGGAAGCAGAGGGTAACAGTGGAAGGATGCTTGTCGGACTGGAGGCCTGTGACTAGCAGAGTGCCTTAGGGGTCGGTGTTGGACCCATTACTGTTTGCTATCTGTGTCAATGATCTGGATGAGAATGTACAAGGCATGATTAGTAAGTTTGCTGATGATAGTAAAATAGGCATCATCATGGACAGTGAGGAAGGTGGTCAGAAATTGCAGCAGGACGTTGATCAGCTGGGGAAGTGGGCGGAGAAATGGGAAATGGAACTTAATGTAAATAAGTGTGAGGTCTTGTATTTTGGAAAGTCAAACAGAGGTAGGAGTTTCATGGTGAATGGTAGAAGGAGTGTAGTGGAACAGAGGGACCTTGGAGTTCAGGTCCATGGTTCACTTAAAGTGGAGTCACAGGTAGATAGGGCAGTGAAGAAGGCTTTTGGCACACTGGCCTTCATCAGTCAGGGCACTGAGTATACAAATTAGGAAGTTGTGTTGCAGTTATATAGGATGTTGGTGAGGCCGCACTTGGAATATTGTGTTCAGTTTTGGTCATCTTGCTATAGAAAGGATTTTATTAAACTGAAAAGAGTACAGAAGAAATTTACAATGAAGTTGCCAGGACTCAAAGTTCTAGGTTATAGGGAAAAGTTGGAAAAGCTAGGACATTTTACTTTAGAGCATAGGAGACTGAGGGAATCTTATAGAGGTGTACAAGATCATGAGAAGCATGGATAGGGTGAATACACTCAGTCTTTTTCCCAGGGTTGGAAATTGAGGACTAGAGGGCATCAGTTTAAGGTTAGAGGGGAAAGAATAAAAGGGCACCTGAGGGGTAACTTTTCTACACAGAGGGTGATATGCATATGGAATGAGCTGCCAGTGGAAGTGGTTGAGGCGGGTACAGTAATAACAGTTAAAAGGCATTTGGACAAAAACACGGATAGGAAATGTTTAGAAGGATACAGGCCAAGTGCAGGGAAATGGGGTTAGTGTGGACGGACATTTTGGTCAACATGGACCAGTTTGGGCCAAAGGGTCTGTCTCAGTGCTATAGGACTCTGTGACCATAATCCACTCCTGGAAGCTACAGGACAATTTCCCATGGCTAATCGACCCGACCTGAACATCTTTGGACTGTGGGAGGAAACCGGAGCACCTGGAGGAAACTCACGCAGACACGGGGAGAACATGCAAACTTCACACAGACAGTCGCCTGAGGCTGGAATTTCCCTGGAATAAGGGTAATTCCCAGAATAGGCTTCACATTGAGTAGCAAGTCATTGAGCTTGCTTCAAGCATTCACAGTGCTGCTTAAATAGATGCTATAGTCCTTTAAGGAGTTGCAGCACCCTTTGTAAATCTCTCACGCCTGAGTTACATCAGCTCTGTACAGATAAAAATCTGCTACCTATATGTTAACATAGAACATAGAAAAATACAGCGCAGTACAGGCCCTTTGGCCCTCGATGTTGCGCCGATCCAAGCCCACCTAACCTACACTAGTCCACTATCCTCCATATACCTATCCAATGCCCGTTTCAATGCCCATAAAGAGGGAGAGTCCACCACTGCTACTGGCAGGGCATTCCATGAACTCACGACTCGCTGAGTAAAGAATCTACCCCTAACATCTGTCCTATACCTACCACCCCTTAATTTAAAGCTATGCCCCCTCGTAATAGCTGACTCCATACGTGGAAAAAGGCACTCATGGTCAACCCTATCTAAAACCCTAATCATCTTGTACACCTCTATCAAGTCACCCCTAAACCTTCTTTTCTCCAATGAAAACAGCCCCAAGTGCCTCAGCCTTTCCTCATACGATCTTCCTACCATACCAGGCAACATCATGGTAAACCTCCTCTGTACCTGTTCCAGTGCCTCCACATCCTTCCTATAGTATGGTGACCAAAACTGCACACAATACTCCAGATGCGGCCACACCAGAGTCTTATACAACTGCAACATGACCTCAGGACTCCAGAACTCAATTCCTCTACCAATAAAAGCCAATACGCCATATGCCTTCTTCACTGCACTATTTACCTGGGTGGCAACTTTCAGAGATCTGTGTACATGGACACCAAGATCCCTCTGCTCATCCACACTACCAAGTATCCGACCATTAGCCCAGTACCCCATCTTCTTGTTACTCTTACCAAAGTGAATCACTTCACACTTAGCTACATTGAACTCCATTTGCCACCTTTCTGTCCAGCTCTGCTGCTTATCTATATCCCGCTGTAACCTGCCATATCCTTCCTCACTGTCAACAACTCCACCGACTTTCATATCATCCGCAAACTTGCTCACCCAACCTTCTAGCCCCTCCTCCAGGTCATTTATAAAAATGACAAACAGCAATGGTCACAAGACAGATCCTTGCGGAACACCGCTAGTAATTGCACTCCAAGATGAACCTTTACCATCAACTACTACCCTCTGTCTTCTTCCAGCCAGCCAATTCCTAATCCAAACCTCCAACTCACCCTCAATGCCATACCTCCGTATTTTTTGCAGTAACCTACCATGGGGAACCTTATCAAATGCATTACTAAAATCCATATACACCACATCTACCGCTTTACCCTCGTCCACCTCCTTAGTCACCTTCTCAAAGAATTCAATAAGGTTTGTGAGGCACGACCTGCCTTGATCACATTATTCCTATCCAGATGTTCATAAATCCTATCCCTTACAATTCTCTCTAAGATTTTGCCCACAACAGAAGTGAGACTCACCGGCCTATAGTTACTAGGGTTATCCCTACTCCCCTTCTTGAACAAGGGAACCACATTTGCTATCCTCCAGTCTTCTGGCACTATTCCTGTAGACAACGAGGACATAAAAATCAAGGCCAATAGCTCTACAATCTCCTCCCTTGCTTCCCAGAGAATCCTAGGATAAAAGCCATCAGGCCCAGGGGACTTATTTATTTTCACCCTTTCCAGAATTTCCAACACCTCTTCCCTACATACCTCAAAGCCGTCCATTCTAATTAATTGTGACTCAATATTCACATCGGCAACAATGTCCTGTTCCTGAATGAATACTGATGAAAAGTATTCATTCAGTATCTCCCCAATCTCTTCAGCCTCCACACGCAATAGATCCTTGACTGGACCTATTCCTACCTTAGTCATTCTTTTATTCCTTTAATTGAGACAGAAAGAATAGCTCTAAGAAATCGAACAGTGCAGACTAAATTCAGAGCAAACAAATATAATCTCAAGCTTATCTGTCATTCCATGCAACAACTCAGTTGTGAGCTGATCCTGGGCCAGCAACAGCTCTTCCCAGAAATGTACACTGGAGGTTACCCATAAGAAGTTCAAAGGCACTTCCTGCACCTTGAACCTGAACATTCCATACCATTGCCACAAAGCCATCGTTGAATCCCACCGCGACTTTGTCCTGGCTTCTGATTGAAAGAATGCAGGTTGGGGTGGAGAGACTTAGGCCGGTGAGGTGGTAAGTGTTCTGTAGAGTGCCCTGGATTTCATCCCACACACACAATGTGCCCCCAAAAGACATGGTGAGTAGCGAGCTGTGGGATCCGAGCACTGCTGTACATGTGGTGTGGTCCAGGGTGCCACCGGATAGTTGGAACAGAGGCTGTCCGTTTTTCAGGTGCCAAGCCTTAATCTGAAAGCAAGAAAGATCAGAAGATGGACCGTAAGTACAGTTAGAATCTGGACAAGCAAGGGAATCTCTTACTTTACACAACAATCTGATTCCTCTAGCGCAATTATTTTCCCATTAGTCCTGCCACAGATTGAAGACAAACTTGGCAATGCCTAACATTAAAGTGAAACAAATTCTCTTCCAGTTTTTGGACAGTTTTGAGAAACTCCATCTGGGGATGGAGTCATGTGAAACAGCGCCTCGTCCTGGTACTTATACTGTGATTGACTCTCATCTACCAGTTTTCATCTCACAAGGTTTCAAATGAAATGGGGTCTGGTGCTATGACTCCCATCTTGAGGGGAATACATCCACATTAATCAGAAAATAAGACATGGGGGCTGGAGGAGGCCATTCAGCCCCTCATGTTTATGGGCAGCACGGTAGCACAGCAGTTAGCACTGCTGCCTCACAGCGCCAGAGACCCGGGTTCAATTCCCGCCTCAGGCGACTGTCTGTGTGGCGTTTGCACATTCTCCCCGTGTCTGCGTGGGTTTCCTCCGGTTTCCTCCCACAGTCCAAAAGATGTGCAGGTTAGGTGAATTGGCCATGCTAAATTTCCCATAGTGTTAGGTGAAGGGGTAAATGTAGGGGAATGGGTCGGTGTGGACTTGTTGGGCCGAAGGGCCTGTTTCCACACTGTAAGTAATCTAAAGTCTGCTCGCCATTTAATATGATCATAGCTCATCTCAGCTTCAACTCCATTTTCCTGCCCCATCTCCATAACCCTTTAACCTGTTACTAATTAAAGATCAGCCTATCTCTTCCTTAAATTTACACCATGGCTCAAATCATAAGGAAGAGGAAGAGGAGTAGGCCATTCGGCCACTTGAACCTGCTCCGCCATTCGGTAAAATTATGGCTGATCTGACATTCCTCACATCCACTTTCCTGCCCTTGCCCCATGACGCTTGATTCCATAACTGACTAACAATCTATCTATTTCAGCCTTAAATACACACAAGGACTTTGCCTCCCCAATCATCTGTAGCAAAGACTCTCAATCCTCTGAGGGAAGAAATTCCTCCTCATCTCAGTTTTAAATTGGTGCCTTTTTATTCTGAGACAATCCCTCTGATCCTCGACTCTCCCATGACAGGGAACATCAGCTCATCATTTACCCTGTCAAGCCCCTGAAGGATCCTATATGTTTCAATGGGATCACTCTCATTCAACTAAACTCCAGTGAGTCAAGTCCCAAACTGTTTGACCTTTGCCTATTAGACAATCCTGCCACACCAGGGATCATCCTGGTGAACCTCCTCTGAACTGCCTCCGATGCAGTTACATTTTCCCTTCAATAAAAGGACAAAATTGCATGCAGTACTCAGATTCCCTGTCTGTGCTCCTTGTGGGGCAACAGAGATCATTCAATAAAATAGCCCCATTAGGAATAAGCCTCAGTCCTCTTCTTTGATCTTAACGTATCAAAGGCATCCTGCTCATTTTGTAGGCTAAGGATGGAACTGAATTTAGAACAGGGGTTGATTAGTAGACTTAAAATTCATCGGTCATAATCTAATTAAATGGCAGAAGAGTTTTGAATGACCTCGATTAGTTCCCATATTCAATAAATTCAGCATAATATATTGTACTAGACTTTTTAAAAATTCAGTCATGGGATGTGGGCATCTCTGAATAGGCCAGCATTTATTGCCTGTCCCTAATTGCCCACAGGGCAGTTTAGAATCAATTACATTGCTGTAGGTCTGGAGTTATATGTAGGCCAGACCCGGTAAGGATGACTGATTTCCTTCCCTCAAGGACATTAGTGAATCAGATGGGTTTCCCAACAACAGGGCTGCACAGTGGCTCAGTGGTTAGCACTGTTGCCTCACAGTTCACCTCATAGCCTCAAACAACTGTCTGTGCAGAATTTGCACATTTTCCCCGTGTCTGTGTGGGTTTCCAGCCTCAATGCAGGTTAGGTGGATTGGCCATAGTGAAAAATACAGGGTTATGGGAACAGGGGATTGTATCTGGGTGGATGCTCTTCAGAGAGTCAGTGTGGACTGCTCCCATTCTGTGGTGATTCTATGAATTAACAATGGCTTCATGGCCATTATTAGACTTTTAATTCCAGATTCTTTATTGAAATCAAATTCCACCATCTGTTATAGCAGGACTTGAATCTGGGTCTCTGGATTAATAATTCCAGCAACAATACCATGAGGCAATCACCTCCCCAAGGGATACTTTTTTCTAGAGGCATTCTGAGTTGATAGAGTTTATGAGAAGGATAACCACTCTCCAATATTCGGATGGGAAGCTGAAAATGGAGGCAGTATTTCTGAAAAAGTCCAATGGTGGTGAATGATGTATTCTGCAATAAAAGAGTACAGACACCAGAGTTCCTAAATTAGGATGTCTATCAACAAACACATTGAGTTAGACCCTATCTAACACCCCCTGAGAAAAGGAACAGAAAGTGACTTCACCACAGGAAATGACATCACCAACCCAAAGAAACTCGAACACATAAATAGAAAGCAGGAATTATTAACAGTGCTTCGTCTGAGGCCCACTGATGATGTTATCTAGTAGGGTGACGAAATGTCTGGAAATGAACCATCCAGCTCAGCGAGCAAACCTACATCCAACACCTCAACCTCAATCTTCTCAAAACTCGCTCGGATGGTTAAGTCAGAGAGGACCAGTCCTTGCCTCAAGCCTAACTAGCACTCACCCACTATCTGACAACATGCACATGCTCACACGTCTTCCTGCTGTTTCCTGTCAGGGTTTTTAAGAATAATAAATAATGCTGCATTGGTGGGGGTCACCTCACAAACCTAGGATCCTGAGTCTGATTGGAACATCCCCATCATTTGCATCAGTGGCACACTGAGCTCCTCACACTGTATGAGTAGATTCTTGAAAATCAAATGCTTTTTGAGGGAAGATCCATCTAAGTTCCCTTTTGGAATTGTACCATAGAGCACAGGGATCTCATTTACAAACAGGGATCACAGTGTTCCTCTACCTGGGGGCCTGAGACCGAGTAGATCACGTCAGTAGCTTCGTCCACATGGAGCAGTGCAAAGTGTTCATAGCCGGAGTGATCCTCTGGGATGGAATAAATCTCTTTCCCGGTCAATAGATTCCACAGGCGCAGTGTATGGTCAAAGGATCCAGACACAGCTTGAGCCTTGTTGTGAATCACCTTGATGCACTTTACTTCGGCTATTACAAATAACAAATCAAAATGATTAGCAGGGACAGATCCATCAAGATGGATCCTGAATTTCCAGGTTCGTCGTGATATCCCACAATTATGTTTTTCCATTTGTTTCATGGGATGTCAGGCCATCCCAGCATTTATTGCCCATTCGTAATTGTCCTTGAGAAGGTGGTGGTGAGCTGCTTTCTTAGATTGTTGCAGCCCATGTACCCTAGGCAGACCCACTGCGCCGTTAAAGAAAGAATTCTAGGATTTTTGACCCAGCAACAGTGAAAGAATAGTGATGTATTTCCAAGTCAGGATGGTGAGTAGCTTGGAGGGGAACTTGCATGGTATTCCATGTATCTACTCCCCTTATCTATCCGGTCGTGGGTTTGGATGGTGCTGTCTATGGAGCTTTGGTAAATTCCTGCAGTGCATCTTGTAGATGGTATACAGTGCAGCTACTGAGTATCAGTAAGTAAAAACAATGACTGCAGATGCTGGAAACCAGATTCTGGATTAGTGGTGCTGGAAAAGCACAGCAGTTCAGGCAGCATCCAAGTAGTTTCGAAATCAACGTTTTGGGCAAAAGCCCTTCATCTGGAATAAAGGCAGTGAGCCTGAAGAATGGAGAGATAAGCTAGAGGAGGGTGGGGGTGGGGAGAAAGCAGCATAGAGTACAATGGGTGAGTGGGGGAGGAGATGAAGGTGATAGGTCAAGGAGGAGAGGATGGAGTGGATAGGTGGAAAAGAAGATAGGCAGGTCGGACAAGTCCGGACAAGTTTTCATGACATGGTTGAAGAGCTTCAGGGCAGAGGAAATGACCTGGGACTTGCAGTGGGAGAGGGACTCCCTGAGATTCTTGTAGAGAGAGGAGGAAAACTTCTTCAAGGCAGGCGTCCTTGCAAGAGGAATCGCAGTAGGGTTAAAAACAATGACTGCAGATGCTGGAAACCAGATTTTGGATTAGTGGTGCTGGAAAAGCACAGCAGTTCAGGCAGCATCCGAGGAGCAGTAAAATCGACGTTTCGGGCAAAAGCCCTTCATCAGGAATACCTGATGCCCGAAATGTCGATTTTACTGCTCCTCGGATGCTGCCTGAACTGCTGTGCTTTTCCGGCACCACTAATCAATACTGAGTATCAGTAGTAGACTGATTGGATGTTGAAGGTGATGGATGGGGTGCACCAGGACAATGTGTGGTGAGCCCCCAAGTTGATAGTTTAACACAAACATCGGTTTTCCTTTCGGACGCTTTCCCTGTCACCCTCCTTCCTGCCCTAATTAAAGGAACCTGCATTAATACCACTGACAACTCTGGCCTTTTCAAAGACAAACTTGACCTCAACAAATCTGAACTTGACATTTGACCTTAACATCTTTTTAGTTCTTCCCAGCCTTGTGTCGCTTTTGATCTTTTGAGAGTTCTCAGAGCAGTACAGGCTGTACTCACTCTTGTAGGCCTCACTCTTGGCTTAATCTTGCCTGCATTGGCCAGAGCACTGAGGACAAGAGTTGGGACATCATGTTGTGGCTGTATTCGATGTTGGTGAGATCACTTTTGGAGTACTGTGTCCAGTTCTGGTCGCCCTTCTGTCGGAATGATATTATCACATTGGAGAGGGTTCAGAAAAGATTTACAAGAATGTTACCAGGACTGAGGGGGGTTGAGTTATAAGGAGAGGTTGGAGAGGCTTGGATTATTTTCCCTGGAGCATTGGAAGCTGAAGAGTAACCTTATAAAGGTTTATAAAATTATGAGTGGCATGGATAGAGTGAATAGCCAGGGTCATTTCCCCACGGCTGGGGAGTCCAGAACTAGAGGGCAGAGGTTTAAGGTGAGAGGGGTGAGATTTAAAAGGGGCAACTTTTTCACACTGAGGGAGGCGCATGTATGGAACAAGCTGCCAGAGGAGGTAGTGAAGGTATGTACAATTACAACATTTAGAAGTACATTTGGATGGTATATGATTAAGAAGGGTTTAGAGGGACATGGGCCAAATGCTGACAAACGGGATTGGGTCAGATTGGGATATCTGGTCAGAACCGATGAGTTGAACCGAAGGATCTATTTCCATGCTGTATGACTCTATGATTCTATTTCAAAAATGGTCAATCGTATGCTTTGGATAACTCTTTGACAACCAGCTGCAATCTCCAAAGGTGACCTTTCCATTTTAGATTACATTACAGTGTGGAAACAGGCCCTTCGGCCCAACAAGTCCACACCGATTCACCACCCACCCATACCCCTACATTTACCCCTTACCTAACACTACGGGCAATTTAGCATGGCCAATTCACCTGACCTGCACATCTTTGGACTGTGGGAGGAAACCGACGCAGACACGGGGAGAACGTGCAAACTCCACACAGTCAGTCGCCTGAGGCAGGAATTGAACCCGGGTCTCAGGCGCTGTGAGGCAGCAGTGCTAACCACTGTGCCACTGTGCCACCGTGCCGCCCACTAAACTCTACACTGAACACATAGTTCATCTTCCACTGGGGGCTGTTAACTCGTATTTGGCTTTATATCATGGTAAAGTTTTGCCTCACCAGAATGGCCTGTCAGCGTGTGAATCACTTCGATATCCTGCAGGTTCCATACGATCATCATTCCATCCAGTGAAGCTGCCACCAGCAGTGTGCAGTCAGTACTTAGCTCCATTGCAGTCACCCCTGTGGACAGAAGCAAGTTAATGGCTACATTAATGAGATGCTACAGTAAATTAGAGATGATACCCACAGTTAGTCAGATCCCCTTCATGATCACTTAATGAAGATCTCCCCTGAAGTTGGCCTTTTCAAAGACAAACTTGACTTCAAGAATCTGCACTTGACATTTGACCTTAACATATTTTTAGTTCTTCCCAGCCTTGTGAAGTTTTTGATCTTTTGAGAGTTCTCGGAGCAGTAATGAAGATTTCCCCTGAAGCTAGGAAGAGAAATAAGCTGCCAATGGGGTGTGCACTTGACTAAAAGGAGTTACTGAGGAATAACATTCACTGAGACATACAGCATGGAAACAGACCATTCGGTCCAACTCTGACATGCTGACCAAATTTCCCAAACTAATATTAGTCCTGTGTTTGGCCCCTATACCTATCCCCCTAATTATTCATGTTCCTGTCCAAACATCTGTTAAATACTGTAACTGTACCTGCATTTATCATTTCCTCTGGCAGTTTATTTTACATTTGAACCACTCTCTGTGTGAAAAAGTTGCCCCATATGTTCTTTTTAAATCTTTCTGCTCTCACCTTAAAAATATGCCCGCTAGTTTTGGGCTCCCCCACCCCAGGGAAAAGACCTTGACTATACACTCTATCCATGCCTCTCATGATTTGATAAACTTCTATAAGGTGACCCCTCAGCCTCTGATGCTCCAGGGAAAACAGCCCCAACCTATTCAACCTCTCCCTATGGCTCCAGGAGTGGCAAAAGTCCAGAAATTGGACAAAAATTAAAAATGAGTGGGATAAAAAGGAAATTCCATTGAGCTGTTTGTGAACTGATTGAAGAGTTCAATTGTTTCAACAGGAAACCTTAATAGTGACCCTTCCTCATTCACATCAAGTCACAATACCCTCTTCTGATGAAAACCCCAACCTTCCAGCACAGGAACCATTCAGGAACTGAGATAAATGTATTGATTTCTGAGTAGCATTTGCTGAAAGGACGTTGGCAGGTAGCTTAGCACTAACAGAGGAAGCTTCAATGATGTGAGATATTGACTCAATCCACCCTAATCAGGGTACACCCTCGGCAGGAATCCTACACTTTCACTCCAACAGGGATAGCTGGATAATCCTGCCAATGTGATCTTTCAGGAATTGTTTTATTTCCTTGATAAACAGCTCGGGCATACTTTCAACACTTTATCCCAAAAACACTGAATTCAGTAAGAAGCTAACAAGTATACACCCAATGTAAAGGTCAAAACCCTGTAGTTCTTTTTGTTATTTTCAGTGATTTGCAATATTTACAGGTGGAGGACCAAACACCCGTAATGTTCACTTTTGAAGAGAAACTCACTTTCACGTGCATTAAATATCTGGAAATTCATTTTACAGGAAATAAGAAAGAAATTATACCTAATAAAAACTGAAACAGATGCTGTAACTCAGATTGAAAAATAGAAATTGCTTCTAAGGAGGGGTCACTCGACCCTGATATCTGCCCACAGATGCTGCCAGACCTGCTCAGCGTTTCCAACAATTTCTCTTTTTGTTTCAGAAGTTATACTCGGTTGTGTTGGTTCCTGAAAGGTTACTTTTATGAAAATTAATTCTATAAGGGAACTTAAATTGTGAATCTAACATGATGAAATAACAAAGCGAATTAATGTAAGGAATATTTTGGGGAACATTTTTCAATTGCTTTAAGGCAAGATTTATCTTCACGTTTGAGATCATAAATGATCCGACCCTGAAATAATTAATTGGTGCATTAATTGTAACACATTTAAGAAGTGTCTTAGCTTGTCTTTCAGTAAGTCTATTACACTTCCAGCAGTGAAAAGCTGTAGAGCTCTGTGTCATCTTGTGTCAGCTAAGAAATTCAGATGCTTTAACTGATGGGGGAACATGTGGAGCGTACCTTTGCTGAAGCCAGTCAATGTTGTCCTTAGTGGTCCCCCAGGAGGCTGAAAGAAGCCACACAGAGGAGTGAAGATTGGGTTGGGACATGCAGCACACCATCTTTCACATTGCTGGCACAGTTTGTCAATCATTGGGTAAGAACCCTTGAAGAAATGGAGGCGAGCCAACATCTCAGTGTAAAGGACACTCTGGTCTACAAAGAAAATACAAGACACTGGTATTAAACGTTACACAGGACAGTCTTTCAGAATGGCTAACCATCTAAGTACTAGGTACTGGCCACCAGCTCTATTTCAAGTGAATGTTTATCGTGACCAATTTGGTGTTGTCAAACCACAAGTATTAAATCACAGCCATGCCAACCCATTCCATTCTCTGAAGGACTGACAGCAAATATTTCTGAAACCAATATTAACCCCTTCTATTTTCTAAGGGAGTATTAACCTATTCCATGATCTCTAAGGAGTAATAACACACACTATTCTTCAAGGCAGGGTTAACCCAGTCCATTTTCACAGTGATCGTTAACCTAGTCTAGTATCTCAGTGAATGTTAACCCAATACATTCTCTCAGTTAACATACACCTGGTCTAGTCTCTCATCTGACAATGAACATTAACCAGTCCATTCTCACAGTGAACATTAACCCAGTCCATTCTGTCAATGAATGTTCACCCAATCCAGTCTCACATCTGACGATGAATATTAACCCAGTCCGTTCTTACAATGAACATTAACCTAATCTATCCTCACAGTGAATATTAACTCAGTCCATTCTCACAGTGAATGTTAACCCAGTCCATTCTGTCATGAATGTTAACCTAGTCTATTTTCAAAAGGTATGCTAAACCATTTCATTCCAGCAGGAATAACTCACTCATTTTCCAATGCTGTGTTAACTAATTCATTCATCAATGCAGTAAGAAGCCTCCAAGGATATGTGAACTCTTCCCGTTCTGCAAGACAGTGACCGGCCACTCCACTATCAGCAGTTGCTCTTACCTATTCCATTCTCCATGAAGTCCACTGTCGGCCAGATCAGTAAAAGTGCATCCTGAACAAGCTGCACCTCAGGACAATCGACTTGCTTGGTGCAGGCATAAAAATCCTCCAGCAAACCTTTCATTCCTGAGGCTTGTACTTTGCAAACTATCCATTCCATGTTCCCTGAAAATTCCACAGAACCCAAGATATTAACACAGTGCTGAGAGCTCATGGCCCTGTTAGGCCTCAATATATCCTGTGGGAGAATGTGTGGTACTGTTGTTGAGTCAGACGTTAACTCTTCAATCTTTAGTTCTGTATTTCATTGAGTCTTTTCTAAAGTAGTATACGCAACTTTTAAGGGGTGGCATGGTGGCTCAATGGTTAGCACTGCTGCCTCATGGCGCCAAGGGACCTGCGTTTGATGACTGTGTGGAGTTTGCACATTCTCCCCGTGTCCGCGTGGATTTCCTTCTGGTGCTCCAGTTTCCTCCCACAGTCCAAAAATGTAAAGATTAGATGGATTGGTCATGCTAAATTGCCTGCAATGTCCAGGAGTGTGCGGCTTAGGTGGGTTAGCCATGAGAAATGCAGTATGATAGGGTAGGGTGTGCGTCTAGGTGGGATGCTCCTCAGAGGGTGGGTGTGGACTTGAGCAGCTGAATGGCCTTTATTCACATTGTAGGGATTGAATAATTTATGCCTGGTAGGTACACACATGTCTGTGTGTGTGTATATGCACACGTATGGATCGTGGGGCACTCTATACAGTCAGTGAAGTACTTTCAAAATGCAGTTACCTTGTAGGAAACACAACAGCTATTTTGGGCATAGCAAGTTCCCACAGACAGCAATATGACATACAACCAGGATATCCTGGAATACTGGGTATTGTACATTGACATCATTTGACATTGTGTCAAATTTCCATTATAATGATGGATCATTGGGGGTTAAAGATTAACCAGACTATTGAAAAACTTCCTTGGTTTTTTTGAAATAGTCCCTGGGGATTTTGATGCCTCTGAGATGACAGATTTGACTTAATGTCTTTGCTAAAATTCAGCATCCCATACAGAGCTGCATTCCCTCAGTGCTGCACTGTTAACAATGTCCTCATGTTTCTGGACTGGGGGTTGAACCCATGATGACTGAGTTATGGCTGACAGTATATTGGATGTTAATTAGTCATCTCTCTGGGCCGCAAGACAGTCACTGACAGCCACATCAGCTCAATGGTTCATAATCAGAGGCTTCAAGATCGTTCTGCCAATATCTCCACTCAGTGCCCAGGTATGTCCTGAATACAATATACACAGTGTCCCAAAATAGCCGACACATGTTTAGATCACTAAGCAGTCCACTCAGAGGATCTCAGATTACGATCATCCTCCTTAGAGTGAGGTTAAAAGCTCTTCCTTACCAAGAACATCCTGTTTCAGCTCCTCAATGCGTCCCCCATTCAGCAGATGGTGCGGTAGTTCGCTCAGTTTCCGCAAGTTCAGGACATCGTCACCAAATCTCAGTGGCTGAGCAGAGACCTAGGCCGAAACAAAAAGGTTCGATTCACAATCATTGGATTCTGCTAGAACCCTGACTCCTGAGGGAGGTTCACAAAGGGACCAGGATCTATGAATGTTTTAATCCAAGCAAATTTCCAATAGGCAAAGCGACAGAGGTTTGAGAGGTGTCTATCACACGCTGAGTCCGAGGTAGCAGTGCAATCACTTGGCTGTGGACTATTCTTGATAACTACCCCTCTGGCCATGGGCTAGCAGCAATTGTTATTATGAGCTATTTGTCATTCTGGGACCGTAATCAGATGGGCCAGTGGGCTGAGGAGTGGCAGATAGAGTTTAAGTTAGATAGCTGTGAGGTGTTGCATTTTGGTAAGGCAAACCAGGCCAGGACTTACACAGTAATGATAGGGCACTGGGGAGTGTTGCTGAACAAAGAAACCTAGGGGTGTGGGTACACAGTTGTTTGAAAGTGGAGTCACGGGTACCCGAGTAGTGAAGATGGTGTTTGGTACGCTTGCTTTCATTGTCAGTACATTGAGTATAGAAGTTGGGATGTCATGTTGCAGTTGTACAGGACATTGGTGAGGCCACCTTTAGGATACTGTGTTCAATTCTGGGATCCCTTCTATAGGAAGTATGTTGTTAAATTTGAGAAGATGCAGAAAAGGTTTTCAAGGATGTTGTCGGGGTTGGAGGGTTTGAGTTATAGGGAGAGGCTGAGTAGGCTGGGCTGTTTTCCCTGGAGTGTTGGAGGCTGAGGGGTGACCATGTAGAGGTTTATAAAATCATGAAAGGCATGGATAGGGTAAATAGCCAAAGTCCTTTTTCATATTGTAGGGGAATCTAAAACTGGAAGGCATAGGTTTAAGTTGAGAGGGGAAAGACTTAAAAAGGACCTGAGGGGTAATTTGTTTTCATGCAGAGGGTGGTGCATATATGGAATGAGCTTCCAGAGGAGGTGGGTACAATTTTAACATTTAAAAGGCATCTGGATGGGTATATGAACGGGAAGAGTTTAGACAGTTATGGACCAAATATTGGCAAATGGGACTAGATCACATTGGGATGTCTGCTTGCACAGACATGTTGGGCTGAAGGGTTTGTTTCTGTGCAATATGACTCTGACTCACTATTGAGGACCTCAGATCATTTGGTAGTGGCTTCACTCACACAACCTAATCATCTCACATCCCTCCCTGCAGTCGCTTCTTTTTTAACTCCTGTGCGGTTTAACCATATCTTGAACATAGCTGATCAAAATATTTGTAAATTGTATTGAAAGCATGTGCATTGCTGGCGGGGTCAGCATTTATTGCCCGTCTCTAATTCCCAGGAGAAGGTGGTGGTGAGCTGCCTTCTTGAACTGCTGTATGTTCGACCACAATGCTGTATGGGGAGGAGTTCCAGGATTTTGATCCAATGACAGTGAAGGAACAGCGGGCCATTTCCAACTCAGGATGATGAGTGGCTTGGAACATAACTCGTAGTTGGTGGTGTTCCCATTTATCTCCTGCCCTTGTCCTTTTAGATGGAAGTGGTGTGTGGGTTTGGAAGGTGCTGTCTGAGGATCTTTGGTGAATTTCTGCAGTGCATCTTGTAGGTGGTACACACTGAGTGGCGGAGGGAATGAATGCTTGTGGCCAATTAAGTGGGGGCTGCTTTGTCCTGGATGGTGTCAAGCTTTTGAGTGTTGTTGGAACTGCACCCATCCAGGCAAGTGGGGAATATTCCATCCCTGACTTGTGTCTTTCTCATGGTGTACTGTGAACTCAGTGGGTAGTGGATTGTTGGACAATCGGGGCAGAGAAGCATAGCCTGGGTAAACTGTACCTTCCTGTCTGCAACCAGAGTCTCCTTCAGGAGTGGAAGTGTGATGCTCTTCCTGTTGCCATGACTCCACGTTCCCTTGAAATAATCAGCCAGCACCGAGTGCTGTTTGATTTTCTCCTCCGCCAGCAGGTACAGCTCATGCACCACCTCCGTGAACTGCCTGAAATAAACACAGGAACCATTATGTTTGGCTGTCAGCTGGGTGTGACACAATGTTGTGTTAAAATTAACTGAAATCGTCATCTAGTCCATACTGTACCTGTCTGTGATCGGGGTCAACTGGACTGAAATACTGCAGGCCTTCAGTTGATTACAGAGATCAGGTGATCCCTTTTGGGTTTGACCCTGCAGGGGTGAGAGGGGAGAGATTCTAAGCTACAACCCCCCCCCCCCCCCCCCCCACCCCCTACTGAACTATCTTTCATGTTGTGGGCCTGGAGATTAGGCCAGTTCAAGGCCTGATTCCCTGAGGAGCACACATGGGGTGTCAACACTAAACACGGAGGTGGGGGTGAGCTTCCTGTTTACCCAGGCTCGACAGGTTAAGTCAGAACTAACGTGTCACACTTCCCTTCCCAGTGGTCAGTGTTCAAAATGGCTGCTTTGGCTGCCATTGGCTGACCCAAGAGTAACCAAAGAACAATTGAAACACGGGGAAATGGTGGTGGAGTAATCCACAGGTCTGGGAGCCATGGTTCAAATTCCACTAAAGCAGCTGGTGGAACTTAACGTTGATTTTTTTAAAAATCCTGGAACATAAAGCATATGGTCACCATGACAACTGTTATCAATAGTTGTAAAAATCCATCCACTCCCAGGGACAAAAGTCTACCACCATGGCCCTACATGTGACTTCAGACCCATGGCAATATGGTTAACAATGCCTTAGCAAGTCAATCAACACAATCAGGGGTGGGGCAACAAATACCAGCCTTGCCAATGATGCCCACAGCCCATGAAGGAATAGACAGTAAAAGACGTTCTTTACAGATGCCTATGTGCAATGGATATCTATAAAGGGCCCTCGCTCATGGGAGAGAATATTGGAATGAGTTAAATCTCCTAACTAACAGGTACCAGCACAGAATTGGGACAGGTTCGCTGCTCCCACCTCACATAGAGTAAAGAACAAGCTCAAAACAAAATGGAAAATTATATTTGGAGCTGGAAGCAAAACTTGAGAATGTAACGGAGGAAGAAATGTCGTGAAGATGGAGGCCAGGAAAATGTTCATTGTATAAGAGGGCTGAAATCCTAATGGATGGAAATGTGAAAACAAAAATAGGGATTGCAGAGTGAAAAGAAAGGAAGAAAGATTTGCATTTATGTAGCATCTTTCATGATCCCCAGATATCTCAAAGTACTTGAAGCACTTTTGATGTGTGATCACTGGCGTGACAGGGCAACCAGTTTTGCACACTGGAAGCTTTGACAAACAGCAAAGAGCAACGATGGTCCAGAAAATCTGTTTGTGTGATGTTAAAGATAAATAACACATGGGACACCAGGAGCAACTTCTTTTCCCTTGTTCCAGCCAGCGCCACATTTCCCATTAACCTGAGCCAACAGACAGCGGTTTGCCTCATCTCATCTAACACTGTGGCACTCCTTCAGGACTGCAATGTAAAGTTGGCCCAAACATTGTGCTTAGGTCCTGGAGTGGGGCTTGAAGCACCTAGATCAGAAACAGATTCGACAAATTGACCCCTTGCTGGCATTCAACCCAAGAATGGCGGTGCCTGCAGATTGAGATTCAGCTCAGGGCTCGAACACTTACCGGTGATAAAGGCCAAGGACTGGGAACCCATCTGCCTGCCTCTCCACCAGATAATCCCCGATGTCATATCGAAGCCGGGTCCACAGTAAGGGAGGGAGGCGGATTATGTCTTTGTTTGGAGGAGACCAGTATTGGTAGATATCGCCAAGCACTTCATTGTCCAATGAGAGGATCTCCTTTAGCTCACTCTCTGACAGTCCGTTCCTGTAAGTCAAGGTGCCAGATTGTAATCGTTCAATGAGCTGTAGTATAACAGAATCATACATTGCAACAACAACTCAGATTTCTGCAGCACCTTTCACATAATATACTATCCCAAGGCAATTCACAAGAGTATCATAAAACATTGAGCCACAACAGGAAGTATTAGATCACATGACTAAAGTTAATGACTGTTTCCTCATTTTGTTACATTTGCTAATAACTTTATTCAAGGTAAATAAGTAAAAGTGGTAACTATTAATTGCCTCAACATATGTTTATAGGGAGCACCAATAATGGGGGTAGAAGGAGCTATAAGACTGAGTAGTCAATAAACTGTCACCACAAAGAGATGTATTTGGTGTTCTGACTCACTGGTGGGTTTGGATGCAGATTGACAGCACCTACTTGCTTGCACACTGTCACTTCTGGTGTCCCCTGATGATTGACTCTTGGCCCCTTCCTGTTTCTCAGTAAAGCTGTACACTGATTGCCTCCACATTTACCTGACCAATCATTCACCACTGTTAAATTATCAGGCCACTTAGCCAACATCTATTCATGAGCAAAGACTCTCAGGCAATTACACTTTGGGAAAACTGAAGATATTGTTTTAGCTCCCTGCTCCAAAACCCCACTCTCTGCCCAAAGAGGAAGTTAGATAGAGGGGGAGGTGTGAGATAGAGAGGGAAGGAGGTCTTAGAGTCATAGAGATGTACAGCATGGAAACAGACCCTTCAGTCTAACCCATCCACACTGACCAGCTATCCCAACCCACTCTAGTCCCACCTGCCAGCACCCAGCCCATATCCCTCCAAACCCTTCCTATTCATATACCCATCCAAATGCCTCTTTAATGTTGCAATTTTACCAGCCTCCACCACTTCCTCTGGCAGCTCATTCCATACACACACCACCCTCTGCACGAAAAAGTTGCCCCTTAGGTCTCTTTTATATCTTTCCCCTCTCACCCTAAACCTATGACCTCTAGTTCTGGACTCCCCGACCCCAGAGAAAACACTTTGCCTATTTAACCTATCCATGCCCCTCATAATTTTGTAAACTTCTATAAGGCCGCCCCTCAGCCTCTGACACTCCAGGGAAAACAGCCCCAGGCTATTCAGCCTCTCCCTATAGCTCAGATCCTCCAACCCTAGCAACATCCTTGTAAATCTTTTCTAAACCCTTTCAAATTTCACAACATCTTTCCGAAAGGAAAGAGACCAGAATTGCACGCAATATTCCAACAGTGGCCTAACCAATGTCCTGTACAGCTGCAACATGACCTCCCAACTCCTGTACTCAATACTCTGACCAATAAAGGAAAGCATACCAAATGTCTTCATCATTATCCTATCTACCTGCGACTCCACTTTCAAGGAGCTATGAACCTGCACTCCAAGGTCTCTTTGTTTAGCAACACTCCCTCGGACCTTACCATTAAGTGTATAAGTCCTGCTAAGATTTGCTTTCCCAAAATGCAGCACCTTGCATTTATCTGAATTAAACTCCATCTGCCACTTCTCAGCCCATTGGCCCATCTGGTTCAGATCCTGATGTAATCTGAGGTAACCCACTTCGCTGTCCACTACACCTCCAATTTTGGTGTCATCTGCAAACTCACTAACTGTACCTCTTATGCTCACATCCAAATCATTTATGTAAATGACAAAAAGTAAAGGGCCCAGCACCGATTCTTGTGGCACTCCAGTGGTCACAGGCCTCCAGTCTGAAAAACAACCCTCCACCACCACCCTCTGTCTTCTACCTTTGAGCCAGTTCTGTATCCAAATGGCTAGTTCTCCCTGTATTCCATGAGATCTAACCTTGCTAATCAGTCTCCCATGGGGAACCTTGTCGAAGTCCTTACTGAAGTCCATATAGATCACATCTACTGTTCTGCCATCATCTTTGTTACTTCTTCAAAAAATTCAATCAAGTTTGTGAGACATGATTTCCCACGCACAAAGCCATGTTGACTATCCCTAATCAGTCCTTGCCTTCCCAAATACATGTATATCCTGTCCCTCAGAATTCCCTCCAACAACCTGCCCACCACCGAGGTCAGGCTCACCGGTCTATAGTTCCCTGGCTTGTCCTTACTGCCCTTCTTAAACAGTGGCACCACGTTTGCCAACCTCCAGTCTTCCAGCACCTCACCTGTGACTTTCGGTGATATAAATATCTCAGCAAGTGGCCCAGCAATCACTTCTCTGGCTTCCCAACAGATTTTGCAGGTATACCTGATCAGGTCCTGGGGATTTATCCACCTTTACCTGTTTCAAGACATCCAGCACTTCCTCCTCTGTAATCTGAATATTTTGCAAGATGTCACCATCTATTTCCCTACAGTCTATATCTTCCATATCCTTTTACACAGTAAATACTGATGCAAAATATTCATTTAGTATCTCCCCTGTTTTCTGCGGCTCCACACAAAGGCCGCCTTGCTGATCTTTGAGGGGCCCTATTCTCTCCCTAGTTACCCTTTTGTTCTTAATATATTTGGAAAAACCCTTTGGATTCTCCTTAACTCTATTTGCCAAAGCTATCTCATGTCCCCGTTTTGCCCTCCTGATTTCCCTCTTAAGTATACTCCTACTTCCTTTATACTCTTCTAAGGATTCACTTGATCTATCCTGTCTATACCTGACATATGCTTCCTTCTTTTTCTTAACCAAACCCTCAATTTCTTTAGTCATCCAGCATTCCCTACACCTACCAGCCTTCCCTTTCACCCTGACAGGAATATACTTTCTCTGGATTCTTGTTATCTCATTTCTGAAGGCTTCCCATTTTCCAGCCGTCCCTTTACCTGCGAACATCTGCCTTCAATCAGCTTTCGAACGTTTTTGCCTAATACCGTCAAAATTGGCCTTTGTCCAATTTAGAACTTCAACTTTTAGATCTGGTCTATCCTTTTCCATCACTATTTTAAAACTAATAGAATTATGGTCGCTGACCCCAAAGTGCTCTCTCACTGACACCTCAGTCACCTGCCCTGCCTTATTTCCCAAGAGTAGGTCAAGTTTTGCACCTTCTCTAGTAAGTACGTCCACATACTGAATCAGAAAATTGTCTTGTACGCACTTAAGAAATTCCTCTCCATCTAAACCTTTAACACTATGGCAAGCCCAGTCTATGTTTGGAAAGTTAAAATCCCCTACCATAACTACCCTATTATTCTTACAGATAGCTGAGATCTCCTTACAAGTTTGTTTCTCAATTTGTGAGATGGGAGGGTGGAGGTATGACATAGAGAGAGGAGGGGTGTGAGATAGAGAGGGGAGGTGTGAGATAGAGGGGGGAGGAGTGAGATAGAGAGAGGGGAGGTGTGAGATAGAGAGGGGAGGTGTGAGATGGGGGGAGGTGTGAGATAGAGGGGGGGAGGTGTGAAATAGCGAGGAGGGAGGTGTGAGATAGTGAGGGGGGAGGTGTGAAATAGCGAGGGGGGAGGTGTGAAATAGCGAGGGGGGAGGTGTGAGATGGGGGGAAGTGTGCGTTAGAGAGGGGTGAGGTGTGAGATAGAGAGAAGAGGAGGTGTAAGAGAGAGGGGAGGATGTGTGAGATAAAGAGTGGGGAGGTGTGAGATAGAGAGGGGGAAGCTGTGCGATTGAGAGGGGAGGAGGTGTGAGATTGAGAGTGCGGAGGTGTGAGATGGGGGGCGGTGTGAGATAGTGAGGGGAGAGGTGTGGATAGCGAGGGGGGGAGGAATAAGATAGAGAGGGGAGGTGTGAGATCAAGGGGGGAAGGTGTGCGATAGTGAGGGGGGAGGTGTGAAATAGCGAGGGGGGGAAGGATGAGATAGAGAGGGGGGAGGTGTGAGATAGAGAGGGGGGGAGGTGTTAAGAGGGAATTCTCGAGCTGAAGGCACAGGCAGCTGTGAGCATAGCCACCACTGGTGGAAAAATTCAAACTGCATGCAGAAAACTTGGAGGCTTATCAGATTGGCGAAGGTTACTGAGGGGATCTGAAAACAAGATGAACACTTTAAAATCAAGGCAATGCTTGGTCAATGTAGGACAGCAAGCATGGAAGGAGAGGGCAAGCTCGGGAGATGGGACTTTCTGCGAGTTAAGACAGAGAGTGGAGTTTTGATATGACTCAAAGTTGTGGTAGATAGAATGGGGGAGACCAGTTCAAGGGTGTGTTGCATGAAGCAGTTAGTCCCTGAACGGGTTAACTGACATCATAAAGATAGATCCACCAATCGGGCTAGAAGATACTGACCCTCAGGAGGAGCTAACCGAAGGGTGTGCATTTGAGTATTCCAATGTTTCAGCACAAGTTGCAATTGCTGAGATTGGTGTACCGAATGGTGTACCCTTAACTCACAGAATCATGGAAGTGTTACAACACAGGACAAGGCCATTTGGCCCATCCAGCCTGCACCAGTTCTTCAAATGAGCATCAATACCTATTGTCAGTCTGCTGCCTTTTCTCTCCATACTATGTGATATTTCTATCCAAATAATCATATAACCATCCAATGCCCCTCTTGAATGCCTCAACTGAACCTGCCACCCCCACGTTTCCAGGCAGTACACTAACTACTCACTGTGTGAATAAAAGATTTTCTCTCATGATGCTTTCTTCTTTTGCAATCACCACAAATTTGAGCTCTCTCGTTTTTGTTCCTGTTATGAGTGGGTGCAGCTTCTCTCTATCCAGCTCACTCATGATTTTGACAGCCTGTATCAGGTCTATTCACAGCCTTCTTCTCTCCAAGGAGAACAGTGCCAACTATTCTGAGCTATTCTTATCACTGAAGTTTCTCATTCCTAGGTCCACTCCTGTAAATTGCTTTTGCACTCTTTCCATTGCATTCACACCTTTCATATAATTGTGTTGCCCACAACCATTTACAATATTCCAGCTGATATCTAATAAGTGCCTTATACAAGTTCAACGTCATCTTCTTGCTTTTGTACTCTATGCCCCTATTAATAAAGCCAAAAACACTGTATGCAATGTACATTGTTCATTTCCAGTCCAATATTGAGTCATAGAGTCACAGAGAAGTCCAGCAGGGAAACAGGCCCTTCGGCCCAACAAGTCCACACCAACCCTCTAAGGAGTAACCCACCCAGACCCATTCCCCTACCCTATATTTACCACTGACTAACACTATAGGCAATTCAGCATGGCCAGTTCACCTGACCTGCACATCTTTAGACTGCGGGAGGAAACCGGAGCACCCGGAGGAAACCCACGCAGACACGGGGAGAATGTGCAAACTCCACACAGACAGTCACCCGAGGCAGGAATCGAACCCAGGTCCCTGTGAGGCAGCAGTGCTAACCACTGAGCAACTGTGATGCCCACTTCTGTATCCAAATGGCTCATTCTCCTTGTATTCCATGAGATCTAACCTTGCTAACTGGTTTCCCATGGGGAACCTTGTTGATCGCCTTACTGAAATCCTAATAAGTCACATCTACCACTCTGCCCCCATCAATCTTCATTGTTACTTCTTCAAAAAACTCAATTAAGGTTGTGAGACATGATTTCCCATGCACAAAGCCATGTTGACTATTCCTAATCAGTCCTTGCCTTTCCAAATACATGTACGTTCTCTCCCTCAGGATTCCCCCCAACAACTTGCCCACCACTCAGGCTCACCAGTCTATAGTTCCCTGGCTTGTCCTTACCACTTTCTTAAACAGTAGCACCACGTTTGCCAACCTCCAGTCTTCCGGCATCTCACCTGTGACTATCGATGATGCAAATATCTCAGCAAGAAGCCCAAGCAATCACTTCTCTAGCTTCCCACAGAGTTCTAGGGTACACCTGATCAGGTCCTGGGGATTTATCCACCTTTTATGCGTTTCAAGACATCCAGCACTTCCTCCTCTGTAATATGGACATTTTTCAAGATGTTACTATCTATTTCCCTACATTCTATACCTCCCATGTCCTCTTCCACAGTAAACACTGATACAAAATACTTATTTAGTATCTCCCCCATCTCCTGTGGCCCCCACAAAGGCTGCCTTGCTGATCTTTGAGGGCCCTATTCTCTCCCTAGTTACCCTTTTATCCTTAATGTATTTGTAAAAACCCTTTGGATTCTCCTTAACTCTATTTTCCAAAGCTATCTCATGTCCCCTTTTTGCCCTCCTAATTTCTCTCTTAAGTATACTCCTACTGCCTTTATACTCTAAGGATTCACTCGATCTATCCTGTCTATACCTGACATATGCTTCCTTCTTTTTCTTAACCAAACCCTCAATTTCTTTAGTCATCCAGCATTCCCTATACCCACCAGCCTTTCCTTTCACCCCGACAGGAATATATCCCAAAGAAGAGTCATGTCGGTCTTGAAACATTAACTCTGCTTCTCTCTCCACTGATGCTGTTAGACCTGCTGAGTTTCTCCAGCACTCTCTGGTTTTATGTGTAGCAAACTTTTACTGTTTGCCAAAATTCAGCTTATCTTCATGTGCCTATTCTTCCCCACTTGGTATTAGCAGTTTAGACTCACACCAATAAGAGAGATTGATGATAGTGAATCTGACCAAAACAATGGAGACAATCACAATACAAACCATGCCAACCAAGGGCAGCTTTTGTCTTATTTCCGACAATAGTCAAATTTAGAAGTTTTGCATGAGGTGATTCACCTTGGAAAAGCAAATCAGGGCAGGACTTATACACTTAATGGTGAGGCCCTGGGGAGTGTTACTGAACAAAAAGTGCAGGTTCATAATTCCTTGAAAGTGGAGTCTCAGATAGATCGGGTAGTGAAGAAGGCGTTTGATATGCTTTCCTTTATTGGTGAGAACATTAAGTATAGGAATTGTAGCTGTACAGGACATTGGTTAGGCCTCTTTTGGAATATTATGAGCAATTTTGGGCTCTCCCCTTTAAGAAGGATGTTGTGAAACTCAAAAGGTTTCAAATAAGACTTATAAGGACTTTACCAGGGTTGGAGGGTTTGAGCTATAGGGAGAGGCTGGATAGATTGGGGCTGTTTTCCCTGGAGTGTCGGAAGCTGAGGAGTAACCTTTTAAAGGTTCATAAAATCATGAGGGGCTTTTCCCTGGGGTCGGGGAGTCCAGAACTAGAGGACATAGGTTTAGGTTGAGAGGGGAAAGATTTAAAAAGGACCTAAGGGGCAACTTTTTCAGACAGAGGGTGGTACGTGTATGGAATGAGCTGCCAGAGAAAGTGGTGGAGGTTGGTACAATTGCAACATTTAAGAGGCATTTGGATGGGTATATGAATAGGAAAGGTTTGGAGGGATATGGGCTGGGCGCTGGCAGGTGGGACTAGATTGGGTTGGGATATCTGGTTGGCATGGACGGGTTGGACCGAAGGGTCTGTTTCCATGTCGTACATCTCTATGACTCAGTGACTCTATATATAATATAGGAATAATTAAATGGAAATACTCTGATTAACTCTGACAGGACTGAAGGGCCTGTACTATGCTGTACTGATCTGTGTTCTATGTTTTTTTTTGGTTCTAACTTTGAATTCTCTTAATGTTGTGGAAAAAAAGGATCCTGCTTCATGATTTTCAGGTCCATTGCATCTCAATACATTCATGTTGCTGAGCTAGAAATCTAGAGGCAGGGACTAATATTCACTAGAGTATGGTTTCAAAACCCTCAATAACAGTTATAGGAATTTAAATTCAATGAATAAACTGGCAAATACTAGAATCATTTCCAATGATTGTGAATCGACTGGACTTTGAAAATAAACCCATAAGGGCAAGAGAGGGAACCTATATGACTCCAGCCCCTCCACTGTCTCCAACTTGCTGCATTGCCTATCTCACCTCTACCCCACTTTTCACAGCCTTGCTGTCAGTCGTGATTCTGAGGGGAGCGCGGGCCTGTGTCAGCATGGAGAATGTTGGCTTGCATTTGTGTCACAGCGGCTGACTCCATCCCACCTCAGCTCATCTGCTGTAGAAACCGTCATCCACGGTGGGGGGTCTTTGTTACTGCTACCCGTAACAGTTCCAGAACATTCCTGGCCAATCTCCCACCTTGAGGTCATCTCAAAGACTTTGCTGCCCAAGGCCTAATTTGTACTTTATCCCCTTCAGCTATCATCCCTGTGTTCTCCCAAACATAGGCTTTGGGCTGTGCAATGACTTGATTTTAAGACTCTTTTGATTAGATTAGATTACATTACAGTGTGGAAACAGGCCCTTCGGCCCAACAAGTCCTCACCGACCCGCCAAAGCGCAACCCACCCATACCCCTATATTTACCCCTTACCTAACACTACAGGCAATTTAGCATGGCCAATTCACCTGACCTGCACATCTTTGGACTGTGGGAGGAAACCGAAGCACCCGGAGGAAACCCACGCAGACATGGGGAGGACATGCAAACTCCACACAGTCAGTCGCCTGAGGCGGGAATTGAACCCAGGTCTCTAGCACTGTGAGGCAGCAGTGTTAACCACTGTGCCACCGTGCTTCCCACTCTCTTCCTTATTAGCAAATCCATGTATGGCCTCATCCCTCCCTATAACTGGAATAAATCACACAACTTCTGGAGATATCTGTTCTCCTCCAATCCCAATCTCTGGGACATTCCTGATTTGAACTTTCCCAACATTGGGCGGTTACGCCTTTAGTTGCTCTAGATTCTATCAATGCTTCTCCCTGGCTCCCTATGTCATATTTTCTGCTTTTCAAGCATACCTCTTTCATCAAACTCTGTCCTAGTAGCACCTTATGGGGCTCAGTGTTACATTTTGTTTCATAAAGATCCTTGTGCAGTGCTGGAAGGTGCTACATGAATGCAAGTTGTCCTTAGTATAAGTAAACGTGACATGTGAATGTGACACCGGATGACCATTGTCTTTGGTCATATGCATTGGAAATGAGCCTGTAATGAGGTACATTGTAAGCCCTTTCCCAATGGAATTGGGTGCCAATACCAAACTGAAGGCATGGAGCCACTATGAGTTTCTCCTCCCTGCATTCCCAGATCAGGGATGACACAGGACTAAAGTGTGTACTGCAGATGTTGGAGATTAGAGTCAAGATTAGAGTGGTGTTGGAAAAACACAGCAGGTCAGGCAGCATCTGAGGAGCAGGAAAATCGACACTTTCCTGATGGGGGGCTTTTGCCTGAAGCACCGGTTTTCCTGCTCTCAGGAATGACACAGTCAGGCTGCAAGGTGACCCCCTTTCTCGACATCTTTAACAGGACCCCACTGACCCTACATTTGAAGATTCCCTAGGGATCCCCCTGTTGCCAGAAGCGGTCCCAACCTCGACAATCAGACTATGGGTTTGTGGGGAGCCTCGGCTCACAGCAGAACCAACCTTGAACAGACAATGTATCCCAGAGCATGCGAGACGAAGACCCGGCCGTGCGTCTTCTCCAGGTGCGAGTAGAAGAGACGCACAGCGTCCCGCGTGCCAGCAGCTACGTCCAGCTCTGAGGCCGGCACATACGAGTTCCACCTCTTGGCCTCATCGAAGGTCAGTTTGAGCATGAGGGGCTGGCCGCAGTCCCGGAAACGCTCCAGGATGAGGTCACGCTGCTCTGTGGTGAGCCTCCTCTTCACCGTGCGCAGCAGCAGGTCGATGAGCTCTTGACCATGCTGGCTGGACAGAGGCTCCACCTCGAAGTGGCACTCGGGCCTGGGTATCACCTCCTGCAGCACGGCCAAGATGTTGTGCTCCGCTGGCAGGGTGGAGACGATGATGTGGACCTTGGGGGGGCATACCTTCGGCAGCCAGTGGAGTCTGTGAGCTCCGTCGCTGGAAGACAACTGGTCCAGGGAGTCAAAGATAAGGACTAGGGTCTCTCGATTTTTCTTGGACGCTGTGCTCAGGAGGTTGTGGAAGAATCGGACTAGCTCAGTGTAAGAGTTGGTGACATGGGCTGCAGGCACTTTGAGCCTAAAGGCCAGGCACACTTGGAAGCAGACACTCTTCAGCACTGAGTGTATCTCTGAGCTCAGGGCTGATGTACCCAGCAGCCTGGTGACCACCACACAGCCATTCCTGAAGGTTTTCCTCACCTCCTCGGCCAGCTTTGACATCACCGCCGTCTTGCCCGTGCCCGACGCCCCGTGGATGACCAGGGGCCAGTGGGTGCTCCCGTCGTGCTGCTCGAGGCATTGGCCAATGTTGGCGAGGAGCTGCGAGCGCCCACAGAAGATGCTGCGCTTCACCCTGCACAGATGCCCTTGGTGGCGCAGTTCCTCGAAGAGCCAGGCCGGCTCCTCCCGGACCCCATGACGCGCTGCCACCTTTCCCTCGATCTGCTGCTTCATGTCCTCCACGAAGCTCTGGCACAAGTCATGGAGATACTCAGCATGGGCTTGGCTCTGGGTGTCCAGAACTCCATCTGACCATTGCACCCAGTGCATCCGCAGGCTCCTGGCAGATTTGCCAACGACTTGGGCCTTCAGGCTGGCGAGTCGCTCCTGAGCCTCAGTGTCAATGCTCCCGTCGTCTTTAACGTCGATGAATTTGGGTAGCTGCTGCTGGTCGAAGTGATCCCAGATATTGGAGATGTCACGGATAAACACTGTTGAGCACACGTCCCCTTCTCTTGTTTCAACTAAGCCCCGGTCGATCTCAAACTCAGTAACTGCAACACAGTGAGGAAAGGGACCATAATTAGACCTGAGCAATAGTCAGCAGCAGCCATTCACCCAGGGAGGCAGAGCCCTGATTCCATCTAGGTTACCCTGCACAAAGCCGGTGGCAATACAATTGAATCGGCTGTTACAGAGGTGAAGAATGGAGGTGATTGGAATGATGTAAGAATTCCCTGTCAGTCGGATGATGATAGTTGAACATTAGCTACTCTGTGTAACATCATTGAGTCTGGGATCAGCAGGATCATGGATACAGGTACTGAACGTTAACTAGGGAGACAGTAGCAGAATGATAATGTAGTGGGCCTTCTTTCAATGGAACACAATAGTGAGAAGGACCACTGAGCAGGATAGCTCAGGCAGACCCTTCCTGGTAGCAGGATTTATCTTTGTCAAGGAGAAGTCTTGCAAAGCGAGAGAGAGAGAGAGAGAGAAAGGGCGAAAGACAGACAGAAAAAGGATCCCTTAACCAAAATTTGGATGAGAATATAGGAGGCATGGTTATTAAGTTTGCAGATGGCTCCAAAACTGGTGGCACAGTGGACTATGTAAAAGGTTATTTAAAATTACAGAGATCTTGATCAATTGGCTCAGTGGGCTGAGGATTGGCAGATGGTGTTTAATTTGGATAAATGTGAGGTATTGCATTTTGGTCATACAAAGAAAAGGATTTTTACAGTTAATGAAAGGGACAGCATGAGTAATGTTGTAGAACAGAAAGATCTAGGAGCTTAGGTCCATAATTCTCTGAAATTGGTGTCATATATAGAAAGAGTGGTTAAAAAGACACTTGCCTTCATTGCGCAAACCTTTGAATAGAGGAGTTGGGATGTCATGTTGAGGTTGTACAGGACGTTGGTGAGGCCTCTTCTAAGGTACTGTATGCAGTTCTGGTCACCCAGTTACAGGGAGGATATTATTAAGCAGGAGAGGCTTCATAAAGGATTGACCAGGATGTTGCTAGGAATGGAAGGCTTGAGACATAAAAATAGACTGGAAAAGCGTCCACTGGAAAGAAGGAGGCTTCAGATAACCTTATTGAAATTTATAAAATCATGAGGGGTGTAGAGAAGGTGAATGGCAGGTGTCTTTTCCTTAGAGTGGGGGAGTTCAAAACTAAAGGAGCGTATTTTTAAGGTGAGAGAAGAAAGGTTTAAAAAGGACAATATGGGTAACTTTTTTACATAGAGAATGGTTCTTGTGTGGAATGAACTGCCAGAGGAAGTGGTGGATTGATGTATAGTTACAATGTTTAAAAGACATTTGGATAATTAAATGAATAGCAAAGGTTTAGAGGGATATGTGCCAAGCGCTGGTAGGTAAAACTAGTTTAGTTTAAGAAGATGGCCGGCGTGGACTGATTAGACTGAAGGGTCTGTTTCCATGCTGCATGACTTTCTGACTCTAAGATGTATAATTACAGGCCTAATCAATGGAATAAAGGACCCAGCTTCCTGATTTTCAGGTGCTATATTAGCTTAACCTCTTATTACAGTCATGTTGATGATCTAGTAATCTAGACGAGAGCATGAGTTCAAAACCTTCCGTAAATTGTGGGAATTTAAATTCAGTGAATAATCTGGGAAATGCTAGCCTCATTTACAGTGATTGTGAAGCAACTGGATTTTGATAATAAACCTAGAGGAGGATGAAATTGAGCCGAGGTGCAGGAATGCAGTTGACTCTTAAGTTGAAAGGGCCCAGCAAACTATTTATTCCCAGTGCAGTTAGGGATGGGCAACAAATGCTAGTATTGCATTGGGCAGCACAGTGGTTAGCACTGTTGCCTCACAGCGCCAGAGACTCAGGTTCAATTCCCGCCTCAGGTGACTGACTGTGTGGAGTTTGCACATTCTCCCCATGTCAGAGTGGGTTTCCTCCCACAATCCAAAAAATGTGCAGGTTAGGTGAGTTGGCCATGCTAAATTGCCCGTAGTGTTAGGTGAAGGGGTAAATGTAGGGGAATGGGTCTGGGTGGGTTACACTTTGGTGGGTCGGTGTGGATTTGTTGGGCCAAAGGGCCTGTTTCCACACTGTAAGTAATCTAATCTATTGCTAGTGATGCCCATGGCCCAATAATGAGTTAACTCTGAGATAGGACCTTGGGTGACCTTCTTTTGCTTTCTAAGGGAAGAGAGGGCTTTGCTGTTCAGGATCAGCGTAATCCGGTGTGTCAGAGGGAGTGAGGCACGTGCGGCCTACCTGACTTGAAATACTTGTGCCTTGCTCCTTTCTGTATTCGGCCCTCTTTCTCTGCTTGGGTGGCTGCGACTCGCAGAAGATCAGCAATGCGCTGCTGGAGGTCAGACCAGGATTGCAGGGCCTTCTCATGCTCCTCTCGCCTCTCGGTTCTCATCTTGCTATAGTCCGGGAGATGTGTGGTGATAGGTTGGAGGATGTACACAGGTGGAACCGCATTCTCATCTTTCCAGAACCATTCCTGAAGCAGCTTCAAGGACTGGGAATCCGAAGCGTGCTTCAGGAGCAACTCCTCAAACTCCTTGCCCTCGATGACACGGGGGATGGGACGAAATCCGTAGCGATTGCCCAGCAGAGCCTGCCGGATTCCAATAAGTACTGAGATCAGTGATGGATCACAGCTGGTCAAAATCAAACTGCTGTTTACAAAAACTGAGGGGACGGGAGAACAATCAAAAATCGAGAAAATGACTTACAACAAAAGTGGGTCCCAGTGACATCCTTTTACAAGATTCGATTTCTGTCAGGCACAGTTCTGTGCTCATGTGGTCAGCAGTCAGTGTATTTGGTACTCCCCAGCGCATGTCAACTACCTGAGGAGATGTTGGACCACACAGTTACCCTGTGCTCCTGCATTAATAAGGGGCAGTTCTGTGTGCATGTTAATCTTCAAGAATGGTGGTTAGGTGGTTAAAAGCATTCATCTTTATTTAGACTTGGCAACAATTTGGAAAATTCCAAAGGGCTCATATGGAAATAGAAAGCTGAACTGATCTGGTCCCTATTGCATCCATGCATGTTCTTCAGTGGCAGGTGGCCTGAAATGGA
The DNA here is from genome assembly GCF_047496795.1 of Chiloscyllium punctatum. Classification (NCBI taxonomy): domain Eukaryota; kingdom Metazoa; phylum Chordata; class Chondrichthyes; order Orectolobiformes; family Hemiscylliidae; genus Chiloscyllium; species Chiloscyllium punctatum. The sequence continues at coordinate 57,851,974 of NC_092770.1, read as the reverse complement.
CTTTTCGGTTCACCAACTCGAGTAGCTGATTCTCAAAGCCCTGGCAGTGCAGGATCAATGAGAATTGTTGCTTTGCAGAAAGTTTATGCCTTTCCAGCACAGCTTGTGGGCTTAAACAAACAAGGGTGTTTCCTCACCACATGATGCCAGCCCCGACCCTCCTCTTCCCCCAAGCGCGCCCCATTCCCTCACTGAGCCCCGACAAATATCCAAACTCCAGTGTCAACTCTGTAGAGTCACCGTGTCCAGATAGCTCTGCACAGCACCTCATACTCACTCCATGTCACAATGCGTTTACATTGCAATCCCTCTCTGCCACACTCCCCCTCCCTCACACTCCCCCTCCCTTACACTCCATCTCCCTCACACATCCCGTCCCTCATACTCCATCTCCCTCACACGCCCCCTCCCTCACACTCCATCTCCTTCACACTCCCCTCCCTCACACTCCCCTCCTTCACACTTCCTCTCCTTCACGCATCCTCTCTCTCACATCTCTCTCTTCCTCAAACTTCTTATCACTCACAACCCTTCTCACTCACACTCCATCTCCTTCACACTTCCTCTCTCTCATACTCAACCTCCCTCACACTCACCCTCCCTCACACTCCCCTCCCTCACACTCCATCTCCCTCACACTCCCTCTGCCTTACACGGAACCTCCCTTGCACTCCATTTCCCTTATGTTGAATCTCCCTCACCCACTCTGTTCTCTCCCATTTCCTTTCCCTCCATTCCTTCTCATTACTCACCCCTTTTGTGCCCTTTTCCTTCCATTTCCTTCATCCTCTCTCTCTCTCTCACACACATACACACACTCTCCCCTCACAATCCCCCTTCACCTTTGGAACAGTTAAATTAGCACCATAGTCTTAACTGAGGAAGAGGATAGATACTGAGATACTGTTCCCCCAGTTGAGTGAAGGTCTGACTCACCTCAAAGACTAGGCCCAATTTCTGACAGAACTCCTGTACCTCTGGATAGGCCTTGTCCAAGAGAGCATCACGCTCCATGCTCATATCTGAAACACACAGCAAGAGTTAGTGACTGTCCATTGTGTATGAACAGCCTGCTCTGGGACCGAGCCATAAAACCACGGCCTAGTTAGAAAATTCTGGGCCTGGGTGGTACAGACCTTGACAGAACTGTTCAGAAAGTGACAGCTGGAAAGAACCTCCATAGGAGAGCCTTTTGATCTTGATCTGGGGCATTCTAAATGGTATTAAAATGTATGGATTTGTTTGAGGTGTGGTCACTAATGTTGGAAACATGCAGCCCATCATTATTTGACAGATTCAACTATTCAGCTATCATGGGGGATCTGACTGTGGCCTTGATTCTACATTTGACACCTGATGCTCTGGGATTTCCATGATCGTCTAGCTCACAATTATTTGCCTTACAAATAATCATGAGTCCTACCAACATCTTTTCTCTCTGTGTTCTAAAGACTCACTCTGAGAAACTAAATGCCCCGTCTCCGTCTCTGAAATGGTATCTCTCAGTTCTTGCCTCTCTCACGTGGGGAAACATCGCCTTGGCACCCACCCTTGCCATGTCCCCTCTGAGGCTTGTATGTTTCAGCAAAAGGCCTCTCATTCTTCTAAACTCAGATCCTACCTTTCCTCACATGATGACCCCCCTCTTCCCAGGGATTAGTTGAGTGAATCTTGGACTTGCTGCTTCTAATGTCATTATTTCTGAGATTCATTAGATTAGACTCTCCGCAGTGTGGAAACAGGCCATTTGGCCCAACAAGTCCACACCGATTACCCGAAGAGTAACCCATTTCCATCTTATTAATGCACCTAACACTATGTTAGGTTATTTAGCATGGCCGATTCACCTAACCTGCACATCTGTGGACTGTGGGAGGAAACCGGAGCACCTGGAGGTAACCCACGCAGACATGAGGAGAACGTGCAAGCTCCACACAAATGGTCACCTGAGGTGAGAATTGAACCCAGGTCCTGAGACAGCAGCACTAACCACCGAGCCACCATGCTGTCCTATGAGGTGAGGTGACCAAAACCTGACATAGTATTCCAGATGTGGTCTCACCAGTGACAGTCAGTTTATCTGCTTTTCTACCCTAATCCCCCTTGCAATACAGGCCAACATTCCATTTTAGGGGTGGCACGGTGGGGACCCGGGTTCGATTCCAGCCTCGAGCGTCTGTCTGTGTGGAGTTTGCACATTCTCCCCATGTCTACGTGGGTTTCCTCTGGCTGCTGTGGTTTCCTCCCACAATTCAATGATGTGCAGGTAAATTGCCCATGGTTTCCAGGGATGTTCAAGGTAGGTGGATTAACCATGGGAAATGTTGGGTTACAGGGTTGGGTCGGGTGGTATGGGTGGTTCTACATGGTATGCTGTTTGGAGGGTCATTGTGGACTCAATGGGCTGAATGGCCTGCTTCTACACTGAGGGAATTCTGTGATTTGCCCTTTGTAATTATTTGCTGTACCTACCTAATAACTTTGCATGATTCACTGAGTATAGCAGTCAGGATGTCATGTTGCAGCTGTGTAGGCCATTGGTGAGGTCACTTTTAGAAATACTGCATACAATTCTGCTAGTCCTTCAATTGGAAAGATGTTGTTAAACTTGAAAGGGTGCAGAAAAGATTTACAAGCATACTGCAGGGACTGGAGATTTTGAGCTATAGGGAAAGGCTGAATGGGTTGGGGCTATTTTTCCCTGGAGCGTTGGAGGCTGAGAGGTAATTTTATGGAGGTTTATAAACCATGAAGGGCATGGACAAGAAAATAGACAAGATCTTTTTCCTAGGGTAGGGGAGTCCAAAACTAGAGGGCATAAGTTTAAGGCAAGAGGGGAAAATTTTAAAAGAGCCTGAGGGTTTTTCACGCAGAGGGTGGCGTGTGTTTGGAATGAGCTCCCAGAGGGAGTGGTGGAGGCTGGGACAATTTCATTATTTAAAAGGCATCCAGATGGGTATATTAGGGTTTAGAAGGATATGGGCCAAATGCTGGCAAATGGGACTAGGTCAGATTGGGACGGCATGAACAGGTTGGACTGAAGGGTCTGTTTCCGTACTGTATGACTCTATGTTCATTGTTGGCAGGAACCCCTGTACTGCCACCAAATATCTCTTCTGCTTCCACAATCCTTAATGGAACAATGGGCTGGTAGATCTGCCCATCAATTTTACGGATCTCACTCGTCAAAGCAATTAAAAGTGAAATAAATATTATTTAGGCAGGATAGACGTCCAGGTGTTTCCAGGCTGGATCTCCCTGCCAGTTCCTCTCTCCATTTCTCTCTGCTAGCTTGTTCTCTGTGGCCTACATAGTGAGTAACAAGAGGCCATTCTCTCTGTGGGGATAGGAGAGATTAGCCTAATATTGAATTTAGCTGTTCCACATATTTATGATACAGTGGTACTGCCCTTATGTCTGGACCAGAATATCTGGGTTCAACTCCCACCTGCTCCAGAGCTGAGTCCTAACGTCCCTGAACAGGTTGATTATTCGATCCACACAATTCCCAAGAACGTCAGTCATTCCTGTCTCTGGCCCCATCTGAGCAGAGCTAGCCCAGGCACCCTTGGTAATTACCCATCTCCTGGCCTCAGTACTGCTCCCTATCATCAACATCACTTACAGCACAGCAAGCAAGAGGGTGTGGTGGTTTTGTACTGAACCTGTGAACGTAGAACTGATGAACACACGGACCACCTTAGCCTGGTCCACGGGCAGGTCAGTGGGCTCCCCTCGGAGTAAGGCATGGCGATGGTCAGTGCCAAAGATCCCAGCTTTTATCCTGTGGGCACTCATTGGCGGTGCTGCCAATCCTTCACTAGCCGTATAAATGGTGTCTCGATCTATTTGAACAATGAAAAGAAGATGGATAATTATCTGCTTCATTCACTTATTCCATCATTCCCTCTATTTATCAATGAACAACTTTTCTCATCCTCCCTCCCAGATTTTTGACAGTCTGTCTCTGTGCTGTTCTCCTGGCTGTCATTCCCATCTCCTCTCTGTCGCTTTCCCTCTCTCTCTCTCTCCAAAAAGATTGTCTTTACACTTAGATTCTTGTTTCCATCTCTGATTGTATGTCAAACTTTAAGCACCATGTCCTCCCAAAGTGTCTCGTAACTGCACTCTGTCTGCGCCACCCCAACTCTCACTCACTCTCTTTGCTCTTCACTAAAGTCTCCCTCAACTATGATCTGTATCCACATCCGTGCCTTAAAAGTGCTCTGTACCCATCCTAGGAGCTGAGATCTTCAGTCTCTGTTTATCTTCAGTCAGGAAAGTTAACACCCTGACAACGATTCAGTTTCATTTCTGAGCCAATTCTTGGGAAGGTGATCTCTGCAAACATTGGGATTTTTTCGGTTAATATGAGCAGCTAATTGCTGGATTAAGCCGCTGCGTGAACGCTTTCAATGCTGACACTTGCTGTGACCAGATTGCATAATATTGAAATAATTTATCTCCAGCCGACTCTCTCTCACACACAACAAAAGAAGCTCAAACTGAAAATTAAAAAAATGCTGGAAATTAAGGTCAGGCAGCATCCATGTGGAGAGACAGCATTTTGAGTGTAGATGACTTGAAGAGTCTGCTGTGATTGCCAGAACATTTTGTTTTCAATATAGAATCCAGTATCTGCAGTAAACTGCTCCTAAAAGAAGCTAGAAACCTGCACTGAACTTACTTCGACAGTCCTATAGAATCATAAAGTCACATAGCACAGAAACAGACCCTTCAGTCCAACCGGTCCATGCCAACCATAATCCCAAACTAAACTAGCTCCACCTGTCTGCACTTGGCCCATATCCCTCCAAACATTTCTTATTCATGGACTTATCCAAATGTCTTTTAAATAGTGTAATTGTACCACATTGACCATTTCCTCTGGAAGTTCATTCCACACAAGAAGCACTCTCTGTGTAAAAAAAGTTGCCCTTGATGTCTTTTCCCCTCTCACCTTAAAGATATCACAGAATTCCTAGCGTGGAAACAGACCATTTGGACCAACAAGTCCACTACTCTGCATTTCCTCTGACTAATGCACCTAACCTATACATCCCTGAACATCATGGGCAATTTAGCATGGCCAATCCACCCTAACCTGCAAATCTCCAGTCTGTGGAGGAAACCAAAGTACTCAGAGGAAACCCACATAGACAATCACCCAAAGCTGGAATCGAACCCAGGTCCCTGGTGCTGGGAGGCAGCAGTGCTAACCTCTGAGCCACTCTGGGCTATAATATTCCTGCTACTCTTGAAATCCCCCACCCTAGGGAAAAGACACCTGCCATTCACCTTATCTATACCCTCATTAGAGGTCACCTCTCAACCTCTAATGCTCCAATGAAAAATGTCCCAGCCTGTTCAGCCTCTCCTTATAACTCAAACCCTCCATTCCTGGCAACATCCTGGTGAATCTTTTCTGAACCCATTCCAGCTTAATAACATCCTTTCTATAACAGGATGACTAGAACTGCACACTGTACTCCAGAAGAGGCCTCGCTAATGTTCTGTACAACCTCAACATAAAAGTCCCAACTCCTTTACTCAAAGGTCTGAGTAATGAATGTGAGTGTGCTAAACACCTTCTTAACCACCTGTCTACATGTGATACAAACTTCAAAAAATTATATACCTGAATCCCTTGGTCTCTCTGTTCTATATCACAGTACTTTTAATTGTGTAAGTCTTGTCTTTGTTTATTTAACCAAAAAGCAATATCTTGCATTTATCCAAATTAAACTCCACCTGCCACTCTTCAGACCATTGACCCATTCTGATCAAGGTCTCATGGAGTCATAGTGTCGTAGAGTTCTACAGCATGGAGAAAGGCCCTTTGGCCCAAACTGGTCCAATCTGATCAAAATGGCCATCCACACTAACCCCATTTCCCTGCACTTGGTCCATATCCTTCTGAACCTTTCCTATCCATGTCTTTGTCCTACACAATCAATCTTGGAGTCACCTGCAAACATACTAACCATGCCTCCTATATTGTCATCTACATCATTTACATAAATGACAAATAAATGTTGCATTCAAGGCAAAAAAAATTGCAAAGAGCTGATACACTGTGAAACAACAACCTACATTTGTGTAACATCTTGAACATAGGAAAATGCTGCAGGACTCTCCCCAGTGCTGCTATCAAACAGAGGTTCACACCAAGCCCTGGGATGGGTCACTGAGACCTTGGTTGAAGAGGGTCAGGGTGAGGGTTGGGGGCATTTGAGGGAGGGAGAAAAACTGAGAGAGTCTGGAAGGGATTTCCAGAGTTCAGCTGGGGGCATATATGCCAATCCAGGATTGGCAAAAGGCTTGAAGCGAAGGAGCAGAGAGGGCTGGAGGGGTAGACAACAAAAGGGAGGACTGAGGCCAAGGAGAGGCTTTAACAGAAGGGCATGAAATTTAAAACTGAGGGTTCGACACACTGGGATCCAACGTAGATCAGCAAATCCAGGGCGCCAGAAATTTTGATGTCTGTAAACTAACATACCAATCAGCTAACAATACATTCTGAACACAATCTGTATTTTAAGACAGTATTGATGGTAAAATGGTAAAAGTGTATACTGATGTGTGATTTGCAGATTTGCAGTTCTCCATGCAAAGAAATAAACATTAGCAGAGGTGGTCAGTGAGCCTTCTCTGTGTCTCCAGGGATCAGCTACATGTGACAAAAACCATAGAGTCATACAGCACAGAAACAGGCCCTTCAGCCCAACTCATCCATGCTGACCAGTTTTTGCAAACTTAACTAGTCCCATTTGCCAGCAATTAGCTCGTAGTCCTCCAAAGATTTCCTATTCATGTCCCTGTCAAAATGTCTTTTAAATGTTATAACTGTTCTGGCCTTCACCACTTTCTCTGGCAGGTTGTTCCATACATACACCACACTTCATGTGAAAAAGTTGCCCCTCAGGTCCCTTTTAAATCTTTCCCCTCTCACCTTAAACCTATGCCCTCTAATTTTGGACTATCCTACCCTGAGAAAAAGACCATGGCTATTCACCTCAACTATGTCCACCATGATTTTATAACTTCTATAAGGTCACCCCTCAGCCTCCAATGCTCCAGGGCAAACAGCCCCAGTCTTTTCAGCCCCTCCTTATAACCAAAATCCTTCAGTCTCAGGAACATCCTTGTAAATTTTTTATGCACCTTTTCCAGTTTAACAACTTCCTTCCTATAGCAGGATGATCAAAATTATGTGCAGTTGACCTAGACAATCATACCCAATGTTCAGGAACAAAAATATTAAAGGAATGTGGATTTACTCACCGGTGTGCCCTCCAAATCAAAGTGTCAACTACCTATGTGGAGTCTTGTCAAGCTCTTTAAAGGACGCAGTGATGTCAGTCACATTAAAATGGATTATTGCCTGTGATCACTGATCACCCCACCATGAAGCTATGAAGTTTTCTCCTCCCCCTAGCCAGGGACAAAAGTTTTGTCATCTTTTGTCCTGCCCTTTTGGTGTTGCCCTGTTCTGAGTTAAGCTCTCAGTTATTGTCAGGAAGTATTAGGATTTCAATGAGGTAAATTATAAGCCGTCCTTTCAGACTTTCTATACCAGCAGGAAATGTATTGTTGCTGTGTTTATTTCTGCATCTAGGTACCTGCTACAAACACTGAAGATCAACGTTCTTGGCTGGTAACTCAGGAGAAGGAACGTATTTGATTTGTTGGCAATCCCCCCAGTGTTTGGCAGCAGTACTGCAGACCAGAGGAAGGAGCCTGCCAGTGTGCTGTAGAATGACGAGTTGTTTAGTTCTGGTGGTTACAATGGCCACATTATAAGTTTGGGCTCTTTACACATTGCTCGAGGAGAAGTCAGAGAGCAAAAAGCTTGGACTTCAAAGTAACACAACTTATTATAGATTTATATTGAACACTGCTCAACATGGTATTCTCAGGTATCCCAGGTTCTGACTGACAAATACATATTTAATGCATTAATGTATACAGATACATAAAATCTATTGGAAGGAGTACCCCAAAACGTCGATTTCGAAGCTCCTTGGATGCTGCCTGAACTGCTGTGCTCTTCCAGCACCACTAATCCAGAATCTGGTTTCCAGCATCTGCAGTCATTGTTTTTACCTGGAAGGAGTACTGTCTACCTTGTGTGTTCATGTCCATGTGCTCATATTTGTCTTCCATGCAATCTGACTGTGTTCTAACTCCACACACTGCGCTATTTATACCGAATGATGTGTAACATTATCATAAGGTTGCTGCAGGGTCCCAAGGCACTCATACTTCAGGCTATGGCTCAGAAGAAGACCATTCTTTTTTGGGTGTGCGGACTCTGTCCTCAATCTTGTGGCCTCTTGCTGCAGATGGAGAGTATCACACACTCTGAAAGCTCATGATTTTCCCTGCTCCCTCCAGATGACCTCCCGTTTACTATTTGGGATGTTCTTTACTTGTTCCTGAAGGCCTATTTGACAAAGCACCACATGACAGGCTGCTGAATGAAACTGTGGCTGTTGGAATCAGAGGGTCAGTGTTGGTGGGGATTAAAAGTTAGATTAATACAGAAAGAGCTTTTTCACAAGCAGCATCTTCCAAAGGTCCATGAACAGATCACTATTCCTTTTGGTATATTTGAATGACTTGGATGTTTGGATAAAGAGTCAAATTTCAAAACTTGTTGTGTAACGACAGTGAGGATGATACTAATCAACTGCAACATGGCATGGTTAGACAGTTGGACAATCAAGTAGCAAATGGAGTTTAATTCCGAGAAGTGACGTGACATACTTTGCAAACCGGAGAGGGAATATGGAATAACAGGTACAGCTCTAAAGAGTGTGAATGCACCTAAGCGTTCATATACAGGTAATGGGGCATACTGAGAGGGTAATTAGCAAAGCCAATGGAAACTAAGGCTTCAGAAGTGGAGAACACTTTTGAGTACAAAAGCAGGGAGGTTTGAGATTTAAGCCCACCTCTGGTCACCATACTTTAGGAAGGACATGAGAGCCCTCAAGCCAGGATGGTCATCTGGAGAGTTTTTAGTTCAAGATTAGGTTGTGTCTTGGATCAGAACTCCAAATGTTATGGGCATTTTTAACCGGTAACTTCAAAGCGTGCTTTTTTACTAAAATCAATGGAAATGGCTTCAGACAAACCAACTGAAACCGTGGATATAAATTCTCAGTGCTGTTGAAGGAGAAATTGCTTCTCTCAGAGGGTTGTGAGTCTTTTGCCTCAGAGAGAACTGTCAGGGCAGAGTACTTATGTATATTTAAGACTGAGATAAATTCTGGATCAGTCAGGGAATCAAGGGTTATAAAGAAAGGACAGGAAAGTAGATGTGAAGAATGTCAGCTGAGCCATTATCCTATTGAATAATGGAGCAGGCCTGAGGGGTCGAATGGCCTACATCTGTTCCTATTATATATCGTCTGATTAACCAAATCTTGGATGTGATCCATGGAATGTCATGCCTGTGAAGTGCTAACTTCAAACACAGAGAGAGAGAGAGAGATACATAAAAAGGTAGAAATAATGAGGGAGTTGACTAACATCTCTCTCAGCACAAAGTCACTGCTTGCAGAATTTTTTGTCTGTCATTTATACTTCATGGAATATACAAAACAAGGATTAAAAACCATTTCCAACCCTGGCCTATGTGCACGAGTGGGAGAAGGCATGCTAATGAACTGAGGCATCCTTGTATACTGTGCTGGGCCCAAAGGCTAAGTGTGCTGTGAATGTCAGTCCAAGAACTACCCATTAGTTACCCTGGGACTGCAGGTAAGCAAACTCTCTCACTCTACATACTTGAAACCAGTCAGAGTCAAAAACTGGTGCTGGAAAATCGCAGCAGGTCAGGCAGCATCCGAGGAGTAGGAGAGTCGATGTTTCGGGCTCCTGATGAAAGGATGAAAGCCTGAAGCTTTGACTCTCTGCCTCCTCGGACGCTGCCTGACCTGCTGTGCTTTTCCAGCACCACACTTTTTTGACTCTGATCTCCAGCATCTGCAGTCCTCACTTTCTCCATACTTGAAGCTGTCTAATTAACAAGCCAGTCTAAAGGAAATAGGAAAAAAATCATTTTAATTTACCTGCAAAAATGAAGAATTCTGAAGTCAACTGTTCAGTATTAACCTTAAACTATCTAGAGTCATAGAGTCATATGGGACAGAAACAAATCCTTCAGATCAATCAATGCATGTCAGCCATGTTCCCAAATCTGAACTAATCCCACCTGCCTGTGTTTGCCCCTTATTCCTCCAAACCTTTCCTGTTCATGAAATGACCCAAATGTCTTTTAAACATTCTAACTGTACCTGCATTTACCACTTCCTCTGGAAGTTCATTCCGCACACAAAGCACTCACACAAAAATGTTGCTCCTCATGTCCTTTTTAAATATCTCTCCTCTCACCTTAAAAATATGCTCCCTAGTTTTGAACTCCTCTCCCCTAGGGTAAGGACACCTGCTACTCACCTTATCTACGCCTCTCATGATTCCATAAACCTCCTATGCTCCAGTGAAAAATGACCCAACCTTTCCAGTCTATTTACTTATCTCAAACCCTTCATTCTCCGCAGCATCCTGGTAAATTTTTATTCAAACATCGCCAGTTTAATGATATCCTTCCTGTAATGGGGTGACCAGAACTGCACACCGTACTCCAGACTGACCCACATATCTTTTAACGTTTATTTTATTTGGACTTACTTTTATGTATGTGTTGCATTCATTATTTTCATATTTGATAACTAATATGCTTTGTCTGTCATTAACTCAAGAAAGCTGGGGGACAGAACTGATAAAATGTATAAGATCCTGATAGATTTGAATGCGGTAAATAAAGGAAAGCTGATGGTACAAAGGCCAGTGAATACGGATTTAAGGTGTTGGACAAGGGATATGAGGGAGAATATTTTTATTCAGTGGGGCAATAAATATTGAACTCAGTGCCCCTCAGGAGGGTGGAACTGGAGATATTGAATGATTTGAAAAGGAAACAAATATGAATTTTAAATTTCAAACGATATGTGAATCACAAGAAGTTGGTTTGCAAGTGCTGCAGGTAATTAAGGCGACAAATGGAATATTATCCTTACTTGTCAGAGGGATGGAGTTTAAACATAGGGAGATTATGCTGCACCTGGAGTACTGTGAACAGTTTTGGTCTCCTTACTTGAGAAAGGATATATTAGCACTCAAGGGAGTGCAGAGGAGGTTCACTAGATTGATTCTAGAGTTGAGAGGGTTGGTTTATGAAGAGAGATTGAGTGAACTGGGATTATATTCATTGGAATTCAGAAGAATGAATAGGAATCTTATAGAAACATATAAAATGATGAAGGGAATAGATAAGACAGAAGAAGGGAGGTTGTTACCACTGGCGAGTGGAACTATAACGAGGGGGCATAGCTTCAAAATAAAGGGGGGAGCAGATTTTGGACTGATTTGAGGAGGAATCAATAAAGCAGTTGAGGCTACCTCATTGAATGTTTTTAGGGCAAAGATAGATTTTTGAACAGTAAAGGAATTAAGGGTTATGGAGAGCTGAGTCCATGTAAAGGTCAGCCATGTTCTTATTGGATGGTGAAGCCAGTTGGCCTATTCCTGTTACTATTTCCTATGTCCTTATGTTCTTATGGGAGGACGAGGGCAGTTGAGGAAATGAACTTGCGAGGCTTTGGGGAATGGGACCTTATAAGGTAACCTGAACTCACAGATAAAAGAAAAGTAAAGAGGGTAAATTTTCACTTTAAAACCAATGCGGAAAAGTAAAAACTGCAAAAGACACTTTTGAGTTTGCTCTGCTCCTGTCTTGAGACACTCCATTCAGTGTCACTATGTTCTGAACAGAATTAGAGTAAGCTAACGAGTTTTGAGAAGATTTGTAGCTCAGGTTGAGGTTAGAACTTAGAACATAGAAAAATACAGCGCAGTACAGGCCCTTCGGCCCTCGATGTTGCACCGACTGAAGCCTACCTAACCTACACTAGCCCAATAACCTCCATATGCTTATCCAATGCCCGCTTAAATGACCATAAGGAGGGAGAGTCCACCACTGCTACTGGCAGGGCAGTCCATGAACTCACAACCCACTGAGTAAAAAATCTACCCCCAACATCTGTCCTATACCTACCACCCCTTAATTTAAAGCTGTGTCCCCTAGTAACAGCTGTTCTCACTGTCAACCCTATCTAAACCCCTAATCATCTTGTACACCTCTATCAAATCTCCCCTAAACCTTCTTTTCTCCAATGAGAAAAGTCCCAAGTGCCTCAGCCTTTCCTCATACGATCTTCCTACCATGCCAGGCAACATCCTGGTAAACCTCCTCTGCACTCGTTCCAATGCCTCCACATCCTTTCTATAGTATGGCGACCAAAACTGCACACAATACTCCAGATGAGGCCGCACCAGAGTCTTATACAACTGCAGCATGACCTCAGGACTCCGGAACTCAATTCCTCTACCAATAAAAGCCAGTACACCATATGCCTTCTTCACCGCACTATTTACCTGGGTGGCAACTTTCAAAGATCTGTGTACATGGACACCAAGATCCCTCTGCTCATCCACACTACTAAGTAGTCTACCATTAGCCCAGTAATCCATCTTCTTGTTACTCCTACCAAAGTGAATGACTTCACACTTAGCTACATTGAATTCCATTTGCCACCTTACTGCCCAGCTCTGCAACTTATCTATATCGCACTGTAACCTGCCACAACCTTCTTTTCTGTCCACAACTCCACCGACTTTCGTGTCATCCGCAAACTTACTCACCCAGCCTTCAAGCCCCTCCTTCAGGTCATTTATAAAAATGACAAACAGCAATGGTCCCAAAACAGATCCTTGTGGAACACCGCGAGTAACTGCGCTCCATGATGAACCTATACCATCAACTACTACCCTCTGTCTCCTTACAGCCAGCCAATTCCTAATCCAAACCTCTAATGCACCCTCAATGCCATACCTCCGTAGTTTTTGCATTAGCCTGCCATGGGGTACCTTATCGAACGCCTTGCTAAAATCCATATACACCACATCTACTGCTTTACCCTCGTCCACTTCCTTGGTCACCTTCTCAAAGAATTCAATAAGGTTTGTGAGGCACGACCTGCCCTTCACAAAACCATGCTGACTATCCTTGATCACATTATTCCTATCCAGATGTGCATAAATCCTATCCCTTACAATTCTCTCTAAGACTTTGCCCACAACAGAAGTGAGACTGACTGGCCTATAGTTACTCGGGCTATCCCTGCTCCCCTTCTTGAACAAGGGGACCACATTCGCTATCCTCCAGTCTTCTGGCACTATTCCCGTAGACAACGATGACATAAAAATCAAGGCCAATGGCTCTGCAATCTCCTCCCTAGCTTCCCAGAGGATCCTAGGATAAATGTCATCAGGCCCAGGGGACTTATCTATTTTCATCCTTTCCAGAATTTCCAACACCTCTTCCCTACATACCTCAAAGCCGTCCATTCTAATTAATTGTGACTCAGTATTCACATTGGCAACAATGTCCTGTTCCTGAGTGAATACTGACGAAAAGTATTGATTTAGTGTCTCTCCAATCTCCTCCGCCTCCACACACAACTTCCCACTACTATCCTTGACTGGAACGATACCTACCCTAGTCATCCTTTTCTTCCTGACATACCCATAGAAAGCCTTTGGGTTTTCCCTAATCCTACCAACTAAGGACTTTTCATGTCCCCTTCTCGCTGCTCTTAGCTCTCTCTTCAGATCCTTCCTGGCTACCTTATAACTCTCAATCGCCCCAACTGAACCTTCACGCCTCATCTTTACATAGGCCGCCCTCTTCCCTTTCACAAGGGATTCCAATTCCTTGTTAAATCACGGCTCCCTCACAAGACCCTTTACTCCCTGCCTGACTGGTACATACTTATCAAGGACACCCATTAGCTGTTCCTTGAACAATCTCCACATATCATTTGTGTTCTTCCCTTGAAGCCTATTTTTCCAATCCACGCATCCTAAGTCATGCCTCACCGCATCATAATTTCCCTGCCCCCAGCTATAACTGTTCCCCTGCAGTGCACACTTATCCCTCTCCATCACTAGAGTAAAAGTCACCAAGTTGTGGTCAATGCCCCCGAAGTGCTCACCTACCTCCAAGTCTAACACCTGGCCTGGTTCATTACCTAGAACCAAATCCAGTATGGCCTCACCTCTTGTTGGCCTGTCTACATATTGTGTCAGGAAACCCTCCTGCACACATTGGACAAACACCGACCCATCTAACGAACTCGAGCTATAGCTTTCCCAGTCAATATCTGGGAAGTTAAAGTACCCCATAACAACCACCCTGCTACTTTCACTCTTCTCCTGAATCATCCTCGCAATACTTTTCTCTACTTCTCTCGGACTATTAGGAGGCCTGTAGAAAACTCCTAACAGGGTGACCTCACCTTTCCCCCCAAACTACCTCCGATGGCAAGTCTTCCTCCATCACCCTTTCTACTGCTGTAATACTATCCTTGACAAGCAATGCCACACCTCCCCCTCTTTTACCCCCACCTCTGACCCTACTAAAACATTTAAACCCTGGAACCTGCAACAGCAATTCCTGTCCCTGTTCTACCCACGTCTCTGTAATGGCCACAACATTGAAGTCGCAGGTACCAACCCATGCTGCAAGCTCACCTACCTTATTTCTTATACTTCTGGCATTGAAGTATACACACTTCAAGCCACCTTCCTGTTTACAGGCACCCTCCTTCGAGATCGATGCCATGTTCCTAACCTCCCTACACTCAAGGTCCTGTACCCTAAAGCTACACTCCAGGTTCCCATGCCCCTGCAGAGTTAGTTTAAACCCTACCAAAGAGTACTAGCAAACCTCCCCCCAAGGATACTGGTGCCCCTCAGGTTCACGTGTAGACCATCCTGTTTATAGAGGTCCCACCTTCCCCAGAAAGAACCCCAGTTATCCAAATACTGGAATCCCTCCCTCCTGCACCACCCCTGTAGCCACGCATTTAGCTCCTCTCTCTCCCTATTCCTTGACTCTCTATCACGTGGCACGGGTAACAAACCAGAGACAACGACTCTGTTCGTTCTAGCTCTGAGCTTCCAACCTAGCTCCCTGAAAGCCTGTCTAACATCCTCACCCCTCTTCCTACCTATGTCGTTGTTGCCAACGTGGACCACGATCTGGGGCTGCTCCCCCTCCCCCTTAAGGACCCGGAAAACACAATCAGAGACATCACGTACCCTTGCACCTGGGAGGCAACATACCAATCGTGAGTCTCTGTCGCCCCCACAAAACCGCCTATCTGTGCCCCTCACTATTGAGTCCCCAATAACTATCGCTCTACCTTTCTCCGCCCTTCCCTTCTGAGCAACGGGGACAGGCTCCGTGCCAGAGGCCTGAACCTTGTTGCTTACCCCTGGTAAGTCATCCCCCCCACAAGTATCCAAAATGGTATACTTGTTCTTGAGGGGAATGACCGCAGGGAGTCCCTGCACTGGCTGCTTCCTCCCACTCCCCCTCACTGTCACCCATCTCTCTATAACTTTCGGAGTAACTACTTCCCTAAAGCTCTGATCTATGACCACCTCTGGATGTAGGTTTGCTCATTGAGCTGGAAGATTCATATTCCGACATTTTGTCACCATACTAGGCAACATCTTCAGTGAACCTCTGGACGAAGCACTGCTGCTGTTTCTGCTTTCTGTTTATATGTTTGGGTTTCCTTGGGTTGGTGATGTCGTTTCATGTGGTGATGTCATTTCCTGTTCTCTTTCTCAGGGGATGGTAAATGGGATCTAGGTTGATGTGTCTGTTGATAGAGTTCTGGTTGGAATGCCATGCTTCAAGGAATTCTCATGCATGTCTCTGTTTGGCTTGTCCTATGATGGATGTATTGTCCCAGTCAAAGTGGTGTCTTTCCTTATCTGTATGTAAGTAAACTAGTGAAGAGGGTCATGTTGTTTTGTGGTTAGTTGATGTTAATATGTCCTGGTGGCTAGTTTTCTGCCTGTTTGTTCAATGTAGTGTTTGTTACAGTTCTTGTTCGGTATTTTGTAAATGACATTAGTTTTGCTTGTTGTCTGTATAGGGTCTTTCAAGTTCTTGTGGTTCTGTTCGCCGAACTGGGAATTTGTGTTGCAGACGTCTCGTCCCCTGTCTAGGTGACATCCTCAGTGCTTGGGAGCCTCCTGTGAAGCCCTTCTGTGATCTTTCCTCCGGCATTTGTAGTGGTTTGAATCTGCCGCTTCCGGTTGTCAGTTCCAGCTGTCCGCTGCAGTGGTCGGTATATTGGGTCCAGGTCGATGTGTTTGTTGATTGAATCTGTGGATGAGTGCCATGCCTCTAGGAATTCCCTGGCTGTTCTCTGTTTGGCTTGTCCGATACTAGTAGTGTTGTCCCTGTCGAATTCATGTTGTTTGTCATTTGAGTGTGTGGCTTGCTAAGGATAGCTGGTCATGTCGTTTTATGGCTAGTTGGTGTTCATGGATGCGGATCGTTAGCTGTCTTCCTGTTTGTCCGATGTAGTGTTTTGTGCAGTCCTTGCATGGGATTTTGTACACTACATTGGTTTTGCTCATGCTGGGTATCGGGTCCTTCGTCCTCGTGAGTTGTTGTCTGAGAGTGCCTGTTGGTTTGTGTGCTGTTATGAGTCCTAGTGGTCGCAGTAGTCTGGCTGTCAGTTCGGAAATGCTCTTGATGTATGGTAGTGTGGCTAGTCCTTTGGGTTGTGGCATGTCCTCGTTCCGTTGTCTCTCCCTTAGGCATCTGTTGATGAAATTGCTCGGGTATCTGTTTTTGGCGAATACATTGTATAGGTGTTCTTCTTCCTCTTTTTGCAGTTCTGGTGTGCTGCAGTGTGTTGTGGCCCTTTTGAACAGTGTCTTGATGCAACTTCATTTGTGTGTGTTGGGGTGGTTGCTTTCATAGTTGAGGATTTGGTCTGTGTGTGTGGCTTTCCTGTAAACCTTTGTGGTGAATTCTCCGTTAGGTGTTCTCTGTACCATCACCTTTGTAATCATTAAAAACACAGAAATAGAGAACACACACCGGATCATCAACGCCACACTCACAGGAATCCGATTCACTAGAGAGGAAGAAAAGGACAACCAACTCCCATTCCTAGATGTGATGGTACAGAGAACACCCAACGGAGAATTCACCACAAAGGTTTACAGGAAAGCCACACACACAGACCAAGTCCTCAACTATGAAAGCAACCACCCCAACACACACAAACGAAGTTGCATCAAGACACTGTTCAAAAGGGCCACAACACACTGCAGCACACCAGAACTGCAAAAAGAGGAAGAAGAACATCTGTACAATGTCTTCACCAAAAACGGATACCCCCGCAATTTCATCAACAGATGCCTAAGGGAAAAACAACGGAATGAGGACATGCCACAACCCAAAGGACTAGCCACATTACCATACATCAGGAGCATTTCTGAACTGACAGCCAGACTACTGCGACCACTAGGACTCATAACAGCACACAAACCAACAGCCACTCTCAGACAACAACTCACGAGGACGAAGGACCCGATACCCAGCTTGAGCAAAACCAATGTAGTTTACAAAATCCCATGCAAGGACTGCACAAAGCACTACATAGGACAAACAGGAAGACAGCTAACGATCCGCATCCATGAACACCAACTAGCCACGAAACGACACGACCAGCTATCCTTAGTAGCCACACATGCAGATGACAAGCAACATGAATTCAACTGGGACAACACTACTATTATGGGACAAGCCAAACAGAGAACAGCCAGGGAATTCCTAGAGGCATGGCACTCATCCACAGACTCTATCAACAAACACATCGACCTGGACCCAATATACCGGCCACTGCAGCGGACAGCTGGAACTGACAACCGGAAGCAGCAGATACAAATCACTATAAATGCCGGAGGAAAGATCACAGAAGCGCTTCACTACTGTGAAGGAGGCTCCCAAGCACTGAGGATGTCACCTAGACAGGGGACGAAACGTCTGCAACACAAATTCCCAGCTCGGCGAACACAACCACAACAACGAGCATCCGAGCTACAAATTTTCTCCCAAGTCTTTCAAGCTCATTAGCTGCTGTTTTAGTGTGTTGGTGGGTTTGTGGGCTACCATGATGCCAAGGGGTCTGGCAGTCATTTCCAAGATGTCTTTGCTATAGGGGAGAGTGGCTAGGGTTTCTGGATGTGTTTTGTCTGCTTGTTTGGGTTTGTTGCTGAGAAATCGACGGACTGTGTTCATTATAGAGAAAGCTACTTTGGAGCTTTAAGGGTTCTGTACCTTGAATGGTGACAAGACATAGTGAAAAACTTGGGATTAGAATCACACTCAAAGGACAGGAAAGCTGAGATTTTAAAAAGGAGGTGGCCATTGGTTTGTCTGGAGATAGAGGATGATGAAATGGATAGAGTGATGGAAAAGAGTGTTTAAAATTATGTTCAAAATGGGTAATTAGAAATTAAAGAAAAAGTGAAGTAAAGATAAATAGGGAAAGAGAGAGAGAGCCAGAGAGAAGAAAAAAAAGTGAGAGGATGAAAGAAAGGGGCAAGGGAGGGAAAATAGAATTTCAGAAAACACAACAGGAAAGAGAGTTTGAGCTAAGCCAATTCGAGCTGAGGAGCAGGAACCTACAGTGTCCCAGGAAGACACCACTGAGTCAGACTTGAGGGTGAAGGCAACTTAGTTTATTCTTTGAAATCCTGCATTTGATGAGGCAGAGGTAGATGCTATCTTCGCCTCTTTTGAGTCATTATCACAGCAGATTTATCACAGAATATAAACTGGCCAGGCCAACATTGGTCTGAATAACAGTAGAGTAAGCTCTTAGGGGAAGTGCATGAGGTTCGCTCTGTCTTGCCGCTGATTACAAGCAGTAAAATGGGCTATTTTTGGAACTTTCACCTTTTGAGTTATTACGGCATTCACTTTGAATCATTTTGAGTCATTCCCTTATTAGCTGACCCTCACTGATGTTGAGCTGAGGATTGGGGTTGGGTGCCACATCAGATTAGGTGACCCTTAGAAATTGCCGAACGTGTTGTTCTTTGACAATGGAATGGTAGTGCTGATATCTGCTGGGCAAGAGATGAATATCTTTAGATTTTGAGGAATCTCATGAGGCTGTTGTTAAGTGTGAGCCATGTGGCTCCTGTGCCCAGCACAAAACCAAAATATTTGTGCCCAGGGCCCCCAGGCAATTACGTGAGCCCTGATCCAAAGTCTTGATATTTCAGCCATTTGTCTACCATGCCTGTTCTTGCACTTATTGTCACCCTCGTATCGGATTGTGACTCCCTGTGCCATGACAGCTTGTCTCTTTCTGAAAATAATATCTGGTTTCCATCACTGACTTCTGGCCTTGGTTCAAGGTGGAGAGTCCAGCTGTACTTGGAAACACATTGCTTTCCTTGGTTGAAGATCTTATTGTGGTGCTTTATTCCCACACTATTTACAAATGGGCAGGTATCCATAAATGTGGGCAAAACTTAGATTGGGAGCCTTACATCTCTGACAGGATTTGATAATGTGAGATTAGCCCATCAAATGCCAGCCTTGTGGGGTATAGGCTGCTCTGTATTAGGAGACTTTGCATTAGGCAAAATAATTTTGCGGTACATGTGGATTTTATCCAGATTCATACAGCATAAAAACAAGCCCTTCAGCCCAACTCTTTCATGCCAATCATGTTTCCTAAACTGAGTTAATCCCATTTGCCTGCATTTGGCCCATATCCCTCTAGATTTTTCCCACTTTATGTCCCTGTATACGTTTGCAGTATGATATTCCCACACATTAGCTTTTTAGCTTCAACTACCAAACAAATTCCCATTCCCTCCACAAAATACAGTCAGTTACCAGTTCTGCTGTAAACAGTGACTGGGGTAGAATCTCTGAGCTCTACCTCCTCTGGGGAGTAATTTGATTCAATTGCCTTGAGGGCCTTGAGATTGTTCAGTCCTTTGAGGATATCAACATTGTTTTTTGCCCCAGAATTGGAAGGAGACCTGAATCACCAGGCAAAAGTGAGGACTACAGATGTTGGAGGTCAGAATCTGGATTAGAGTGGTGCTGGAAAAGCACAGCAGCTCAGGCAGCATCCGAGGAGCAGGAAAATTGATGTTTTGGGCAATTCCTGATGAAGGGCTTTTGCCCGAAATGTCGATTTTCCTGCTCCTCGGATGCTGCCTGAACTGCTGTGCTTTTCCTGAATCACCAGGCCCCTGGCCATTTCGAGTGCTTTCCATTGACAAATAATCATGGCCTTCAGAACATCCTGATTAGTGCGAGAGGAATTCTGTCAAATCCTCCACCCTCTCTGAAAACCTGAGATTTGAAATGCTTAAGCAGCGCCATTTTAACCATTGGGTACAAACTTTTAAGATAGAAACCCCTTATGGAAACCTCATGTGCTAATTCTATTTGAAAAGATCAAAGATGGCTTCCCAGTAAGAATAACCTAGAGGTACAGAGAGTGACTGGGTCCAGAAGACTAAGTGCTATTCCACAATCTCTTGTTCCAGAAAAAAAACCCTCCCAACCAACTGGGAAAGGATTGAGGTGTGGAGAGCGAGAGGAGAGAGGGAATTCTTGGAGTCCTGCTCAGGACAGAGAGGGTTGTGCTAAATTGAAAAGTTGGGGGGGGGCGCGATAAACAAAACCATCTGCATTAACTGCTGAAAAAAAGTAGAGAATATCTGGGCCATCTGCTGGAGGTTAAGGGAAAAACCAGTGGGATTTATTAAGGCACAAAAACCAAGTGAGGAGAATAGGATTCAGTCAGAGAGCATACAGTCTGTAACTCTGACTGGGGCTGTGAATCCCTATAACAACATTCCTGAGCAGTTGGATGAGGTTCAACAGCAAAGACACTCTTAGTAGAACCTGATAGAGTTTCCAAGTGCCAGTATTTCTGTCTATCTGGTAAAATTCAGATTCAATTTGGTTTCAACCTGAACAAAAGATCTTCCCTCGGTCTACAATTGTCAACAATATTTCTTTGTTTGTGTGAAGACCAATGGATATAAAAAGTCATCATATCCTATCCCCTGTTTCCAAACTCCTGGCCCTCACAAGCTGATTTTCATTTCTGGCATTTTATTTATGACTTGACTTTTTGGGTGGTGCAACTACATATGTATGTGTGAGGGGAATAAAGAAGGATATAGTTTTAATTCCTGGGTTAGAATTGAGGTGTAAATTGGTGTTCACTACTTGTTTTAAGAATACCTTTTTATCAGCTTTACAGTAATAGATTATTTTGAGTTTATTAAAGAGGACAAGGTTAGATCTCATGGAATACAGGGAGAACTAGCCATTTGGATACAGAACTGGCTCAAAGGTAGAAGACAGAGGGTGGTGGTGGAGGGTTGTTTTTCAGACTGGAGGCCTGTGACCACTGGAGTGCCACAATGATCGGTGCTGGGTCCTCTACTTTTTGTCATTTACATAAATGATTTGGAAGCGAGCATAAGAGGTACAGGTAGTAAGTTTGCAGATGACACCAAAATTGAGGTGCAGTAGATAGCGAAGAGGGCGACGTCAGATTACAACAGGATCTTGACCAGGTGGGCCAATGGGCTGAGAAATGGCAGATGGAGTTTAATTCAGATAAATGCGAGCTGCTACATTTTGGGAAAGCAAATCTAAGCAGGACTTATACACTTAATAGTAAGGTCCTAGGGAGTGTTGCTGAACAAAGAGACCTTGGAGTGGAGGCTCATAGCTCCTTGAAAGTGGAGTCGTAGGTAGATAGGATAGCGAAGAAGGCGATTGGTATGCTTTCCTTTATTGGTCAGAGTATTGAGTACAGGAGTTGGGAGGTCATGTTGCGGCTGTACAGGACATTGGTTAGGCCACTGTTGGAATATTGCGTGCAATTCTGGTCTCTTTCCTATCGGAAAGATGTTGTGAAACTTGAAAAGGTTCAGAAAAGATTTACAAGGATGTTGCTAGGATTGGAGGATTTGAGCTATAGGGAGAGGCTGAACAGGCTGGGGCTGTTTTCCCTGGAGTGTCGGAGGCTGAGGGGTGACCTTATAGAGGTTTACAAAATTATGAGGGGCATGGATAGGGTAAATAGGCAAAGTCTTTTCCCTGGGGTTGGGGAGTCCAGAACTAGAGGGCATTGGTTTAGGGTGAGAGGGGAAAGATATAAAAGAGACCTAAGGGGTAACTCTTTTACACAGAGGGTGGTATGGGTATGTAATGAGCTGCCAGAGGAAGTGGTGGAAGCTGGTACAATTGCAACATTTAAAAGGAATTTGGATGGGTATATAAATAGGAAGGGTTTGGAGGGATATGGCCCAGGTGCTGGCAGGTGGAACTAGATTGGGTTGGGATATCTGGTCGGCATGGACGGGTTGGACCCAAGGCTCTGTTTCCATGCTGTACATCTCTATGACTCTATGACTCTATGACTGGATATTTATTTGAAAATAGCCATTCAAAAGAGAAGCAACTGGTCATTTGAAAGTCAAATCAACAAATTTACAACAAAGAAGTGACTGAAGGACAAGTGAGATCAGTTATTGTTGCACTACTGTCACCAATATGTAAACAATTCAAGCACTGGATGTAATGTACACAGTCTTATTATAGATAGATAATGCGTTTTCAGGAGGCTGCAGACATTATGGCTCTGATACTGTTGTTCCTGGAGTGTTGCTGTGTTTGGTTTTCGAGGTCCATTACAGAGTGTGATAACAGAATTGCGAGAGACGGAAACAATTGCTGTGTAACTGAGTGTGAAATTAATTGCTCTTATGCAAGACCCAGTGTAGGGGTTTGTGGGTGTGAGAATTGAGTGGTCATTTACTGTGTAGCCTGGGAAAATAAGGCTGTCCAGGTGTCTGCTAGCTTTTCTGAAGTTGTGCAATATTCATGTCACACAACTCACGGTGGCTCAGGGATTTCCTCCCACAGTCCAAAGATGTGCAGGTCAGGTGAACTGGCCACGCTAAATTGCCCCATAGTGTTCAGTGCACTAGTCAGAGGGAAAGGGGTCTGGGTGGGTTACTCTTCGGAGGGTCGGTGTGGACTGGTTGGGCCGAAGGTTCTGTTTCCACACTGTAGGGAATTGAATCTAATCTTAAAAAAAACTCAAGGCCTTGATGTGACACCAGGATATCAAATTTACATTCTGTATCCCTTGGCTACAAACTGTGACACATAACTGACTAAACTGTATTGTTCTGAGGCAGAGCATGGGGAAGGGGTGATTTAAAAGACCACTCAGCAAGGTGAGATGCTTTTGGCTTCCCTTTGCTGGGTTGAAGCTGGCAAAAGCACTCTGCTGGAGTATTGAAAGTGTTTCTGTTTTTGATAATAACTGAACACAGCCGCGGAGGAGAGAGACGACTAAATGACCCAGGTACAGAGGGATGTTATTGCGATTTTCTACAGGACTGAGAAAGAAGGCTGAGGAAAACAGGAAATGTTCTGAGAGGGACAAAAGTACGGACACAATGTCCAATGTCAGTTAGTCTTCCACGGGCACTTTTCCTAAGGAGCTGCTGATTCACCAGGCGTGTGGTCACCCGGTGATGCCACCCCCTCAGGCTGGGACCTGGCAGCAGGATGAGGATGCTCATCCCACTGGGGACCATGTTCACCATCAATCTCAATGTGAACACCTCTAGCATTATTCAGCCAGTCCCAGGGAAACATCTCCACACAACGTCACATGGTGCAGCAGTGCTGTGGGATAACGACAGCCCTCTCTCACTGGGGTGTGAAGACCCAGTTATAGGGACAAGAACCTCAAGAATTTTGATTTGATAAATACAATTGGCTCTGGCACTTTCCATTGCCAAAACAAGAGCTTCTTGTCACATGACCTGTGTCAAGCATTTGGGCAATTTAGAATGTTGGTGGTGCAGTGGGACATGCCCTAAAGGGATATGACTAATACCAAAACTACAATGCTATTTTGATGAGGCCTGCGGCATTCCCTCCTTGGCACCAAGTGCCACTCCCAATTTTTTTGGAGTGTTGCACAGAGATGACCCACTCCCATCACACCATCTTTCCACAAGTTCTGGATTGCTTTTTCTGGGCTGTAGCCTCATGTTAGAGTGAAAGTGAGGACTGCAGGTGCTGGAGATCAGAGCTGAAAAATGTGTTGCTGGAAAAGCGCAGCAGGTCAGGCAGCATCAAAGGAGCAGGAGAATCGATTCCTGAAGAAGGGCTGATGCCCGAAACGTCGATTCTCCTGCTCCTTTGATGCTGCCTGACTTGCTGCGCTTTTCCAGCAACACATTTTTCAGCTCATGTTAGAGTGTCCGAGATAGTGCAGCTGGGCTAGGTGAGCCCTATTTCATTGCAGCTAGCCTATTGCAAAGGACTTTACTAACAGCCTGCGGTTTGGCAGCGTACAGCTGGCATTCCTGATGTAGGGCTCCTGCCTGAAACATTGATTTTCCTGCTCCTTGGATGCTGCCTGAACTGCTGTGCTTTTCCAGCGCCACTAATCCAGAATCTGATCTCCAGCATCTGCAGTCCTCACTTTCGCCCTTAAGGGAGATAGCTTGTCTTTAAGAAGGGCGGCCTGGAGAGACTATGTTGAATATTCTGCACAATGCCATGGGGGACAGAGGTAGCCAGTGACATGGAAAAGGAGAGGGAGAAGAAAGAAAGTGTGGAGAATCTACCTGAACAAACATTACCGCTGGAGAGATTGAATACCCAATGCATTCACACCAAGTATGGGCAGGTTGTGAATGGCAGACCATTGCTGAACAATGGGGCACATGAATTTCTAGCCTAATGTGTGAATTTCCAGATTAGATACTGAACAATGACTTGTAGAAACTGTGTACTCAAAATGAATGGAGAATGTCCTGACCACATCCTAACCACGGGCCCTGTTAAAGTAATGGGCAGTGTAGAGTAGGAGGTCTCCAACTGATCAGTTTATCACAACTGGGACAGCTAATATAGTTGGTATGGGGCTCCTGCTGTCAATCACTGCTCAGTAGTCAAATAACTCTACGATAATGGTAAAGGTCCGGCACAGTCAGAGGAGATCTTCACAAAGACCAGCTGTTGCTCTTTCCCTGGACATTGCGATATGACACCGGGCTCTGGAAGCAGAGGTTATGATGTAGTCTGACTTTGAGCTTTTCGTTTCTTGAAGTACTTGATTTTTTTGAGTAACACCACTGCCAATACGATCATCGCAACCTAAAAATTAGGAACAAGACAAGCAGGTAAGGAACCCTCTGCTCCATCCAGCAATATCCCGCAAGTAAGGAGTTAATGACGTAACTCTGACTGCATGGTATGCTCATGACACGAAGAGTACATCAATACAGGAGAGAAGAGGTTGCAAGGAGGAGGGCAGAGTACAGTAGAGAGGTGATGGACCAAAGGGTCTTTCTCCATTCTGTAGACCTCTGTGACTCGGTGGGAAAGAGAGGGGTGGCTTGTGGGGGGAGAAAAGGAAGGTAAAAGAAGGGGAGACTACAAAGGGTGATAGGAAGGTCTCAGTGTGTGGCTGAATGGAGGCTACAAAGGAGACAGAGCAGTTTAAGACTTGTCAACTAAGGAATACTCGGCTAATGAAGACTTCGAGAAACTTGAAATCACCAAGGAAATGGAATCTTTGCAAATAAGTATGGAACCCTTCACTTAAGGAACTACTAAATGGGGTGAATGTTGAAATGGACGCTTTTGCAACCATCTTTATGGCAATTATAAAATTTAAATCTGAAATTGTGATTTGAGATACAGTGCAAAATGGAGTCTGGTGAAAAGACCTGATGACTTTGTGGATGTACTAAGGGCATGTGACATGCTGGACTGTTAATCCAGAGACCGAGGTAATGTGCTGGGGACTGGGGTTTGAATCTCACCATGGCAGATCAATAAAAATTCTAGAATGAACCCAGAAGGAGAAACCAGTAGAAGATACTAGGAAATGACCATACAGGCCCTCAATGTTGAAATACACAAGAAGATTGAAGCAGTATATCAAGTTTTCCTTGTCTGTTCTTCTGGACTGTGATTGTTGTAACATAAAGAGAGGAACACAGACCTCCACCAAAAGCAGGCTGAGACACACTCCACCAATAAAATTCAGGTTCTCATGTCCCCAGTTGACGATGTTCTCCAAGCATCCTTTCATGTAAATTATTTTGTGGACTAACAAAACTTCCTTTGACTGAGTCTCATAACCACACATTGTGTTGACAATCTGTGGGACGAGAGAGAGAGAGAGAGAGAGAGATTGAGTTCATTGCTGCGCAACCAATGACCGTATCAGAGCTATGGGAGGGGGTGAAGGAATGAAGCAGGGATGGGGGTAGGTTTCTGTGATTATACAATGGAGCTCAGTCCCAGAGATCAGAATCAAGAGTGTGGTGCTGGAAAAGCACAGCAGTTCAGGCAGCATCCGAGGAGCAGGAGAAATGACGTTTCAGGCAAAAGCCCACTCTCGACTCTGGTCTCCAGCATCTGCAGTCCTCACTTCCTCTCAGTCCTGGGGAGTCAATGCAAGATGTTGTACGATGTGGTGAGCTGGAGGTAACCCGTGAGAGTGGAAGTGTAGGGATGGGAGTAACAGGAAGTGATGTGGAAGCTGGAGGGAGATGTTGTACAGCTATGGGAGCAGGGTGAGGGGGTATGGGAGAGTGGGACTGGGAGGGGGTGAAGGGGAGTTGCAGTCAGTGGGGTTGCAGAGATGGGGGAGGGGTGAGGGTTTGAGAGATGGTAGGGCTGGGAGATGGTGAGGAGTGGGGGAGGGGTGGGGACGGGGGTAGGGCTGGGTGACGGTGAGGGATGGGGGTGGGGGGATGGGGTTGGGAGATGGTGAGGGGTTGGGGACAAGATGAGGAGTGAGGAGTATAGGGAGGGGGCGAAGGGATGGAGAGAGGATGAGTGGGTGATGGGTTGTGGAGGGGGTGAGGTGATTGTGGGCTGTAGTGGGGCGAGGATGTGTAGGGCAGGGTGGGCGATTGTAGGGCTATGGGATGGGGTGAGGGGGTGAGAGTCTGTGGGAGGGGGTGGGACAGTGTAGAGTTGTAGAGGGGGTGAGGGGGTGAAAGGCTGTAGGAGGGGGTGAGGGGCTTTGGTAGGGAATGAGGAGCTGTGGGGAGGGGTGAGGGCCCTTGGCAGGGGATGAGAGGCTGTGGGAGGGGGTGAAGGTCCTTGGCAGGGGATGAGGGGCCGTGGGAGGGGTGAGGGCCCTTGGCAGGGAAGGAGAGGCTGTGGGAAGGGGTAAGGGGCCTTGGCAGGGGATGAGAGGCTATGGGAGGGGGTGAAGATCCTTGGCAGGAGATGAGGGGTTGTGGGCGGGGGTGAGGGGCCTTGGCAGGGGATGAGGGGCTGTGGGAGGGGGAGAGGAGCCTTGGCAGGGGATGAGAGGCTGTGGGAGGGGGTGAGGGGCCTTGGCAGGGGATGAGGGGCTGTGGGGAGGGGCGTTGGCAGAGGATCAGAGGCTATGGGGAAGGGGTGAAGGTCCTTGACAGGGAATGAGGGGCTGTGGGAGGAGGTGAGGGACCTTGGCAGGGGATGAGGGGCTGTGGGAGGGGGTGAGGTGCCTTGGCAGGGGATGAGAGGCTTGCGATGGGATGAGGAGACTTGGCAGGGAATGAGAGGCTGTGGGAGGGTTGATGGGCCTTGGCAGGGAATGAGAGGCTGTGGGAGGGTTGATGGGCCTTGGCAGGGAATGAGAGGCTTAGGAAGGGGTGAGGGGACTTGGCAGGGAAGGAGAGATTTTGGGGAGGGGATGAGAGGCCTTGGCAGGGGCTGTGGGGCTGTGGGAGGGGTTGAGGGGCTTTGGCAGAGGATGAGGGGCTGTGGGGAGGGTCCTTGGCAGGTGATGACGGGCTGAGGGAGGGGGTGAGGGACCTTGGCAGGGGATGAATGAGAGGCTGTGGGATGGGGTGAGGGACCTTGGCAGGGGATGAGAAGCTGTGGGAGGGGGTGAGGGGCCTTGGCAGGGGATGAGAAGCTATCAGGAGGGGTGAGGGACCTTGGCAGGGGATGAGGGGCTTGAGGGGCTGTGGGACGGGTGAGGGGCCTTGGTAGGGAATGAGAGGTTTGGGAGTGCATGAGGGGACTTGGCAGGGGATGAGAGATTTTGGGGAGGAGGTGAGAGGCCTTGGCAGGGGCTGAGGGGCTGTGGGAGAGGGTGAGGGAGTGAGGAGCATAGCGCTGTCAGAGGGTGTGTAGAGCTTTGCGAGGGGGTATGTTCAGCAAAATTAGGAAATCTTGCTTTTCCTAGGCTTCCCAGCATAGCCCCTGGCTGCTGTTGCCTGGCCCTGGTGTGGGGCTGATTTAACAGGTCCGTTGGTGATTACATTGGGAAGATTCAAAAGCACCCAGTCCTAGTTCCATTGCTCACTCAGAGCCTGTGACCTTCAGCTTGTGATCCCACTATGGGTTACGGCCCACACTTTGTGGGGGGGTTGGGAGGGGGGGTGGGGTGGGGATGGGGGTCTCACAAGAAACAGTTTCACATCAGTAAGCATGGAGCTACCTGTAATGTATATCATCTAACAATCATTGAGAAAAAGGCTAAATCAGCTGCAAGACCTCCCACAATGCAACTGCTCAGACGAGTACTTTATTGGGTGGAAAGGTAGCTTCAGACTGTGATCCCAATGCTGTGAAATGTCAGCTAGGGACAGATGTAGGCTGCTCGGTCCATCCAGCCTGCCGCAGTTATGACGGATTGAACACCTCAATGCTATTTACCTCTCCCAGCCCCATAAACCTGAACACCACTGTCATCGGGAATCTATTAAACCTTAAACATGCTCAAACACTGAGCTTTTGCAATTCTCAGTGGTAGAGAATTCCAAAGGTTCACAGTAAAAATAACTTCCCTCTTCTCAAATAAAAGTGGCATTCATCCCCCTCCTCATGTTTACATTGAAGTCTCCTTATTCTAGGCTCCCTGACCAGGGGAAACATCAAACCTGCATCTCCACTTGACGTATTTGATAGCTTTCAATGATGTCCTCTCTCATTCTTCAGAATACAGGCCCAGTTTGCCCAATCTCTCTTCACAGGACAGTCCCATCATCCCGGGAACAAGCCTGGGGAACCTTTGCTGCACTCCCTCTATGGCAATAATATCCATCCTGAGGTAAACAGACCAAACCTTCACACAATACTCAAGGTCGAAGCAAACTCCTATACAATTGAAGCAAGTTATTAATTTTCCTTTTTCCCTTTGGGTATGGTGGAGAGTGGTTTCAAGAGTGAGGTGCACAGTCTTACTGGCCTGAGGTTTCTTTGTGGAGCTACGAGGAGAATACCTGGGCTCTTAGGTTACTGCATCCATTGCTCCCGATGCGGTCTGCTCTAAACTGGGGAGACAGGACGTCTACTTGCAGAGCGCTTCAGATAACATCTCTGGGACACCTGCACCAATCAACCACACCGCCTCGTGGCCTAACACTTCAACTCCCCCTCCCACTCTGACGAGGACATGCAGGTCCTGGGCCTCCTACATTGCCACTCCCTTACCACCCGATGCCTGGAGGAAGAACGCCTCATCGTCCACCTCAGGACCCTTCAACCCTATGGCATCAATGTGGATTTCACCAATTTCCTGATTTCCCTCATCTTATCCCAATTCTAACCTTCCGGTTCAGCACCATCCCATGACCTATCCCATCTGTCCATTTTCCTTCCCACCTATCCGCTCCACCCTCCTCTCCCACCTATCACCATTACTCCCACCTCCATTCACCTATTGTACTCTCAGCTACCTTCCCCACAGCTCCACCCCCCTCCCATTTATCTCTCCGCCCCAGAGGCTCCCAGCATCATTCCTGATGAAGGGCTTTTGCCTGAAACGTTGACTCTCCTGCTCCTGAGATGCTGCCTGACCCGCTGTGCTTTTCTAGCACCACACTTTTGACTCTCATCACCAGCATTTGCAGTCCTCACTTTCGCCCATTTTAAAATCATTGTCAAATCTCTCTAGTTCTTGATGCCTGCAGCTTTCGGCTCGCTTGGAGCTTAGCACTGTTTTTCTGGGCAGATGTCAGGGTGAAAATAGCAGTCAGGTCCCTGGCAGGTCATTAGGTGTGAGCAAGATCACAGAGTCCTTACTGCTGACAATTCTCAATGAATCACCACATGAGCAGGGGCACGCTTGTCTTTTTACTCTCCTCCAGGTACATTCTACACGAGCTAATCTGAGTGAGAGAAATGCATTGCCTGAACCACACAGACCCCCAGTAATGAAAAACAGACCAAAGAACTGCAGGACCTGGAAGTCAGAAATGAAATCAGAAATTGCTAGAAAAACTCAAGAGAAAACTGAGTTAACATTTCGGCTTCAGCAACCCTTCTTCAGAAGTTAATACTAAACCCCACCCCCCCCAAAAAAAAGCTGCTTTTCTGTGAACAGAGCGTTGTTGAACTGAGCTGATGTCAAATAGCCTGAGTCAAAATGTTGAGGAGAGAAGATCAGCCTGGGAACAAACACAGCAACACGAATAGGTCAGTCATAGAGACGTACAGCACAGAAACAGAGCCTTCGGTTCAACCTGTCCATGACAACCAGATATCCCAATCCAACCTAGTCCCACCTGCCAGCACCCGGCCCATATCGGGTCATCCTCAAGTGTGTTCTGCTGTTAATCAATTGGATCTTGCTGATCTGTACATTATGCTGTCTCAGGCTCCACGTGCTCTTCCTCAAACAGAATGACCTGTGAAGCTCAGCCTTTGAAGACTTCAGTTATCCTTCAGTAACAACCTTTCAGACAGAGTCCCAAAGTTGCACTACCCTCTGTCTTTTTTTTCATTTATGGGATGAGGGCATTGCTGGCTAGGCCAGCATTTGTTACCCATCCCTAACTGCTCAAAAGGAGGTTAAGAGTCACCCACATTGCTGTGGGTCTGGAGTCACAGGTAGGCCAGACCAGGTAAGGATTCCCTAAAGGACAGTGGACCAGATGGGTTTTTTTCCGATAATTGACAATGGATTTGTGGTCAGCATTAGGCTCCTAATTCCAGGTTTTCTCTTGAATTCAGTTCTGCCATCTACCTTGGCAGGATTTAAACCCAGATCCCCAGAATATTACCTGGGTCTCTAAATTAACGATTCAGTGATGATAATACCACTAGGCATTGCCTCCCCTGTTTGAATGGCATGGTTTGTGATTTTGCTCTGAAGGGGTTGGCTCTGATTTTAATTTGATTACTCTTTGTTCTGGATATTTCCAACCTTGGAGGAAACTGAATGGCTTGCTGAGCCATTTCAGAGTTAACCACACTGCTGTGCGTCTGCAGTCACATGCAGTCTGTAGTGATTGTAACGAGGTCAGCCAGGAGGACCTCAGAGAATACGAGTTCCCTGATTGGAACAGGTTGACAGCCCCAATCAGGGAGCCCTAGCTGACAGATATAGACAAGAGTGTCAGACATTTTGTTCACTCTGACAGCTGGCTGTGAGGGAGCTGGATCAGTGTTAAGGACTCTCCATGTGTAAATAAAGGG
Organism: Chiloscyllium punctatum; assembly: GCF_047496795.1. Taxonomy (NCBI): domain Eukaryota; kingdom Metazoa; phylum Chordata; class Chondrichthyes; order Orectolobiformes; family Hemiscylliidae; genus Chiloscyllium; species Chiloscyllium punctatum. The sequence continues at coordinate 57,820,512 of NC_092770.1, read as the reverse complement.
TGACTTGGTGATGGGATACTGGCCTCTGTGGAATTATTTCATAGACCATATTAGATAAGGACAGCAGATTTCCTTCCCAAAAGTTAATCTGTCAAGAATAGAATAGAATCCCTACAGTGCAGAAACAGGCCATTCAGCCCAAGTCGTCCATACTGACCCTCTGAAGACTTTCCCATTTAGACCCATTCCCCTACCCTATATTTCCCCTGACTAATGCACCTAACCTACACATCCCTGAACACTATGGGCAGTGACAACTTTTACACTAATGAGGGACAGTTTAATCATCACTGAGACTAGCTTTGAACTCCAGATCTTTACTAGACATTCCATCAGGTGCTGTACCTAGATTTGAACTCTCGAGCCCTGAACATTAGTGTGGGCCTTTAGCCCTTACTATCCTAGTGACATTACCACCACACCACCGTCACCTCTTGGCTTTCCACGCTTCTTATTCAGAAATTAATTTTTATTCTTCACATTCTTACCACTATCCCCCCCTACCCCCACCCCATAATGCTCCATTAAGAAAGAATCTTTCCATAGGTATTATAAAGCTGGGAAGGCTTCAGAACAGATTTACCAGGATGTTGCCAGGAATGCAGGGTTTGAGTTATAAGGAGAGATTGGATTGACCGGGACTTCTTTTCATTGGAGTGTAGGAGGTTGAGGGGTGACCTTATCGAGGTTTATAAAATCATGAGAGGCGTGGATAGGGTGAATGATAGGTCCCTAAGGTGGGGGACTTCGAGATATTTAAGGTGAGAGGAGAAAGATTTAAAAAAGACAGGAGGGGCAATTTTTCTACACATTGAGTGGTTTCTATGTGGAATGAACTTTCAGAGAAAGTGGTAGATGCAGGCACAATTACAATGTTAAAAAAACATTGAGGTAAGTACATGAATAGGTAAGGTTTGGAGGGATTTGGGTCAAGCGCAGGCAGGTGGGACCAGTTTAATTTGGGATTGTGGTCAGCACAGATTGGTTGGACCAAAGGGTCTGTTTCCGTGTTGTATGATTCTAGACCAGCAATGGATCACTCCTACTCACCTCACCAGTGTTCATGATACAACAAGAAAATGGCACTCCACATCGCTCGAGACTGGGATTGTCATCCTGACAACTAAAGTACACATTCAAAGACCAGTCCCTATAGTCAGACACCCCGCAACATTTAAACTGAAAGAAAGGTAAAAGCGGCAAAAATTAAAACTTCTTTAGAAGAAGATTGACTCTCAGTAAAATTTGTCAATAATGATTGCTCTTATGCATTAATGCTGGGAAATACTGTAATGACAACAGTAATTTAACGTCACTTTTATTTTTTACAACGAAAATACACTGAAAAGCGTTTAAGTCACCATACTACAGTGCCTCAAGACATAAACAAGAAAATTCATGGTTCCTGGGTTTGGGAAAAGACAGTACCACATTCTATTAACATTAAATTACAGATTCAACATAGGGCATTTTTTACAGCCCAACTGGACTATGAGGACAGGAACTAGCCACTGGCCTGATCTTGGGAAACGTATATCAGAATGGGTCTTGAAAGTTTGTCAGAAATTTTTATATCATCACCTGGGTTACAAATGAGCCAAATCAAACTCTGAGACTGTAGAGTCATCGAATCATGAAGCACAGAAACAGACCCTTCGGTCCAACCAATCCATGCCAAACATAATCCCAAACTAAACGAGTCCCACCTGCGTGCTCCTGGCCTATATCCCTCCAAACCTTTTCTATTCTTGTATCCATCTAAATATCTTTTAAATGTTGTAATTGTAACCGCATCCACCACTTCTTCAGGAAGTTTGTTCCACACACAACTCAGACTCCATGTAAAAAAATTGCCTCTTATGTCTTTTTCAAATCTCTCTCCGCCCACCTTAAATGTGTGCACTTGTCTTGAAATCCCCCATTCTAGGGAAAAGACAACTATCATTAACTCTATCTATACCCCTCATTATTTTATAAATTTATTTAAGGTCACCCTTCAACCTCCTACGCTCCAGTGAAAAAAGTCCCAGCCTTTCCAGCCTCCCCTCATAACTCAAACTTTCCATACCCGGCAACATCCAGGTAAATCTCTACTGAACCCTCTCTAGCTTGATAATATCCTTTCTATAGCCACCAAAGATTTCAGAGCAGAAGCTCTTGGTACAATCACATTATTTTGGGTTGTAACAGAGGATGAGGATCTGCCAGAGATGACTGAAAGGCCTCAATGCCAATGACTAATTTCCAGTGACTCAACATCACACAACAATGAAGACGTAAGGACCAACCAAACCAGCAACTTGGAGCAATCACCCAAGAGTTTTGACATGTCCAGCAGCCAAACTGTGGAATGGAAAGGTTTGAAGGAGGTTTTGGGGAAGACCATAGTGTGGGGCAGAAGAAAAATGGGTAGATAAATGAAGGAAGCTTGAAACATCAGTATTCTCGCTAATGTAGCAAATGGCATCATTTCCTCTATCAGTCAAAGTGCAGAATTTCAGAGCAGGAAACTTATACTGGAACTGTATAAATAATGAGCTCAGTCACAGCCTGGGGACTGTGTGCAGTTCTGGTCACCCCATCACATGGAAGGATGGAATTGGACTGGAGAGGGTACAGAGGAGATTTGTTACCCTGTGAAAGTGGAAGTGCAGTATTGGGGAAAGATTGGAACGGAGAATGCTGAAAGGAGATTTGATTGGGGTGCACATGTTGTGAGGGACCTGGATACAGAGGGAGATAACATCTTGTTCCTGTTGGAGAGCTCAGTTATTCACGGTGAATATTTAATGTATTAGGTTGAAATATTAGTGAAGTGGTGAGGGAAATTGTTATTTCACCCAGAGTATGGTAGGGATCTGGGAAGCAGAGTAGAGGCAGAAACTCTCAAGCCATTTTAAAAAGGTGCTGGGATCTGCACCTGAAGTCCTATAGTATCTGGGGAGACAGAACAAGGGCTTTACTTCTTGTTCAATGCAGACAGTGTAGAGAGTGATCTCCTCTATACTGTGTTATTTTCTGAAGTTTTCAAAGGTTACCAGTATCTGATAGGATCAGTACGCAGGAATGAGGGATGAGGGCAGGGCGGAGCAGAGTGTAAATTGATTAGCATCACAATAATACCGACCCCATCCTTTATACACAATGCTACTTCACTGTATTGGCCTATTTATCCTTCCTGTAGAAATGGGGAAAACCTTTGTTTATCCAGTTCTCGGTCCTAGTCACACTCCACTAGTTCGATGGTACCTGGCTGCATGGGTGACCAGACAAGGCCTAAGCCTTTGGGAACTTCTATAGCCAACAGCTTGTTAAAAAAACAAGTTTCCTGCAGGAATATTTATTGATCTCCATGACAACAGTTAGATAGTTGAGGATCGAGTGAATTTATCATTCAATAATGACTTGAGTAGGCATTCCAATGTAAGGAATGTAACTTATAAAGGTGGGACATATTCAGATCCCATATAATAGTAACTTGTGAAGAAATAACAGCCACATTGCAGGAGGTCTAATGTCCACAGTGCCACCTTTGGATCGGTGCCTTAATGAGCCATGCCAGGATCACATTCACATGGAATGGAATAGGGGTATGGTTGATGGGGAATAAAGAGTGGAAGTATGCTTGCTGACCCATTTCGTGTAGTTTCATCAGCAAACTGAGGATGCTGATCATGCAGAAACTGTGTTCAGATCAACCAGAGAGTGGGGGATGTCTGAGTCAGGAGATGGAGAAGAAGCTGATTTACTGTGGAAGGATGATTGTAAAACCGAAAGTAACATATTTGATCCAAGTTCAGATCCTCACAAGGACACCAGAGCTCAAGTGGCTCAGAATGAATTCCATTTGGAGATGCTGAATTTGACGGTTTTCAAAATCCTTTTACTGTGGTTCAAGGAATCTTAACTCCAACTTTTAATGAAGAGTGTTATTCAATATGAAACATCAGTTTTTTTTTATATTTTGAAATGGTGACAACTCACACCCACATCAACAGTTTATATTTGATACTCAGCATATTAATTGATTCTCATTTTTGGAATGATCTTTGAGGGCTTTAGGTTGACCTATACGTTGATAATTGTTGGTACCCAGTTGAGGTATAGGATGGGATAAGTGGTAACATGCACTGCCCATCTTCACCCATCAGCGTACCTCAGCCCCCAACTTCAGAACATATGACACTGGCTGATATCTAATACCTTGGACCATCTCTGGAGGGGATTTTCTCTGTAGTTGGAGCTGTGGATCTTTATCCAGTGAACTAATTTGGGATTTGCTTTACATACAAATGCCCATCCATATGCCAAAGACAAAGTTCTAGGTAGCTGCCAAATGCCTCAAGAGTGAGTTAATGATTCAAACCACATACCACGAGCACTGAATTCACCAGTTTCCGAATCTCTCCTTCCTCCATCCCATATCAGATCCACCCTCTTGTTTTGACCTACCTGTCCATCTTCCTTCCCACCTAGCCACTCCAGCCTTTCTACCGACCTATCACTATCACTTACTATCTTTGCTCTCCTATCACCTACCTTTCCCCTACCCCCACCCCCATCCTCCCAGTTACCTCTCAACCCCTTCCCCCCTCTTCAATCCTAAAGAAGGGTCCTGCCCAAACTGACGACTCTCCTGCTCCTCGGATGCTGCCTGACCTGCTGTGCCTTTGCCAGTGCCACACTTTATCAACTTTCATTTTTCTGCAATTGAAAAGTTCATTTTAATAATTGGCACAAGAGATGGGAAGTGAGTGGTCAGATGAGCACTCTTAAATTTGTTTCAGCATTGACACTCTTCAATTACAATGCATCATGGGACAAGGATTCCTCTGAATTAAAACTATTTATTAAGTGACAGGTTACGTATAACCAGAACACACTGCACTGACACAGCAGCATCAATACCTTTTTCTGGATGAAATCAATTAGATTTTGCAGGTCCAAATCATCCCTGTATCTGATTATCCCTTTCTTGAACAAAGCCACAGTTTTCGTTTCGACCTGAAGTGAATGAATAGTATGAAACGTGATTTTGAAGCAGTGAGAGAATTGAGATAAAAACATAAATTTGCTGGAGAAACTCAGCAACTCTGCCAGCATCTATGGAGAGAAAATGCTATGAACCAGTTCTGCACAAGGGTCACTGGACCCGAAATATTAACACTGCTTTCTCTCCCCTCAGATGCTGCCAGACCTGTCGATTTCCTCCACCAGGTTCTGCCTTTGTTTCAGATTTCCAGCAGCCATTTTGAGAGCTTTGCGATCTTCTGTTGCAACCCTGAACTCTGACAAAAAGGAAGCCCATTCAACTGGGAGAGCAACCAATGCCATTGGCATCCATGTTCCTGAATGTTTCAACAGATGGAGATTGAGCACCAGAGTACACTCTATGGTTGGGTCCTGGAGATAGGCTAGTAAACGTTGCTGTGATCTTTCCATATATGACCAAAGGTGATGTTTGTACTGAAGCCTTATAAACACTGTCTAGATACAGGACTTCCCCTCTTCCATGAAGGCTGCTAGAGAGGGCCATCCCTAGTAATCATATGATCTTATATCGCTTCCCACTGGTAATGTAAGCTATTTTATTTACATAACAACATTAACCCTTGACATGATAAAATGCACCCTCATCTATCGTCAGCCAAGGCCAAAGAATTGACAGGGCTTAATCCATGCCAGTTAGCTCCATTCCCGTGCTCTCCCCAATTTCTCTGATCCCTGTAAACTGGGCAGCATAGTGGCTCAATGGTTAGCACTGCTGCCTCACTGCGCCAGGTTCGATTCCAGCCTCGGGCAACTGTCTGTGTGGAGTTTGTACATTCTCCCATGTCTGCTTGGATTTCCTGTGTGTGCTCTGGTTTTCTCCCACAGTCTAAAGACATTCCGGTTAGGTGGGTTGGCCATGCTAAATTGCCCATAGTATCCAGGGATGATCATGGTGGCTCAGTGGTTAGCACTGCTGCCTCACAGCGCCAGAGAGACGGGTTCATTTCCCGCCTCAGGCAACTGTCTGTGTGGAGTTTGTACATTCTCCCCGTGTCTGCGTGGGTTTCCTCCAGGTGGTTCGGTTTCCTCCCACAATCCAAAAGATGTGCAAGTCAGGTGATTTGGCCATGCTTAAATTGCCCTTTAGTGTTAGGAGGGAAATGGTTCTGGCTGGGTTACCCTTCGGAGGGTCGGTGTGGACTGGTTGGGCCAAAGAGCATGTTTCCACACTGTAAGGAATTGAATCTAATCTAATTAGCCATGGGAAATGCAGGGTTGGATCTGGCTGGGGTTGCTGCGTACTCAATGGGTTGAATGGCCTCATTCCACACTGTTCTATGATGCTGAGGATAGTCGATCATGCACATAACAATCACTCTGTGTTTCAGATCTCCCTGCACCCATATTCCTCTTTTGGAACAGCTGGGAAAGACAAAAATAAATAAATATTCAATTTACCTTTTTGGAGAATATGAAGCCAAGTGCAGCACCTATTATCTGAGCCAGCAGGATGAACAGGAGGAATCCCATAAACTGTCAATAAAGACACACGTCTCAGTTTATACAGTGCAGATCAGCAAAAGCTACAATTATTAAACTCAGCAGCAACAACTCCTGTATGCTCAAGACCCAAGCTTGCGTCTGGTTCAGGAGGATATTAGACCACTCGTACTTAAATTTTAATGGTCCACTGTTTGAAAAGGTTGTAATTGAAGAGCAGAAAACTGTGCCCTTTACATCTGGATTTCGATGATTTCAAAAGGAAATTGATAGATACTTTCAGGAAATAAAGTTGCTGAGTTGTATAGACCAAGAGGGAGAGTGGGGTTGCCTGGATTGTGAGGGTGTTAGTATAGACTCAATGGCGTCTTCGGTGCTGTAAATGACAGTGTGACTTCATGAGTTCAATGAGGTCATTTGGCTGCTCTGGAGACCTCTGCTGGGCACCACCATCTTTGCTCCTGACAGGATGGGCGGGAAACAATGGATACCTAGTCATGCAGCTCCTTCAGATTGATGGCTGAGCCTGTACTGGGTATCATGAATCCCCTGATTAGATTAGATTAGATTACTTTACAGTGTGGAAACAGGCCCTATGGCCCAACAAGTCCACACTGACCCTCTGAAAAGCAACCCAGACCCATTTCCCTACATTTTGTGCATGGTTTGATCACCCAGTGGGCTAAGGGATTCCTGCTGACTGTGAAAGCCCTCCACACATTTGATACTGAAGGCCAAACCTCAGGTCCCCTTGCCAGTATTTATCCCTGAACAAATGACCCTAAAAATACATTATCTATTCATTGTCTCCTTGCTGATTTTTGGGAGATTGGTATGCATAGGTAGGCTACTGCATTAGAGCAGTAACACCTCTGAAGTACTCAATTGCTTTGATGTGCTACAAAAATGCAGTCTGAATTACAATTCCCATGACTACACATCCATCAACATGGTACCTTATTAAGGACATCGGTGAAAAGGTAGGATTTGAATGAGATGGAGTTTGAAACAATTTGTAATAATTGCCACCCAAATGTAGGATTGAGACTCATTTTAGGCGCACATCTGACAATGTTTCAGACTTTTATAAGTTCAGGCACATTTTTACCTTGGTAATAAAGACTCACAATTTTAAGCAGAATTTGATTATTACGCAGTGCTCCAGTGCAGCCTAGAAAAGTGATGCAGAACATTAAACAGCCCACAATGATCAGGATCAATGCGGGGTCCGTTATCAGAGAATCCACTGCATCTGAAAAGTAAAGAGAAGATTCACAATGATCCATATCCGTACACAATCGAGACAGCCATTGTCGAAGGTACAGAGGGTTATCTAACTCAATCTAGATTGGAAACTCGCTTTAAACTAACTCATGTGAAACCGGAAACAGTAAAAAAAATGCAAAATACTTAATGAGAGTGCTTCTGCCTGAGTATCGTAATTAACTACTTGCTACTTTTAACACCACAGTCCTATCCAAACCCTTCTCAAAGGGTTAATGCATTAAACTACAGTCATCTACAGGCTTAGTTGGCAAATAAGGCAAAACACCTCAGGATCTAGTGGATATCTCGCTGGTCTCCTCAAAGTCATACCAACTGTATCTACTGGTCTAATGTAACTTGTACCTACCTGTTATTAGGCAATAAATTACATCATGCTTAAGATAGGAGCCTCTTCTCATTAAGACTCAGATGGTACTAGCAAACTCCTCCCAACCGTATGCTGCCAGTGGTGAGTACTTGAATACCAAATAGACACTGCTCTATTACAAAACAGCATACCTGCCACAGTCACTTGCCTTACAAAAAACAGAATCTTGAGTTTTCTTTGCAGCTTTATTAGAAAGAGTATCCCAATTGACAGAGGGAGAGAGAGGGTAGGTGATACAATGGAAGACTTCACTCAAGAGCCGGGTGCTGATAGGGTTTTCAAAGTGGGTAGAGAAGCAAAGAGGTCTAAAAAGATCTCCAACAGCAAAGGAATTTTTAAAAATTCACTCTTGGGGCACAGTTATCAATGGCTAAGTTGGCATTTGTTGCTTGCTCCTAGTTTCCCCTTGAGGAAGTGGTGGTGAGATGCCTTCTTGAACCGCTGCTGTTCATGTACATTGTAGGTAGACTCACAATGGCCCTTAGGGAAGGAATTCCAGGATTTTGACCCCGCAATAATGAAGGGCCGGTGATATATTTCCAAGTCAGGATGGTGAGTGGCGTGGAGAAGGTCTTGCAGGCAGTGGTGTTCCTGTATATTTGCATTCTTTGTCCTTCTAGATCAAAGTGGTCTTGGGTTTAGAAAGTACTGTCTGAGGCTCTTTGGTGAATGTCTACAGTGCATCTTGTAGATAGTACACACTGCTGCTACTGAGCATCAGTGATGAAGGGAGTGGATGCTTGTGGATATGGTGCCAATCAAGTGGGCTGCTTTGTCCTGGATGGTGTCAAACTTCTTGAGTGGACGCTGCATTCATCCAGATAATGTGGGATGTATTTCATCACACTCTTGACCTGTGCCTTATAAATGGTAGACACCTTTGGGGAGTCAGGAGGTTCGTTTCTCACTACAAACTGAAGGCTCTGCCACCGAAGAAAGAGTGAAGGAGAAGGATGGATTACCTCTAAGGCTGGAAGCAGGGCCGCACAACATTCTGGAGAGGTTATAGATGTGGAGATTGCAGGGTTGGACAAGTTAAAGGTATTAGATGTTGGGGATGGGTGGCAGGGTGGGGAGAGTGTTGGGAACAAGGGCTGGGGAATAACAGGACAGTGAACACAATTTCACAGTGTGTCATGTAGAGACATTGGGGACAGACACCCAAAACCTGCTGAAAGAGAGAGACTTTAAGAATGATCTTTAAGACAAAAGTGAGCTGGGGAGGCAGGATCTAGCCTGTAAGTGGACAAATTGAATGGTGCAATCCAGCATCACCTTAACATGCTTCATTCTTTCCATCCATTGAAGGTGAAAAGTTCTCTTTCCAAAATGGATGAGAAAACCTCTTTAATTGCAAATGATGGGAGTTGAAAGAATGTGTAGGTTTTACAGCATTTGGAATTTATAAAGACCAAGAGCATTTAGGGGTCACTCACCAGAATAGTGTTTATTACCGATAGAGAGACATAACGGTTGTCATGGAGAGTGTTCGCAGACAATGATATATTCCTGTTAAAGATCAATACAGGATCAGATCTACGCAGTCATTATTGAAGGCTTACCTCCCTCAGATGCAGTCTTTGCATAGATGCCCACAGATATCATCAGGCCACTTGCTACCTGTTCAGAAAACACCAGAAAAATTGTGTCACTCCAAAAAGAGGTACTCTAACATTGATTCAACACCAATGCACCCATGCATTAAAAATTTGATGGTTGCTTGCACTTTATCTGAACCTTTGCTGAGACATTTGCAAGAATAGGCAGCCACCTGCTCTTCAGAGTCTGGAGGGAATGAAAGAGAGAGAATGAAGCATTTTGCTGGCAGACAGTGTAAGACATGTGGAATTGGAATGTCAAGTTGAGGCTGTACAGGACATTGGTGAGGCCTCTACTGGAGTATTGATGCTAGTTCTGGTCGCCTGGTCATAGGAAGGATATTATTAAACTGGATTTATTGTTCAGAGTATTGAGTACAGGAGTTGTGAGGTCATGTTGAGGCTGTACAGGACATTGTTTAGGCCACTTTTGGAATATTGCGTGCGATTCTGGTCTCCTTCCTATTGGAAAGATGTTGTGAAACTTGAAAGAGTTCAGAAAAGATTTACCGACATTGTCAGGGTTGGAGAGTTTGAGCTATAGGAAGAGGTTGAATAGGCTGGGGCTGTTTTCCCTGAAGTGTCGGAGGCTGAAGGGTGACCTTATAGAGGTTTACAAAATCATGAGGGGCATGGACAGGGTAAATAGACAAAGTCTTTTCTCTGGGATGGGAGACTCCAGAACTAGAGTGCGTAGGTTTAGGATGAGAGGGGTAAGATATTAAAGGGACCTAAGCGGCATCCTTTTTATGCAGAAGGTGGTGCATGTATGGAATGAGCTGCCAGCGGATGTGATGAAGGCTGGTACAATTACAGCATTTAAAAGGCATTGGACGGTTATATGAATAGGAAGGGTTTAGAGGGATATGGGATTGGTGGTGCTGGAAGAGCACAGCAGTTCAGGCAGCATCTGAGGAGCAGCAAAATCGACGTTTCGGGCAAAAGCCCTTCATCAGGAATAAAGGCAGAGAGCCTGAAGCGTGGAGAGATAAGCTAGAGGAGGGTGGGGGTGGGGAGAGAGTAGTATAGAGTGCAATGGGTGAGTGGGGGAGGGGATGAAGGTGATAGGTCAGGGAGGAGGGGAGGGTGGAGTGGATAGGTGGAAAAGAAGATAGGCAGGTAGGTAGGACAAGTCATGGGGACGGTGCTGAGCTGGAAGTTTGGAACTAGGGTGAGGTGGGGGAAGGGGAAATGAGGAAACTGTTGAAGTCCACATTGATGCCCTGGGGTTGAAGTGTTCCGAGGCGGAAGATGAGGCGTTCTTCCTCCAGGCTTCTGGTGGTGAGGGAGCGGTGGTGAAGGAGGCCCAGAACCTCCATGTCCTCGGCAGAGTGGGAGGGGGAGTTGAAATGTTGGGCCACGGGGCGGTGTGGTTGATTGGTGCGGGTGTCCCAGAGATGTTCCCTAAAGCGTTCTGCTAGGAGGTGTCCAGTCTCCCCAATGTAGAGGAGACCGCATCGGGAGCAACGGATGCAATAAATGATATTAGTGGATGTGCAGGTAAAACTTTGATGGATATGGAAGGCTCCTTTACGGCCTTGGATAGAGGTGAGAGAGGAGGTGTGGGCGCAGGTTTTACAGTTCCTGCGGTGGCAGGGGAAGGTGCCAGGATGGGAGGGTGGGTTGTAGGGGGGCGTGGACCTGACCAGGTAGTCACGGAGGGAACGGTCTTTGCGGAAGGTGGAAAGGGGTGGGGAGGGAAATATATCCCTGGTGGTGGGGTCTTTTTGGAGGTGGCGGAAATGTCGGCGGATGATTTGGTTTATGTGAAGGTTGGTAGGGTGGAAGGTGAGCACCAGGGGTGTTCTGTCCTTATTACGGTTGGAGGGGCGGGGTCTGAGGGCGGAGCCAAGTGCTAGCAAATGGGATTAGATTAGGTTAGGATATCTGGTCAGCATGGGTGAGTTGGACTAAAGGGTCTGTTTCCATGCTGTACATCTCTGTGACTCTATGACTCTATGGAGACATTTCAAAAGAGATTTACCAGGATGTTGCTGGGTATGGAACGTTTGAGTTATAAGAAGAGGCTGTACAGGCTGGGACTTTTTTCACTGGATCGTAAGAGGTAGGAAAGGCAACCTTAAAGAAGTTTACAAAAAATGCGGGGTATGGATAGAATTAATGGTAGTTGTCTTTTCCAGAGGATGGGTAACTTCAAGATAGGGGACACCTTGTTAAGATAAGAAGAGAGAGATCTTTTTTAGGGGCAAATATTTTACACAGAGGGTGGTTCATGTTTGGAATGAACTTCCTGAGGAAGTGGTGAATGTGGGTACAATTACAACATTTAAAAGACATTTGGGTAAGTACATGAATAGGAAAAGTTTGGAGGGATATGGGCCAGGAGCATGCAGGGCCAGACTAGTTTACTTTGGAATTATGTTTGGAATGGACTGGCCATATCAAAGGTCTGTTTCCGGGCTGAAAGACTCTATGACTCTAGACTGCCTGGCTCTCCCAGGTGATATCCAGTAAGATGGCTTGAGCCAGACTTTGGACATAGAGAGGTGGGAGGCTCAAGTTGGCAATGGATCCACTATGAGGGCCTCATCCAGCACCCATGTGTGCTGAAGGACAGAAGCAGGATAGAGGTGGGCACACTGCCTTAAAAGGCAGTTTAGAAGAGGTCATGGAGGCAAGTGAACTGATTAAAAGGTCTGCCTTGGTTGTCTGAAACTTCAGTCAAGTTCTATAAAAAAGCTTTTATGACCTCTATGCTTCACCCCTCATTCCTCACTGCCATAGCAACAGGGACCTGAGTTCAATTCCAGTCTCGGGCAACTGTCTGTGTGTTTGCATGTCGTCCCCATGGTGCAAGGGTTTCCTCCCAGTATTTTGGTTACCTCCCACAGTCCAAAGGCTTGCAGGTTATGTGAAGTGGCTGTGCTAACATTGCCTATAGTGTTCAGGGATGTGTAGGTTAGGTGAATTGGCCATGCTAAAATTGCCCATAGTGTTCAGGGATATGCAGGTTAGGAGAATTGGCCATGCTAAAATTGACTATAGTGTTCAGGGATGTGTAGGTTAGGTGAATTGGCCATGCTAAAATTGCCCATGGTGTTTAGGGATGTGCAGGTTAGGTGAATTGGCCATGCTAAAATTGCCCATAGTGTTTAGGGATGTGCAGGTTAGGTGAATTGGCCATGCTAAAATTGACTATAGTGTTCAGGGATGTGTAGGTTAGGTGAATTGGCCATGCTAAAATTGCCCATAGTGTTTAGGGATGTGCAGGTTAGGTGAATTGGCCATGCTAAAATTGCCAATGGTGTTCAGGGATGTGTAGGTTAGGTGATTTGGCCATGCTGAAATTGCCCATAGCGTTCAGTGATGTGCAGGTTAGGTGAATTGGCCATGCTGAAATTGCCCATAGTGTTCAAGGATGTGCAAGTTAGGTGAATTGGCCATGCTAATATTGCCCATAGTGTTCAGGGATGCGTAGGTTAGGTGAATTGGCCATGCTAATATTGCCCATAGTGTTCAGGGATGCATAGGTTAGTTGAATTGGCCATTCCAAAATTGCCCATGGTGTTCGGGGATGTGTAAGTTAGATGAATTGGCCATGCTAAAATTGTCCATAGTGTTCAGGGATGTGTAGGTTAGGTGAAGTGGCTGTGCTAATATTGCCTATGGTGTTCAGGGATGTGTAGGTTAGGTGAAGTGGCTGTGCTAACATTGCCTATAGTGTTCAGGGATGTGTAGGTTAGGTGAAGTGGCTGTGCTAACATTGCCTATAGTGTTCAGGGATGTGTAGGTTGGGTGAAGTGGCTGTGCTAACATTGCCTACGGTGTTCAGGGATGTGTAGGTTAGGTGAATTGGCCATGCTAAAATTGCCCATAATGTTCAGGGATGTGCAGGTTAGGTGAATTGGCTGTGCTAATATTGCCCATAATGTTCAGGGATGTGCAGGTTAGGTGAATTGGCCATGCTAAGATTGCCCACAGTGTTCAGGGATGCATAGGTTAGAACATAGAACATAGAACATAGAAAAATACAGCGCAGTACAGGCCCTTCGGCCCTCGATGTTGCGCCAATCCAAGCCCACCTAACCTACACTAGCCCACTATCCTCCATATGCCTATCCAATGCCCGTTTAAATGCCCATAAAGAGGGAGAGTCCACCACTGGTACTGGCAGGGCAGTCCATGAACTCACGACTCGCTGAGTAAAGAATCTACCCCTAACATCTGTCCTATACCTACCACCCCTTAATTTAAAGCTATGCCCCCTCGTAATAGCTGACTCCATACGTGGAAAAAGGTTCTCATGGCCAACCCTATATAACCCCCTAATCATCTTGTACACCTCTATCAAGTCACCCCTAAACCTTCTTTTCTCCAATGAAAACTGCCCCAAGTACCTCAGCCTTTCCTCATACGATCTTCCTACCATACCAGGCAATATCCTGGTAAACCTCCTCTGCACCCGTTCCAGTGGCTCCACATCCTTCCTATATTATGGCGACCAAAACTGCACACAATACTCCAGATGCGGCCGCACCAGAGTCTTATACAACTGCAACATGACCTCAGGACTCCGGAACTCAATTCCTCTACTAATAAAAGCCAGTACGCCATATGCCTTCTTCACAGCACTATTTACCTGGGTGGCAACTTTCAGAGATCTGTGTACATGGACACCAAGATCCCTCTGCTCATCCACACGACCAAGTATCCGACCATTAGCCCAGTACCCCATCTTCTTGTTACTCTTACCAAAGTGAATCACCTCACACTTAGCTACATTGAACTCCATTTGCCACCTTTCTGCCCAGCTCTGCAGCTTATCTATATCCCGCTGTAACCTGTCACATCCTTCCTCAATGTCAACAACTCCTCCGACTTTTGTATCATCCGCAAACTTGCTCACCCAACCTTCTAACCCCTCCTCCAGGTCATTTATAAAAATGACAAACAGCAATGGTCCCAAAACAGATCCTTGCGGAGCACCGCTAGTAATGGGACTCCAAGATGAACCTTTACCATCAACTACTACCCTCTGTCTTCTTCCAGGCAGCCAATTCCTAATCCAAACCTCCAACTCACCCTCAATGCCATACCTCCGTATTTTTTGCAGTCGCCTACTATGGAGAACCTTATCAAATGCCTTACTAAAATCCATATACACCACATCTACCGCTTTACCCTCATCCGCCTCCTTAGTCACCTTCGCAAAGAATTCAATAAGGTTTGTGAGGCACGATCTGCCCTTCACAAAACCATGCTGACTATCCTTGATCATATTATTCCTATACAGATGTTCATAAATCCTATCCCTTACAATTCTCTCTAAGACTTTGCCCACAACAGAAGTGAGACTCACCGGCCTATAGTTACTAGGGTTATCCCTATTCCCCTTCTTGAACAAGGGAACCACATTTGCTATCCTCCAGTCTTCTGGCACTATTCCTGTAGACAACGAGGACATAAAAATCAAGGCCAATGGCTCTGCAATCTCCTCCCTTGCTTCCCAGAAAATCCTCGGAGAAATGCCATCAGGCCCAAGGGATTTATCTATTTTCACCCTTTCCAGAATTTCCAACACCTCTTCCCTACATACCTCAAAGCCATCCATTCTAATTAATTGTGACTCAATATTCACATCGGCAACAATGTCCTGTTCCTGAGTGAATACTGACGAAAAGTATTCATTCAGTGTCTTCCCAATCTCTTCAGCCTCCACACGCAACTTCCCACTACTATCCTTGACTGGACCTATTCCTACCCTAGTCATTCTTTTATTCCTGACATACCTATAGAAAGCCTTAGGTTTTCCCTAATCCTACCAACCAAGGACTTTTCATGTCCCCTCCTTGCTGCTCTTAGCTCTCTCTTTAGATCCTTCCTGGCTACCTTATAACTCTCAATCACACCAATTTAACCTTCACGCCTCATCTTTACATAGGCCACCCTCTTCCCTTTAACAAGGGATTCCAATTCCTTTTAAACGACGGCTCCTTCACACGACCCTTTCCTCCCTGCCTGACAGGTACATATTTATCAAGGACACTCAATAGCTGCTCCTTGAACAAGCTCCACATATCGATTGCGCCCTTCCCTTGAAGCCTACTTTTCCAAGCCACGCATCCTAAGTCATGCCTCACCGCATCATAGCCCCCAGCTATAACTCTTGCCCTGCAGTGCACACTTATCCCTCTCCATCACTAGAGTAAAAATAACCGAATTATGGTCACTGTCCCCACAGTGCTCACCTACCTCCAATTCTAACACCTGGCCTGGTTCGTTACCCAGAACCAAATCCAGTATGGCCTCACCTCTTGTTGGCCTGTCTACATATTGTGTCAGGAAACCCTCCTGCATACATTGGACAAACACCGACCCATCTAACGTACTCGAGCTATAGCTTTCCCAGTCAATATCAGGAAAGTTAAAGACCCCATAACAACCACGTTTTACTTTCACTCTTCTCCTGAATCATCCTCGCAATCCTTTCTTCTACATCTCTAGGACTATTAGGAGGCCTGTAGAAAACTCCTAACAGAGTGACCTCACCTTTCCTATTTCTAACCTCATCCCAAACTACCTCAGATGGCGAGTCTTCATCCATCATCTATAATGTTCAAGGATGTGTAGGTTAGGTGAATTGGCCATGCTAAGATTGCCCACAGTGCTCAGGCATGCATAGGTTAGAACATAGACCATAGCAAAATACAGCGCAGTACAGGCCCTTTGGCCCTCCATGTTGCGTCGATCCAAGCCCACCTAACCTACACTAGCCCACTATCCTCCATATACCTATCCAATGCCCATATAAATGCCCATAAAGAGGGAGAGTCCACCACTGCTACTGGCAGGGCATTTCATGAACTCACGACTGTGTAGGTTAGGTGAATTGGCCATGCTAAAATTGCCCATAGTGTTCAGGGATGTGCAGCTCAGGTGAATTGGCCACGCTAAAATTGCCCATAGTGTTCAGGGATGTGTAGGTTAGGTGAATTGGCCATGCTAAAATTGCCCATAGTGTTCAGGGATGTGTAGGTTAGGTGAATTGGCCATGCTAAAATTGCCCATAGTGTTCAGGGATGTGTAGGTTAGGTGAATTGGCTGTGCTAATATTGCCTATGATGTTCAGGGATGTGTAGGTTAGGTGAATTGGCCATGCTAAAATTGCCCATAGTGATCAGGGATGTGTAGGTTTCGGTGAATTGGCCATGCTAAAATTGCCCATAGTGTTCAGGAATGTGTAGGTCAGGTGAAGTGGCTGTGCTAACATTGCCTATGGTGTTCAGGGATGTATAGGTTTGGTGAAGTGGCTGTGCTAAACTTGCCCATAGTGTTCAGAGAAGTGTAGGTTAGGTGAATTGCCCATGCTAAAATTGCCCACAGTGTTCAGGGATATGCAGGTTAGGTGATTTGGCCATGCTAAAATTACCATAATGTTCAAGGATGTTTAGGTTAGGTGAATTGGCCATGCTAAAATTGCCCACAGTGTTCAGAGATGCATAGGTTAGGTGAATTGGCAATGCTAAAATTGCCCACAGTGTTCAGAGATGTGCAGGTTAGGTGAACTGGCCATGCTAAAATTGCCCATAGTATTCAGGGATGCATAGGTTAGGTGAATTGGCCAAGCTAAAATAGCCCATAGTTTTCAGGGATGTGCAGGTTAGGTGAACTGGCCATGTTAAAATTGCCCATAGTGTTCAGGAATGTGTAGGTTAGGTGAATTGGCTGTGCTAATATTGCCCATAGTGTTCAGGGATGTGCAGGTTAGGTGAATTGGCCATGCTAAAATTGCCCACAGTGTTCAGAGATGTGCAGGTTAGGTGAACTGGCCATGCTAAAATTGCCCATAGTGTTCAGGAATGTGTAGGTTAGGTGAATTGGCTGTGCTAATATTGCCTTTGGTGTTCAGGGATGTGTAGGTTAGGTGAATTGGCCATGCTAAAACTGCCAATGGTGTTCAGGGATGTGCAGGTTAGGTGAATTGGCGATGCTAAAATTGCCCATAGTGTTCAGGGATGTGCAGGTTAGGTGAATTGGCCATGCTAAAATTGCCCATAGTGTTCAGGGATGTGCAGCTCAGGTGAATTGACCACGCTAAAATTGCCCATAGTGTTCAAGGATGTGCAGGTTAGGTGAATTGGCCTTGCTAAAATTGCCCATAGTGTTCAGGGATGTGCAGGTTAGGTGAATTGGCCACGCTAAAATTGTCCGCAGTGTTCAGAGATGCAGAGGTTAGGTGATATGGCCATGCTAAAATTGCCCATAATGTTCAAGGTTATGTCAGTTCGGTGAATTGGCCATGCTAAAATTGCCCACAGTGTTCAGAGATGCATAGGTTAGGTGAATTGGCCAAGCTAAAATAGCCCATAGTTTTCAGGGATGTGCAGGTTAGGTGAATTGGCTGTGCTAAAATTGCCCATAGTGTTCAGGGATGTGTAAGTTAGATGAATTGACCATGCTAAAATTGCCAGTGGTGTTCAGGGATGTGTAAGTTAGGTGAATTGACCATGCTAAAATTGCCCATTGTGTTCAGGGATGTGTAGGTTAGGTGAATTGGCCATGCTAAAATTGCCCATAGTGTTTATGGATGTGTAAGTTAGATGAATTGGCCTTACTAAAATTGCCCATAGTGTTCAGCGATGTGTAGGCTAGCTGAATTGGCTGTGCTAAAATTGCCCATAGTGTTCAGGGATGTGTAGGCTAGGTGAATTGGCCATGCTAAAATTACCCATAGTGTTCAGGAATGTGTAGTTTACGTGAATTGGTCGTGCTAAAGTTGCCCATTGTGTTCAGGGATGCGCAGGTAAGATGCATCAGTTGGGGGAAATGTACAGTAATAGGATAAAGGAATGCGTCTGCTTACTCTTTGGTGGGTTGGTGTGGACTTGTTGGGCCAAAGGGCCTGTTTCCACACTGTCCGGATTCTATGATTCTGTGATTGCCATGCAAAATCTAGACCTTTACGCCTTCCATGCCCTTTCACAGCCTTCATCTCATATTCATTATAGGAAAACTTCAGGAACAATGTGGAAGTGGGAAAAAAAACCCTTCTAACAACATACTGAAGAAAAAAACATTCATTCATCAAACACATTCAAAATGTATAAATCCTTCAAGTGACCAATCTGTTATAAAAACAAATTAAACTTCTATTCACTAACCACATCCTTTAAAAGCTTCTTAAAGTTGTCAATCAACTCTTTCAGATAAATGGGTCGTTAGTTTTATTAAAGGAGGCTGTGGCCTACAGTAATGGCACCCGACTTGTAATGCAGAGTACCAGACTAACTTTATAGGTTTGAATCACACCAAGCAGATGGTGAAATCTGGAATTTGAAGGTGACTTAATGATGATAATGTAATCGCTGTTGATTGTTATAATTACTAACTCACTAATGTCCTTTCGGAAGGAAATCTGCCATTCTTACTGGCCATACTGGTTCATATGTAACTCCAGACTCACACAGGAATGTGTTTAACTCTTAACTGCTAACAAGTTCAAGGACATCCAGTTCAAGGACAATAAACTCTGGTCCAGTCAGTGACTCCCACTTCCCATGAATAAGTTAAAAAAAATGTTCAGAGTGGACTTAATGATAATAATAAGCTTTAGGACATATCAGCAATGAAGCCCTTTGAAAGCACAGGAATGGACAACTAATTTGTTTTCCAAACCAGGTGGCCTGTCAATCTATGCACTCCAGCCACAGATATCTGCTTTCTAACTGTGACTGAAAGCTGCTATAGTTTTTACCATGGTTAATCCACCTAGCCTGCACATCTCTCAATACTACAGGAGGACTATGGGAGGAAACTCGAGCACCTGGAGGAAACCCACACAGACATGGGGAGAACATGCAAACTCCATGCACTGTCACTTGAAGGTGGAATCAAACCCAGATCCCTGGTGCTGTTCGGCAGCAGTGCTAACCACAGTACCACAGTGCCGCCCTGAAATGATAGCAGGGCTTCCTCATCCAGGCCCTGGCCCCCATTTTTAAAGGTCTCCATAGTCAGTCCACCTGTGTGAAACTATGGCTCCCGAAAAAGTGCATTTTCCTGTTTGCTGTAACTAGTGTATCATAGAATGGGTTACCATCTACAATTAAATCATTTTAGTAAGGAACTCCAGGTCAGCAATAGAATGCAAAACACACTCACATTCTCCTGCACAGCGAAAATTAAGGGTAACCTAAATGAAGGACTTAAGACGAACCAAAGAATTGATGGCTTCAATAGAGAGAAATGATATCCTTTGCTGGGGAAGTCCAGTATTAAGGAGTACATTCTTAATTGGCCAGGGGTGACCTCAGGGAAAGGATGATGGACATTCCAGCTCTCCCTGCAAGCTGCTCAGAGGTCACTGAACCTTTCAAGGCTGAGATTGGTAGTTTTTCTTTGTTTGGGATAATGGTTTGCAGAGCCAAAACAGATAAACAGAATAAGGTACTGATCAGCTACAAACTAACTGAATGATAAAACAGGCTTGAGGGGCAGAACAATCTCATCCAACTAATATATGAGCTCATCTGGATTTAAATTCCATCCGACAATATAGTTGGCATTTCCATTTTCTCTGAGGGTCAGGGAGGAGAGAGAATTTCAATGTTTTGATGCAAAGCCAGATGAATGGATGAATATCATGCTCGGCAGTATGTGGAACTGGGTGAGCCAACCCTATTTAGTGCTGCACATTACTGAGGGATGTCCCTTCGACAGACCTATTACTTTCAACACTACAACCCCTGTCAATGAGCCAGAGTCAGGGCTTCAGATGTGTGGTGCTGGAAAAGCACAGCCGGTCAGGAAGCATCCAAGGAGAAGGAGAGTCATCAGGAAATGTCCTTTTCCTGATGAAGAGCCAATGCTCGAAACATCGATTCTCCTGCTCCTTGGATGCTGCCTGACCTGCTGTGCTTTTCTAGCACCACACTCTTCAATACTGATCAGAAGTAGACTGAAGTTCACTGTTTTTACACAAATGAGAGTAGAAAATTTTTGCCTTGACATTTTAGATCTCGGCACTTGTCCGAGAGAAAATACCTTTTCTGTTGCAACTAGATTGAAGCTTTAATGAGAAAGGTCAAAGTTCCACTGTATCTTCTGCAAAGTTTGTACAGATCCATTTTATACATGCTGTATTTTCTTATATATAATTTTTCTGAATAAAGTATATTTTTGAAATTACAAAGAAACATGCCATATCAGAGTCCGCAGCAGAGCACTGCACACCATCTGACTAGGAGGCACACGCTTACTGTGGTGACACTCAACAAAATGTGACAACATATGTCACAACTCACCAGCCCGTCCCCTGGCTTCCTGTCTTCACAAACATCACTCCTTCCACATAACTGCTCACTGACAAACCACAATGAGTTGTTTCAATCCATTCTCCACCCTCCCCCAATCTCACTTACCAACTCTACAATCACCTGATCAACTCCTCGACAGCCTGCCTTCCAACACAGCTCCCTCCTGAGCAGGATACACCAGCAGAAGAGTGGGGGAAAAAAAGGTCACCAGCAAGTTTCTGGGGACAAACCCCACCTGTCAATGAAAAGCTTTGAGCTGCCACAGCATGTGTGGTGTTTGCTAAATTTAAATCCAAATTTGCTAAATCCAAATTTTGGGTGGCACGGTGGCACAGTGGTTAGCACTGCTGTCTCACAGCGCCAGAGACCCAGGTTCATTTCCCGCCTCAGGCGACTAACTGTGTGGAGTGTGCACATTCTCCCCGTGTCTGAGTGGGTTTCCTCCGGGTGCTCCGGTTTCCTCCCACAGTCCAAAGATGTGCAGGTCAGGTGAATTGGCCATGCTAAATTGCCCGTAGTGTTAGGTAAGGGGTAGATGTAGGGGTATGGGTGGGTTGCGCTTCGGCGGGGCAGTGTGGACTTGCTGGGCCGAAGGGCCTGTTTCCACACTGTAAGTAATCTAAATCTAAAAAAAAATAGGGTCAGGACAGGACTGGGCTCGCCTGCACAGGCAATCTAAATCATTATGGCTTACGTACAACTCCCTGTGTACTGAGAACATAGAACACAGGACATGACAGCGCAGTACAGGCCCTTCAGCCCTCAATGTTGCACTCACCTGTGGAACCAATCTGAAGCCCATCTATCCTACACTATTCCATTTTCAACCTTACGTTTATCCAATCACCATTTAAATGCCTTAAAGTTGGTGAGTCCAATACTGTTTCAGTCTGTGCGTTCCACACCACTACTACTCTGAGTAAAGAAACTATCTCTGACATCTGTCCTATATCTATCACCCCTCAATTTAAAGCTCTGTCCCCTCGTGTGAGTCATCACCATCTGAGGAAAAAGGCTCTCACTGTCCACCCTATCCAACCTTCTGATTATCTTAAATGCCTCAAATAAGTCACCTCTCACCGTCTTCTCTCTAATGAAAACAGCCTCAGGTCCCTCAGCCTTTCCTCGTAAGGCCTTCTCTTCATACCAGGCAACATCCTGGTAAATCTTGTCTGAACCCTTTCCAAAGCTTCCACATCCTTCCTATAATGCAGTGACCAGAACTACACGCAATACTTCAAGTGCAGCCTCACCAGAGTTTTGTACAGCTGCAACATGACCTCATGGCTCCGAAACCCAATCCTTCTACCAATAAAAGTGAACACACCCATGCCCAGTTCTTCTTAACAACTCTATAAACCTGTGTGGCAACTTTCAGGGATTTATGTACATGGACACTGAGATCTCTCTGCTCATCTACACTACCAAGAATCCAATGTGAATCACCTCTCACTTTTCCACATTAAACTCCATTTGCCACCCCTCTGCCCAGCTCTGCAGCTTATCTATGTTTCTCTGTAACTTACAACATCCTTCAGCACTATCCACAACTCCATCGACCTTAGTGTCATCTGCAAATTTACTAACCCATCCTTCTACACCCTCATTTAGGTAATTTATAAAAATGAAAAACAGCTGTAGCCCCAGAACAGATCCTTGCGGTACACCACTCGTAACTGAACTCCAGGATGGACATTCCACATCAACCACCACCCTCTGCCTTCTTTCAGCCAGCCAATTTCTGATCCAAACCATCAAATCACTGACAATCCCATGCCTCTTTATTTTCTGTAACAGCCTACCATGAGAAACCTTATCAAATGCTTTACTGAAATCCATATACACATCAACTGCTTTACCCTCATTCACCTATTTGGTTACTATCTCAAAGAAGTCAATGATGTTGGTGAGGCCTGACCTACACTTTACAAAACCATGTTGACTATCCCTATTCAACTTATTCCTTTCTTGATGATGATAAATCCTATCTCTTATTGCCTTTTCCAACATTTTACCCACAACTGAAGTAAGGCTCACTGGGCTATAATTATCAGGGTGGTTTCTACTCCTCTTCTTGAATAAGGGAAGAACATTTGCTATCCTCCAGTTTTCTGGCACTATTCCTGTAGACAATGACAACATAAAGATCAAAGCCAAAGGCTCTGCAATCTCTTCCCTGGCTTCCCAGAGAATCCTTGGCTAAATTCCATCTGGCCCAGGGAATTTATCTATTTTCACACTTTACAGAATTGCTAACACCTCCTCCTTGCGAACCTCAATCCCATCTAGTCTAGTAGCCTATTTCTCAGTATTCTCCTCGACAACATTATCATTTTCCAGTGTGAATACTGATGAAAAATATTCATTTAGAACTTCTCCTATCTCCTCAGACTTCATGCATAACTTCCCACCACTGTCCTTGATTGGCCCTAATCTTTCTCTAGACATTCTTTTACTCCTGATATACCTACAGAAAGCTTTAGGGTTTTCCTTGATCCTATCCAACAACGACTTCTCATGTCCCCTCCTGGCTCTTCTTCGCTTTCTCTTTAGGTCTTTCCTGGCTAACTTTTAACTCTGAAACTCCCTGACTAATTCTACCATAAGCCTTCTTCTTCCTCTAGACAAGAGATTCAACTTCTTTAATAAACCATGGTTCCCTCACTTGACCACTTCCTCCCTGCCTGACAGGTACATACTTATCGAGGACACGCAGTAGCTGTTCCTTGAATAAGCTTCACATTTCAATTGTGCCCATCCCTGCAGTTTCCTCCCCATTCTGTACACCCTAAATCTTGCCTAATCACATCATAAATGCCATCCCCACAGCAATAGCTCTTTCCCTGCATTACATATCTATCCCTTTCCATCGCTAAAGTAAACATAACCAAATTGTGGTCACTATCACCAAAGTGCTCAATTACCTCCAAATCTAACACCTGGCTGGGTTCATTTCCCAATACCAAATCTAATGCGGCCTCGCCCCTTGTTGGCCTGTCTACATACTGTGTCAGAAAACCCTCCTGCACACATTGGACAAAAACTGATCCATCTAAAGTACTCGAGCTATAGTATTCCAGTCAATATTTGGAAAGTTAAAGTCCCCCATAACAATTACCCTGTTACTCACACTCTTATCCAGAATTATCTTTGCTATCCTTTCCTCTACATCTCTGGAACTATTCAGAGGCCTATAGAAAATTCCCAACAGGCTGACCTCTCTTTTCCTGTTTCTAACCTCAGCCCATACTACCTCAGTAGATGAGTCCTCAAATGTCATTTCTGCCACCATAATACTGTCCTTGACCAACAATGCCACACCTCCCCCTCTTTTACCAAGTCTCTGTTCTTACTGAAACATCTAATTCCCAGAACCTGCAACACCATTCCTGTCCCTGCTTTATCCATGTCTCCAAAGTGATCACAGCATTGAACTCCCAGGTACCAACTCATGCTGCACTTTCACCCATCTTATTCTGAATGCTCCTGGCGTTGAAGTAGACACACTTCAAACCAATCGCTTGCTTGCTGGTGCACTCTTGTGACCTTGAAACCTCATTTCTGACCTCACTACTCTCAATCACCTGGACACTGGAACTGCAATTTCAGTTCCCAACCCCTTGCTGAATTAGTTTAAACCCTCTCAAAGAGCATTAACAGAAGTATCCCTCCTCAGGATATTTGTACTTCTCTGGTTCAGGTGTAGACCATCCTGTTTGTAGAGGTCCCACCTGCCCCAGATGAGCCCCAATTATCCAGATATCCTGCACCATTTCTGTAGTCACATGTTCAACTGCTCTCTCTCCATATTCCTCGCCTCGCTCGTACCTGGCATGGGTAACAAACCAGAGATAACAACTCTGTTTGTTCGAGCACTAAGCTTCCACCCTAGCTCTCTGAATTTCTGCCTTAAATCACCTTCCCTTTTCCTACTATGTCGTTGGTGCCTATGTGACCACAACTTGGGGCTGCTCCCCCTCCCCCTCAAGGATCCCAAAAACACAATCCAAGCCATCACAAACCATGGCACCTAGGAGGCAACACACCAACTATGAGTCTCTTTCATTCCCACAGAACCTCCTGTCTGTCCCCCTAACTCTGGAGAAGCCCAATGACTAATGCTCTGCTCCTCTTCCCCCTCCCCTTCTAAGCAACAGGGTCAGACTCTGTGCCTAAAACCTGTACCCCATGGCTTATCCCTGGTAAGTTGTCCGCCCCAACAGTATCCAAAGCGATATACTTATTATTGAGGGGAATGGCCACAGGGGATCCCTGCACTGTCTGACTGTTCCCTTTCTGTCCCCTGACTGTTACCAATCTGCCTTTTTTCTTGTACCTGAGGTAAGACTACCTCCCTGTAACTCCTCTCAATAACCCCCTCCACCTCCCGAATGATCCAAAGTTCATCCAGTTCCAGCTCCAGTTCCCTAACGAGGTTTTCGAGGAGCTGAAGTTGAGTGCACTTCCTGCTAATGCAGTTAACAGGTGGTGACCATTACCTCCCACATTCTGTAGGAGGAACATTCAACTGTCTGAATCTCCATTCCCAATATTATAAATTTCCAAAGAGACTATTTAAAAATAAAGAATAAAAAAAAGGCCTTACCAATCTGGTGCACAGGACCTTTTTTTTGGTTAAAGGAGGAGAATGGGTGGGAGACACTATCTAAGTAGTGTTTCGGGTAACACAACCACCTGAATATAGCACTTCACTTACTCAACAGGTCCGTGTCCACTCCTACTCAATGTGTGCTCCACCTAATCATGAGGTAAGTTTTTAAATCAGTGAATCACCTTCCCCTCAACCTCGTGGTCATGCTCCCGCTCTTCCGCTACTGAAACAAAAATGGAGGGCCCCGATGCTCAAGGTAAGTATTTAAATCATTGAATCATCTTTACATCAACCCCCTGGTTGACGCTCCCACTCCTCCTGCTGCTGAATCAAAAGTACTTTCTACTTCCAAAGAGAGACAAACAAATCTGTACTTCACTGAGAAATATGCCCCTGGCAAACAAATCACCTCCAACTCAGCAAACAAGGAAGCAATCGCTTAGCATCAGAGATTTGTATTCACTAATTAAATAAAATTAGGACATTGCCCATCCCTAAACTCCCAGTCAGCTTTAGTGTCAAATTTAATTAGATATTCAGAAAAGTGAAAGAAAAATCATTTTTTTTGTCACTGATGACAAGTGGTTAGCACTGCTGCCTCACAGCACCAGGGTCCCAGGTTCGATTCCACCCTCGGGTAACTGTCTGTGTGGAGTTTGCACATTCTCCTTGTGTCTGTATGGGTTTCCTCCAGGTGCTCTGGTTTCCTCCCACAATCCAAAGATGTGCAGGTCAGGTGAATTGGCCATGCTAAATTGCCCATGGTGTTAGGTGCATTAGTCAGGATAAATATAGGGTAGGGGAATGAGTCAGAGTGGGTTACTCTTTGGAGGATTGATATGGACTTGTTGGGCTGCAGGGCCTGTTTTCATACTGTAGGAATTTAATCTTATCCAATCTAACATACAGCACAGAAACAGAACCTTTGGTCCTACTTGTCCATGCCAACCAAGTTTCCCAAACTAAACTAGTCCCCACCTGCCTGTATTTGGCCCATATCCTTCTAAACCCTTCCTATTCATGTACCTGTCAAATGTCTTTTAAATATTGTCACTGTACCTTGTTATGGACTAGGCCAGATCCCCTTCAAACTATTTTAAGAAGGTAGCCCAGACTCTAACTTTTCCTATTTTAAAGGCAGATGTGAGGTGGATATTCCAGGTGTGATGCAGTTGGACAAACCACTCGGCTTTAAGCAAGACAGAGTATATTTAAACACTACAGTTGAAACATGAACAAAAAAAAGGGAATTTAGAATACCCTAACTATTGGAAAACTCAACTGATTGATACAGCAACTTAACTAAGGAGCTATTCCAATTCATGCCACATCCCATAAACACATCCTGTGACAAAAGGTAAATTCAAACACAGGTTCTTACAGGCAGGAGAAATTTCAGGGAGAGAAACCAATCAAGAATCACCTTGGGGTGGCACGGTGGCTCAGTGGTTAGCACTGCTGCCTCACAGCACCAGGGTCCTAGGTTTGATTCCAGCCTCAGGCGACTGTCTGTGTAGAGTTTGCACATTCTCCTTGTGTCTGCGTGAGTTTTCTCCGGGTGTTCCAGTTTCCTCCCACAGTCCAAAGATGTGCAGGTCAGGCGAATTGGCCTTGCTAAGTTGCCCATAGTGTTAGGTGCATTAGCCAGAGGGAAACAGGTCTGGGTGGATTACTCTTTGGAGGGTCAGTGTGGACTGGTTGGGCTGAAGGGCCTGTTTTCACACTGTAGGGAATCTAATCTAGTCTGCGGAATCATGGAATCGTTTTGCACTGTAGCAGCTTCTACCACAGAAACCAACAACTTTACTGCTACAACTAAACCAATCTAAAAAAAAACCTGAACTGGGAGGGTGGGCCACTCCCCTGCCATTGTTAAAGTAGACATTTCCAGACATTTTGGCACCTCTGCCTTTACTACCTCTCTTGAAAAAACCCAAGGAGAAAATAACCTTTTTAAAGTGACAGCATCATTACAACCTGCATCAACTACTTCCTCTACCAGTTTAATCCACATATAAACCACCCTCTGTGTGAAAAAGCTGCCCCTCAGGTCCTTTTAAATTTTTCTCCTCTCACTTTAAAAATATACCCCCAATTTTTGAACTCAGCCACCCTTGGGAAAATACTTTTGATAGTCATCTTATTTATTCCCCACATGATTTTACTAACCTTTAGAAGGTCTCCCCTCAACCTCCTATGCTCCAGTGAAAAAAGTACCAGCTTATATACCTCTCCTTATAACTCAAAGGCTCCATCCCCAGCAACATTCTTGTCAATCTTTTTCTGCACCCTCTCTAAATTAGTAATATCCCGTCTATAAAGGTTGACCAGAACTGGACACAGTACTTCAAAAGTGGCCTCACCAGTGTCCTGTACAACCTCAACATGATGTCCCAACTCAATGGTCTGAGTGATGAAGGCAAATGTGCTAAACAACTAAGTTTTTAATTTATTAGACACACGTAACTTTTTTCTTCATTGCTCTATTCTGTAATTAAGGGTTATATCTAAGGTGGTGTTGTATGTGGCAATTTGTAAACTTTTTACTGTACTCATTTGAGTGCATGTGGCAATAAAGCTAATTCAATTCATCTCAATTCAATAAATGAAGGATTGGAAATAAAATAAAACACGATGAAGCTAATTGCTTTTAAAACAATTTGACAGAACAATAAATGCTGATGTAAAGGTGATGCATGGAAGTTTAGTCAAGGTTAGCTACGATAGTACAGGAATATCACTCCGCAATTTCTATCTGTCAATGTTTTGGTGTGACCTCCAAAACATAGCACTTTGGAACAAAGAGACACTATTGTAACTGCATGCGAATGGGAAACATTTAGAACAAGCAGCTTTCTTACCCAAGTAAAGAGATAAGTGAGCAAGATACCAAGCAAGATTGCTTCAATTCTTTTACAAGGCAAAAGCAACAGCAGAGTTTCTCATTGTGAAAAAATGGAAATCATGAACAACAACACCGAACCTTGCTTTTACAGCAGCTTTTTACTTAGTAACAACTGTGAAAAACACTTCATAGGAGTGATATCATGAGAAATCTGACACTGAGGTACCTAATGAGATACGAGGACAGGCATGAAATATATGGACAAAAAGAGTTTGGGACTAAGAAATAATGATGAAAAGAATGCAGAGAAACTAAGAGGTTTAGAGACCAAATTCCAGAGATTAGGACCAAAGCAGCTTCAGTCACAGGCACCAAATTGATAATCATAGAATGCCTACAGTGTAGAAGCAGGCTATTTGGTCCATCGAGTCCACACTAACTCGTCAAAATGCAGCCCACCAAGACCCGCCCCACTACTTTATCTCTGTAACTGCATTTCCCAAGGCTAACCCACCTAGCCTGCACATCGCTGGACACTATGGATGTGTATATGGTGTATGTATATATAGGCCCTTGACTTTTGCCAGATGCCAATGGCCATGGATGTGGGGTGCACATGGCCAGTGCCCACAGAGTATGCCGTGAGACATTGGTACTCAGTGTTCAACATTAAGGCCATTTGGAGTGAGCTGAAGTCACCAGGTGCCTGCTCTCATTCCTGTGTTGAGTTCTGTTACTGTCTCGATTGATTTGACTTATTATTGACAAATGTCACAAGATACAGTGAAAGTATTGTTTTGCATGCTAACCAGACAAATCATACCTTACATAAGTACATTAGGATAATAGAATGTGTTACAGCTACAGAGAAGTTGCAGAGAAAGATCAAATCTAATATATGAGAAGTCCGTTTATAAGTCTGATAACAGCAAAGAAGAAGTTGTTATTTAAGCTGTTGGCACATATTTTCCTCTTGTATATTTTCTCCCAAATGGAAATGGCTAGAAGAGAGTAAAATTGGGCTGGGAGGGATCTTTGATTATGTTGGCTGCTTTTCTGAGGCAGCTGGAAGTATAGACAGAGTCGATGTAAGGAAGACTGGTTTGCCTGATGGACTGGGCTGTGTTCACAACTCTCTGTAACTTCTTGCAGTCTTGGGGAGCAGCTGCCATACCAAACAACGGGATAAGATGCGTTCTATGGTGCATTTATATAAATTGGTAAGAATCATTGTGGACATGCTGAATTTCCTTAGCCTCTGAGGAAGGATAGATGTTAGTCTGCATCCTTGACTGTAGCATCAATGTAGATTAACCAGGATACATCATTGGTGATATTTACTCCTAGCAACTTGAAGCTCTCGATTATCTGTACTTCAGCACCATTGATACAGACAGAGGGCTGTTTGGTGTGGTAGCAAGGTGAATATTAATGAGGCCAGTGGAGACTTCAAGAAAGCACTAACAAACAATAATCTCCCTCAATCATCACTGCCTTGTGAGAATCTCGCCACAGCACCTCCACAAACATGGAGTGAGCTGCTCCCGATGTTGAGATGGGTCTGATTCTGTTACAAACCTGACCAAATCGCTCAGGCCCTTATAAGATTTCATCCAATCCGTTTGCTGAATGTTAAGAGTGGAAATAAGCAAGGGCAGTTTGAGAGCTCTTTAAGGGAATGGTGTGTTTAACATTGCCAAAGGCTCCAAGGGCTTGAAGGAGCAAGTGGACTCTGTGATTATTGCTGTTTCTGCACTGTGATAGCACTGGAAGACTGATTCTCTTCTGCAACTAACAGATAGACAACTGGAAGAGGAAAGTAGAGTTTATAATCCAGAAATCCTTTCAATTAAAAACACATCAGTCAGTTACACTAATGACACTGCCATGCATTCATACATAGTTTACAGACTTCATTGCCAACTCAAAGGCTTGCCATGACATATCTCTGTCTTCTTCAGAAACTCCACACAGAGCCAAGAGCCAATTACAAGATCCTTAGGCTGTAACATTGACAGGGCTCCCATCAACAAGCAATCATAACAAAACCATGCTGTGATACATCCAGATACGATGCTTTCTATCGCGCATCAATAAAATTGGTAAGAGTCACTGTGGATATGCCGAACTTCCTTAGCCTCCTGAGGAAGTAGAGGCGGTGGTGCTTTCTTGATTGTAGCATTGATGTGGATGGAACAGGACAGATAGTTGGTGATATTTAGTCCAAGGAACTTGAAGCACTCGACCGTCTCCACCTCAGCCCTATTGATACAGACAGGCGCCTGTTTTGTGAGGTGGAAAGCTGAATATGAGGATCTCGCCACAGCACCTGTCAAAATCATGGAGTGAGCTCCTGCCGATATTGAGATGGGTCTGATTCTGTTACAAACCTCACCACTTCGCTCAGGCCCCTATAAGATTCCACCCAATGTCTTTGCTGAACATTCTGCAGTTAGATTGTTAAGAGTGGAAATAAGCAAGGGCAGTTTGACTGAACTGACAGCTCTTTAATATAATAGTGTGTTTGACAGGGCCCTGGAGGAGGAAGTGGACTCTGTGCTTACTGCAGATTCTATACTCTGATTGCAGTGGAAGACTGTGACAGGCAACTGGAAGACGAAAGTAGAGTTTATAATCCAGAAATCCTCCTAATTAAAAACACATCAGTCAGTTACACTAATGACACTGCCATGCATTCATACATGGTTTACAGATTTCATCGTCAGCTCAAAGGCTTGCCATGACATATCTTGGTATTCTTCAGAAACTCTCTGCAGAGCCAAGAGCTAACCACAAGCCCCCTAGGGTGTAACATTGGCAGGGCCCCATCAGCAAGCAATCATTACAAAACAATGTCTTGCAAATAGGTTGCATACTTAACTTAGTAACAAGCCCCAAAATGCTTCACAGGAGCATTCTCAGTGAACATTCTGCAGTTAGATCGTTAAGACTGGAAATAAGCAAGGGCAGTTTGAATTAACTGAAGCTCTTTAATGTAATAGTGTGTTTAACATTGCCAAGGGCTGCAGGGCCTTGGGGGATGAAGTGGACTCTGTGCTTACTGCTGTCTCTGCACTGTGATTGCAGTAGAAGAGTGATACCCTTCTGCAAGTGACTGACAGGCAACGGAAGGGGAAATTAGCGTTTATAATCCAGAAATCTTCCTAATTTAAAACACATCAGTCAGTTACACTAATGACACTGCCATGCATTCATACATGGTTTCCAGACTTCATTGCCAACTCAAAGGCTTGCCATGACATATCTCTGTCTTCTTCAGAAACTCCACACAGAGCCAAGAGCCAACCATAAGATCTCTAGATTGTAACATTGGCAGGGCCCCATCAGCAAGCAATCATAACAAAACAATGGCTTGCAAATAGACAACATCCTTAGCTTAGTAACAAGCCCCAAAGTGCTTCACAGGAGCATTCTCTGGAGCAACCTAAAAGATCGTGAGGCAGAGGAGCAGAAAGGAACAAGATTGGATCCCTGGCAGCTGAAGGCTGACTGAGGAGCTATGTAATTTTGGAACGTTGAAGAGGCCAGGCTCAGAGGAGTATTGTGCTTTGGGTGGGCACAGTGCCAGATAGGGACAAGAGCACTGAGGGATTTGAACAGAAGGATGAGAATTTTCAAATGGAGGCATTGCCAGAACAGGAGCCAATGTAGATCAGCAAGCATAGGCATGGTGGGAGCTTTGATATGGAGGCAGCAGAGTTGCAAATGAATTGAGTTTGTGGCAAGATCAGTCAGTATTCTATCGCCAATCCACAAAGTGTGGTGCAGAGTAATGCTAATGACTAAGAGCATCAGCTCTGACTGGTCATATACTGGGAGAAGTAGTCTGTACCAAATCAGCCAAAATTGAACATTGCCCAACTTTTGATGTTGACTTTGAGTTCAACAAGAGTTTTCATCCTAAATGGTTGTTCCCACCACAATAAGGGTCATGATTTGAAGATGCCGGTGTTGGACTGGGGGAGGACAAAGTTAAAAATCACACAACACCAGGTTATAGTCCAACAGGTTTAATTGGAAGCACACTAGCTTTCGAAGAGATGCTCCTTCATCAGGTGGTAATGGAGGGCTCAATCCTAACACAGAATTTATAGCAAAAATTTACAGTGTGATGTAACTGAAATTATACATTGAAAAATTGATTGTCTGTTAAGCCTTTCATCTGTTAGAATACAGTGATTCTTTCATGTGACCCTTTTTTATTAAAAAGTTGCATTCTCGGGTTAGCTGTTAACAATGGTGATAGCTAGACAATATGTTGAAGGTGTTAGCGCCCTGTGTTCTCTGTCTAGGCCATGCTGTTTAGATTGATTCTCATCTAAAAAGTGAGATAATGAAATTTTACAGTAATTCATACAGTTTTTGAGCTCAGAGGTCTACATGAATGCATGCAGTTTTTGAGCAAAGTATAATGTAACTCTGCAAGTACAAATTAAGACACTCTACACTCACTACACACACACACACACACACACACACACACACACGAATTTATGTAAAACTCCGTTATCTCACTTCTTAGATTAGAAACAATCTAAACATCATGGCCTAGACAGAGAACACAGGGGGCTAACACCTTCAACATATTGTCTAGCTATCACCATTGTTAACAGCTAACCCGAGAATGCAACTTTTTAATAAAAAAAGGTTTTGTGATTTACACATGAAAGAAGTGAAACTATCACTGTATTCTAACAGATGAAAGGCTCACACTATAAATGTTTGCTATAAATTCTGTGTGTTAGGATTGAGCCCTCCACTACCACCTGATGAAGGAGCGTCTGTCCGAAAGCTAGTGTGCTTCCAATTAAACCTGTTGGACTATAACCTGGTGTTGTGTGATTTTTAACTTTAACCACAATAAGGAGTATTGAAGAGCCATATGAGAACCACTGTGCTCTCCTGTTGTAATGTGAGCCCCTCAGTGGGCTGTGAAATTGCTGAGGCTGAAATGGTAATGGGCACTGTCAGAAAATGCGCGTCATTGGCCCTGTCAATAAAGTAGTCTGATCTTAACCCACTCAGCTACTGGCCACACCAGGCACAAATTCAAACTCCTGTTATGGGCAGAGATTGGAAGCATCACAATTAAGTTTGACCCTGACTTCACTGAACCTCAGCTTAGTTTCCAAACTGCCTAGAACTCTTTCGTTGACCACCAGGAGATTGATGACAGTCCGGTGGACTCACACCCAATTCTGGAGCACCCGGCTGGCAGTGCAGGTTCAATTCTCACTGAGGTTTTGATTGATCTCATCACCTCACTCTGTTGTGATATTATGGCACAATGCGTGATCAGAAACCCTAATGGGACTGCAACAGGGGGCAACAATAGGGAAACTATGCTGGAATCCTGCTCCAATCACTCCAAATAGTTATTGTGTGATGTCCCCAAGTTCAAATAGCAAGCCCTCATTCACCTCTTAGGTTGGGTGTGAAGAATGGCCAAGGACGCAAAGGAAAAAGTGGTGGAGTTAAAGGAAAAGAAGGAAAAAAGAGAGCTCACTCACCCATAAGATGTAGCAGAATGCAAACAGTATCCATTTGATTATGCAGCTTATCCTCATCTCTTGATGGCCACTGATCGTCAATAACTGCAGCCGGAGAGTTCTGCTGTGGGTTTCTGTTCTATTCAGTGCAGGTAGCTCAGAAACAATAATCTGTCCTGAGGCTGGAGAATATGCTTGTTCAGTGTACCAACAGGAGGTGTCAATCAGCAACAGCCCACGACACCTCCTCAGCACAAAACAATGAACTCAAAGTAGGAAGAGGGAATGGCATTTGTTTACCCACGTAGTTTGACCTTTTACAAATCAACTCTCACTGGCTGAGTTGGATTGTGAAATGTCAGTAGCAAGCCTCAATGTTTGTCAGTTCCTGCATTCCTGGTTACTAAGAACAGCAGGTCTGGATTTGCTAAACTTCAATAAAACACACAAGCCACAGAGTAGCTGCCCCTGTGAATGGCGGTGTGTGTGTGTGTGCGCGTATGTGGATGGTGTGTGTGTGGATGGTGTGTGTGTGTGTGGATGGTGTGTGGGTGTATGGTGTGTGTGTGTGTGGATGGTGTGTGGGTGTATGGTGTGTGTGTGGGTGTATGGTGTGTGTGTGTGGTGTGTGTGTGTGGATGGTGTGTGTGTGGATGGTGTGTGTGTGTGTATGGTGTGTGTGTGTGTGTGTGGTGTGTGTGTGTGTGTGTGTGGATGGTGTGTGTGTGTGTGGATGGTGTGTGTGGTATGTGTGTGTGAATGGTGTGTGTGTGTGTGGATGGTGTGTGTGTGGATGGTGTGTGTGTGTGTATGGTGTGTGTGTGTGTGTGTGGATGGTGTGTGTGTGGATGGTGTGTGTGTGTGTATGGTGTGTGTGTGTGTGTGGATGGTGTGTGTGTGGATGGTGTGTGTGTGTGTATGGTGTGTGTGTGTGTGTGTGTGTGTGTGTGTGTGGATGGTGTGTGTGTGGATGGTGTGTGTGTGTGTGTATGGTGTGTGTGTGGATGGTGTGTGTGTGTGTGTATGGTGTGTGTGTGTGTGTATGGTGTGTGTGTGTGTGTATGGTGTGTGTGTGTGTGTGGATGGTGTGTGTGTGGATGGTGTGTGTGTGTGTGTGTATATGGTGTGTGTGTGTGTGTGTGTGTGTATATGGTGTGTGTATGGTGTGTGTGTGTGTGTGGATGGTGTGTGTGTGGATTGTGTGTGTGTGTGTGTGTATGGTGTGTGTGTGTGTGTGTGTGTGTGTGTGGATGGTGTGTGTGTATGTGTGTGTGTATGGTGTGTGTGTGTGTGTGTGTGTATGGTGTGTGTGTGTGTGGATGGTGTGTGTGTGTGTGTATATGGTGTGTGTGTGTGTGTATATGGTGTGTGTGTATGGTGTGTGTGTGTGTGTGTGTATGGTGTGTGTGTGTGTATCATACTTTTCACCAATTTTGATATCTGCAGGGTACCTCCTGGAGGGTCACAAACATTTCCAATAGTTTGCCTTCCATGGACCGAGACCTCAGCAAATGAGGAGACGATTGTCTGCCTCTGGGAATTTGAATTTACTGAATGGTAGGACACTCTGACAATGCAGACAGACTGGCTGCAGGGAAGAGACACTGGAGATGTGAAAGATCGAAGAATTTATTCACAAGCAGAAGAC
Source organism: Chiloscyllium punctatum (assembly GCF_047496795.1). Lineage (NCBI taxonomy): Eukaryota > Metazoa > Chordata > Chondrichthyes > Orectolobiformes > Hemiscylliidae > Chiloscyllium > Chiloscyllium punctatum. Next base: position 57,784,877 of record NC_092770.1, on the reverse strand, counting down.
TGAACAGTCTCAGCACCTAGGGACTCGAGCTGACATGGTCTTCAGAATGTTTGCTCAGTTGGCCATGTCTTGGCGAGGGGCCTCAGCAGAGCTGGACAACAGCTGCAGTGGTCCTTATGGGAACCCAGGAGATGTTAGCGAGTGACCAGTGCTGGATTCTCCAGCCCGAGAGGATACAGTTGCACTTTGGCCAGGGCAGAGTGGCCCAGTGGGCTGATTAACACAAAGTTTGGGTGTTAGTTGAGGGAGAATGCGTGTTGTTTCATATAAGAGGTCAATATACCTCATTCCAGTTATGCCACGGCTAACCTATCGCTCCTACTAATCTGGTGTACCATTTACATTTGACCAATGAACCCATCCAATCTTTCTGTCCAAAGTGAAGCATATTTTTAAGTCCACTATCCCTAGCACAGCTGTTAGTGATGGACAATAAGGATGGCCCAGAGAGGAAGTGGGGGACTGGTTACTAATCCAGAACTCCAGGATAATGATCCCACCAGGCAGATGGTGACATTTGAAATCAAATAAAAGCTGGCCCTTATAGCCACCATCAATTATTATAAAAACCCACTAGTTCACTAACCTCCTTTAAGGAAGAAAATCTGCCATCCTTACACATAACTCCAGGCATACAACAATATGATTGATGCTGAAATTAGGGAGGGGTAATAAATGTTAGCTCAGCTGGCAACTCATGAATAAAGTACCATAAAAGATAGTGACATCCACATTCTGTCAAAGAATAAGTTTTAAAACAAATTTATATAATAATACAATTTGCTGCAGACAGATTATAAATAGCCTTCAAACAGATTGGAGCAGGAGAACATTGTCAATCAGGAACGCTTGTTGTGAGTCTAGATTAGAGTGGTGTTCTAGATTAGAGCACCACTCTAATCTAGACTCTGATTTCCAGCATCTGCAGTCCTCACTTTTGCCTAATGCTTGTTGTGAGCCCATGATTATTTTTGTAACCGTAATGGGGTAACTGGAGAGTTGGTTCACTCAGTTGACTGAATGACTAAGAGTGTAGCCACCCACATGGGTTCAATCTCCATCCTGGCTCTGGTAGTTCATGGCGATCTTACCTCCTCGCCTTAGCCCACACTGTTGCAGTGGTTATCCCCAAGCTATAGCTAACCACTAATGGAGAGAGACAAAGTCCTCAAGTCCTTTCTAGGCAACAGGTGCTTGTCAGTGTGGTAACTTGGCCAGCCACAGGCAGTAGGTTCTGTTGCAGAACTATCCACAGATTTTGAAAGGCTGCTTGATGAAGTGGGGCCTATTCAACTTAAATACGTCAAGCAAAGTGACTCTTAGCCCTTGGAAAGTACATCAGGCACTCAATTATAAACCTGCCCTGACATTGACTTCACTCTGACTCTTTTTATGGAAGGGGAAAGAATTTATATGTATCTAGCGCCAATGCCATATCCTCAGGACAGTCCAAGCTACTTTACGTTCAATGAAATCAGTTCGGAATGGTTGTACTGTTGTGAGATTGGTAAACTTGAGAGATATTGGATGTATTTGTGGTGTTGGTAACGAGGAGAGAGGTAGCCAATAAAATAATCAGGGTAAACAATTCAACATGCCCAGACACACATCAGGCATTCCTGACCTTGCCATTGAAAAATAAATTATGCCAAATTCTGTTTTTTTAAGGGAATCTCTGTAACCTAATATGAACGGAACTTAAATCTGCTTTAGAGTCAACTCTGTTTAGCTCCAGATGGGAAGTGGTGGACAATGCACACTCTGAGGTACTTTGCTGACTTTTGATGGGTATTGAGCTAGACTTCAAATGGGAACTGGGTTAGGAAAGTGTGCTGACAGACACCCCACTACTCCTAGGAATGTCAAGAAAGCTTCAAGATTTAATCAAAGCCGCCAATTTACCTGCTTAATGGATTCCATTTATCAGAAGACACTGATTAGGTTTCTACACTTAACATGGATGACTATTTATTGCAAATTAATCAATTCTAACGGACAGGCAAACAAAATGTAAATTACCAACATATTTGCTGAAGCTTTAACCCTTTCTTAAACTCCTGATCACATATTCAGATAGACACAGACAGACAAAGAAATATGGATGTGAAGGGTGAAGGAAATAATATTGGGGAAACACATTTCAACAGCATCAGTCCACAGGAGCTGGTGAGATGTTCCTTTTGTTTATTCCAAGTTCTTCAGATCTCTAATCTCCTTATTTATGGCCCAACTTGCGCCATTAACATTAATATGTTACCTAACCTGTGGGAGTAAACCCACACAGACACAAAGAGAGTGTGCAAACTGTACACAGTTGACCCAGGGCCCGCATCCCTGATGCTGTGAGGCAGCAGTGATGACCACTGAGCCACTATATCACCCATGGATGTGGAGCATCTAGCCACCTTTGTAATGTCCAGTGTGGAGACTTCTAAAGGACATGTGTGTGGGGGCCTGCATCTGACTGGGTGCCTCCTCACACTGCCCTGTCTCCTGGTGAGGAAGAGACACTGGAAAAGAAGCCTGTCATTGGCACCAGACTTCCAAGTCCCTGTAAGAGAATCATGGTGCCATCCTCACCTCCTCCACTATGTCCAGATCTTGTCTGTCAATGAGAAAGCCATCTTCAGAACGCCATTGCACAAATCCAGATGCACACAGGGCTTTTAAAAACAACACGGGGGCAGGAATACTGGTTCATATCAGCATATCCTGGCAGTGAGGAATCGTTCTATGATTGGGCCATGGGTAAGATGGGGCTGGATCTGGACATGACGCATGCCATGTGGGCCGGGTAGTAGTTAAAGAGGCAAGTTTAACAGGATATAGTGGGACAACTGGCTAAGCTGGCAGCAGAAAATCCCATCAAGAACTCGGACCAAGCCAAAACAGCCCCTAAGATTCAGTCAGTGACTTGAAAGGGGTTTCACATCCAGGGATGGAAGGAAAGGCCTGTGGGTCTGGAAGAAGCATAGACAGACAGTGCTATGACCCCAAAAGGCCATCCAACTGATGGAGCTCCTCCTGCCCCAGATCCTTTTCCCCACTGCCTTCCCCTGGCAGGAAAGCCGCAGTGGATTCCTCCATTGGACAATCCAGTTAAAATGACAGTCAGATCCCACAGATGGGATCAGAACCTAAAAGACCTACAAAAAGAATACCAGTGGCAGTGACTAATCTCCTTACCCACCAGGTAAAAACTCAGATAAACAACTTTCAGGCACCTATCAAGTCGGTACACATTCAATTAGGAAGGTAAACAGCTTGTCGATCTTTATTCGAAGAGATTGATAGCATTGTTGATGACACCTTCCATCACTTTACTGATGATCGAAAGTAAACTGGTAGTGTTATAATTGACTGGTTTGAATTTGTTCTGCTTTTTGTGTACAGGACATGCCTGGCAATTTTACACATTGTCAGGGAGATGCCAGTGTTGTAACTGTACTGCAAGAGCTTGGCTAGAGGAGCACATGTCTTCAGTACTATTGCCTGAATGTTGTGAATCCCACACCTTTTGTAGTATCCAATGTCTCCAACTGGTTCTTGATATCATGTGGAGAGAATCGAATTGCTGAAATTGTACAGGACGTTGGTGAGACCACACCTGGAATACTGTGTGTAATTCTGTTCACCACACTTAAGGAAGGGTATATCTCTAAGGCAGTGTTGTAGTGATAACATTAGATGAGTAATCTGGTAGGGCCAGGCAAATCATAGAACCCCTTCAGTGTGGAAACAGGCCATTTGGCCCAACAAGTCCACACCGACCTTCCGAAGAGTATCCCACCCAGACACATTCCCCTACCCTAATACTCTACCCAGTCTTGTCTACATATATCTCCTCACCCACAGCTGACTCTTATCTTCCGTCTGAAGTGGCCTAGCAAGCTACACAGTTCAAGGGCAAAATGTGATGGGGAACAATTGAGAACCTTTCCAGAAATGCATACAAGAGGAAAGATATACTTGCATTGGAGGAGATACAGGAAAGGTTGACTGGATTGGTCCCTGTAATCACAGAGCTGTATTATGATGAAAGGCTGGGTCAATTGGAGTGGCACAGTGGCTAGCGCTGCCTCACAGTGCCAGGGACCTGGGTTTGATTCCCGCCTCAGGTGACTGTTTGTGTAGAGTTTGCACATTCTCCCTGAGTCTGCATGGGTTTCCCCCGGGTACTCTGGTTTCCTCCCAAAATCCAAAGATGTGCAGGTTAGGTGAATTGGTCATGTCAAACTGCCCATAGTGTTCAGGGATGTGCATCAGTCAGGGGTAAATGTAGAGTAATGGGGTAGTGGAATGGGTCTGATGGGTTACTCTTCGGAGGGTCCGGGTGAACTTGTTGGTCCAAATGGCTTGTTTCCACATTTAGGGATTCTGTGGTTCGAGTACTCTTCTCATGTAATCAAAGACAACAATTTATCCATCCATATGTCAAAGACAAAGTTCTAGGCAGCTGCCAAATGCCTCAAGAGTGAATTAATGATTCAAACCACACAGCATGAACACTGAATTCACCAGCTTCCAAATCTCCCCTTCCTCCACTCGATATCAGATCCACCCCCTTGTTTTGACCTACTTGTCCATCTTCCTTCCCAAATACCCGCTCCACCCTTTCAAGCAACCTGTCACTATCACTTCCTACCTTCACTCTCCTATCGCTTACTTATCAGGTTCTTGTTTCTTCTGTTCTTAAGTAACCTGGGAAATGTTAAATGCTCACTCACCATTAGTGCAGGCTTAAAATTGGTCCTCTGGTTTGAACAGACAAAACTCAGTGATAAAGAATGATCCATGGTCAGGATGGGAATTCTGTCATTATCCAATTTATAAGCCTAGACTTTCTCACTGATATAACAATAACAAGTCATATTTCTGTAGCAAACTAGGATACTCACGTGACTGGTGGTGTCCCCCCCCTGAAAGTGTTAGTTAACTCATGGAATGGAGTCAGAGACAGTATAAACACTCTCATACCCTTCGCAAGACATCATTATGCACATGTAAATCAGAGAACAAGAGGTTGGATTTTAAGAGTCTTTCAGTTGGAAAATACTCAGAGTGTTTCACAGAGGAAGAAAAAAGAGATAATTAGTCTTACTGAGAGAGATGGGTCATAAATCCTGGCTAACCAGTGACACCCATATCCCATGAACAAATAAAAGATAGACAGAAGAAAAGAAGAAAAATATAAAATAAATCAAAGGTGTCTGAAGGTGCGGAGAGGAATTTTAGAGAAGAGGGGACATGGATGAAGAGTGGGGAAGGCAGACAAGACTGACACCTTTGATGGAACAGTGGGTAGGAGGTTCTGAGAAAGCCAGAGAATTGACAGGAGATGTGAAGAAATGGAACATTGGAGGTGTTGCTGGGTGAGCTCATGAAGTATTTCTAGACAACATCTTCAAACAAAAATTCAATGAGTAGGCAGATGGGGATGGGGGGTTAAGGAATAGAGGTCAGCATGGCTCAGCCATGGGAAAGCGGAAACTTTGCTTAAGACAGGATGTGGACAGCAGAGTTGTGAATGAGTTAGTGATTACAATCTTTAACCTCCTCACACATGATGGCCTAGGAAGCTAGGTACTTCCTGTGGGGCAGCAATTTGACAGACATTTCTTTGAACCTTTGATTCTGCCATTTGCTGTACACCCAATGCAGATCATTAGATTAGAACATAGAACTGTACTGCACAGGAACAGGTCCTTTGGCCCATGATGTTGTGCTGAAAGTGGCGCCAAATTAAAATAATCCCTTTTACCTGCCCTTGGTCCACATCTCTTCATTCCTTGCATATTTATGTGCTTATCTAAATGTCCCTTAAATGCCCCTATTATATCTGCCTCCACCACCACCCCAGTAGCTGCCTACATATTCTTTGAACTTTCCCTGTCTCACCTTAAATGCGTGCCCCCTTGTATTAGACATTTCAACTCTTGGGAAAAAGATTCTGACCATCAAACCTTCAGGACACCACTTCGATTGGGACAACACATCCATCCCAGGACAAGCCAAACAAAGCTACGCACGAGAATTCCTAGAAGCATGGCATTCCAACCGGAACTCTATCAACAAACACCTCGAGTTAGACCCCATCTACCACCCCCTGAGAAAAGGAACAGGAAGTGACTTCACCACAGGATATGACATCACCAACCCAAATAGGGAAGGTAGCTGAGAATATGGGGGATGAAGGTAGATGAAGGTAGATGAAGGTAGATGAAGGTAGATGAAGGTAGATGAAGGGGGGGGGGGGGAGGGGGGAGGGGGGAGGTGATGGATCAGAGAGGAGGGTGGAGCAGATAGATGGGAAAGAAGACGGACAGGTTAGGAGGGTGGTGCCGAGTTGAAGGCTTGGGACTGAGATAAGGCTGCAAAGGGATGGGAAATGAGGAAACTGGTGAAATCCACATTAATCCCATGTGGTTGAGTGGTCCCAATGTAGAAGATGAGGTGTTCTTCCTTCAGGCGTCAAATGGTTACAGTTTGGCAATGTAGGAAGCCCAGGACCTGCATGTCCATGACGGAGTGGGAGGGGGAGTTGGAGTGTTCAGCCATGGGGCGGTGGGATTGGTTAGTGTGGGTGTCCCAGAGATGTTCTCTGAAATGATCCGCAAGTTGGTGTCCTGTCTCCTTGATGTAGAGGAGACCATATCAGGTGCAACGGATACAGTAGATGACATTTGTGGAGGTGCAGGTAAATTTCTGTCCAATATGGAAGGATCCTTTGGGGCCTTGGACAGAGGTGAGAGGGGAGATGTGAGCTCAGAAGTGCAAAACCTGCACCTGAAACGTCAATTCTCCTGCTCCTCGGATGCTGTCTGGCCTGCTGAGCTTTTCTAGGACCACACTCTCAACTTTTGAATTTTTCTATCAGTCTCCGCGACTCCAGAAAAAGATCCTTATATCATTTTAAAATCTTTCTCCTCTCACTGTAAAAATATGCCCCCTAGTTTTGGACTGCCCCAGCTTAGGGAAAAGGTCCTTGCTATTCACCTTATCTATGTCCCTCAACCACCTACATTGCAATGAAAAATGTTTCAGCCTATTTTATAAGTCAAACCTCCCATTCCTAGCAACATCCTGGTAAATCATTTCTGAACCCTATCCTTTTTTAAAAATATATTTTTATTGAAAAATAGATGTTTTTAATATTGCAACAAATACAAAACAATATAATTCAAAACAATATAATTCAAAACAATACAAAGAAAGAACACCAAAAAATTGTAAAAAACCCAAACCACCCTCATGTACAAATGTATAAATGTACAAAAAAAGTTTTAAAATCCAACTGACTTCTTAACTAAATAAATAATAACTAGCAACAAACTAACAAATAATAATAATATAGCTCAGCAAAGCAAAACACTAACTCTTGAATATCGAGAGCATTACTTTTTACCTATTCATATGCTCGCAGTTTGCTCTCTCTGAATATTGGACTCGTAAAGCACTATTATTACGGTTATATAAAAGCCCTTATTAGTGCGGCAGACAAATCTGTGTCAAGGTATTCCAAAAAGGGCTGCCATGTCTTATAGAAATTCTCAGCTTTGTGGTGTACCTGTAAGAAAATTCAAGGAGATATGCTCCATAACAATCTTACATCAACCAAACAGGCCTGAGGGATTTTCGGACACCCAACCCAGCAAGATTTTCTTTCTTGCGCAGAAAGTGAGGATGTTGAACAGCTTTTTCTTATGCGCATCTACAGGCAACACAGGTCTTTCTTCACCTTTACACCTTAAATCCCTTCCATTGCATCTGCCTGAGCGCTCCAATATGTTTGAAGCCTACCACACGACCAGAGACAATGGTTAAGAGTGCCCGTACTAACCCTGCACTTGGGGCATGTTGAAGATACACCTGGTTTAAATTTTGATAAACGATCCAGTGGACCCTGTGGAGAATCTTCAGATATAAAGCATGGGTTCTATTGCAAGTTGATACCTTACTTGCGTTTTTCCAAACATCTTCCCAAACCTGTGAGGAGACCTGAATGCCTAACTCTCTCTCCCACACCCTGCAAAGCTGATCAAACTCATCTGAGGGGCCATCAGCCCAGTTGATGATATAAAGTGCTGACAGAAAATGTACTCTTAGCACTGAGCACCCTTCTTTCTATGTCGGATTTGTAGGGATCAGTCAAAAGTGTAGTCTTTCAATAAAATCCCTAATTTGAAAAAAAAAGGTCCCTATTAGATAGCTCGTATTTCCGTGCTAACTGATCAAAGGATATCATTGTGTCTCCACCAATTAATCGCCCATGCAAGACAGACCCCTAACTACCCAACATTTAAATCCTGAATCCATCATCCCGGCATACCCACCATACGTGTAAGAGATGTTTTGCCAATATTGCCTTCCCTCTACCGAATTACCCTCCATGCTTTAACAGTATTGATAACCATTGTGTTATGGCAATATTCCTTAACTGTCCTCATTTGTCCAAAAACAGCAAGCTAGTAAGGGGCACATTGCCTGAGAGGTTTCGATATCCAACCATATTGAAAGAGGGTCCCCACAAGCCCAATTACTCATGTAAAATAAAAGTGAGCTTAGTTGATAGTTTTTAATGTCTGGGAGATCCAGTCTGTGAGGCAATTGCAGTTTAACTATTTTAATAAGGGACCCCTTACGATGCCAAATAAAAGAGCTGAACCAGCCATTCAGTCTCTGAACATTTGCTCATCAAAAAAAGGGGGACCATTTGTATGGGGTACAACAAACAGGGGAGGATATTCATCTTAATAAGTGCTATCTAACCGGATACCTCCCAACTTTGAAAGCCTTTATAAGATGGGTAAAGGTTCTCTACAGTTCTCACGCTCCAATGGACTTGCTGGTTAAGATTAAGGACACTATAGTGGGCCCAAGGCACTGGCAAATGGATCCCTTTATCTTTAAGGATAATAAGTTTGTGGAGTACTTCTCTCAGGAATTTAGGGCGCTCCTAGATGTTAATTCAGGCTCGGTTAGTAGTCCATCCGACCTTTGGGAAACTGCCTAAAGTCTATGCCAAGGGGTTAGTTAATTCACATTCTGCCAGTAGGAAGCAGCAGAAGGGCGAGCAACCACATCTCCTCAAAGCACGGTAGAAGGCAGCCAAGAAGGCTTACTTTGACAGGCCCTTGTTAATCAAGCTATAGAGGATTATGGCACTGTGGTTTGCATTGAATTCCATGGTCTCACAGACAGCAAAGAAGGAGCTTACTTTTGCAAAGCAAAGGTTGTATGAGCATGGTGACAAGCTGGGTAAGTACCTAGCATATTTTGCCAGGAAAAGGAGTGCCCCTCAAGACACTACGTCGATTAGGGAAGGGTCTGGGAATCTAACATATGATTCCAAAAGGATTAATGTGGCATTCCAAGGATTTTTACTCTGAATTATACCAATGTGAGGGTTGTGAGGAGGGGCGGGCCAAGATGGAGTCTTCTTCAAGAATCTGGAGCTTCCGGGTGTGACCTCTGAACAAAAATCTTTTCTCAACACCCCCTTAACAGAACAAGAAGTGCAAGAGGCTGTGAAGCAGCTTTAGAGTGGAAAGGTGCCCGGTCCTGATCGACTTCCCAGTGAATTCTATAAAGAATTTACAAGCATTTTGTTAGGCCTGATGCTCAACATGTTCAATGACTCATACAGTCATGATTGTCTCCTGCCATCTCTCAGAGAAGCTTACTCTTAAAAAAGGGAAGGTCCCGAAGGACTGTGCTTCTTACAGGCCCTTTTCACTCTTAAATGTTGACTTTAAAATCCTCTCTAAGACGTTTGCATTAAGGCTGGAAACTGTGTTACCTTTTATTGTTAAAGAAGACCAGTCGGGTTTCATAAAGGGCTCTAGATCCTCCAATAATGTTAGGAGACTGCCTAATGTAATTCAAGCGTGTCAACAAGTCAATACAGGGATTAGTGATTTCTCTCGATGCAGAGAAGGCATTTGACTGAGCTTTTTTTATACTCTCGAGCGGTTTGGCTTGGGCGAAGCCTTTATAAGATGGGTAAAGGTTCTCTACAGTGACCCTCTCACTGCAGTCATCACCAATTGGGTACAATCAAGCAATTTTAGCATTTTTAGGGGCAGCCAACAGGGCTGTCCCCTTGCAGCAGGTCAGGCAGCATCCAAGGAGCAGTAGAATCGATGTTTCGGACTTAAGCCCTTCTTCAGGAATATACACCTGATTCTGGGCACGACATACTCTGCATTGACTGGGTACTGCAAACACAAATGCCTGACCAAACCTTCAAGGTCAACAGACTCCACTGTAGGGCAGGCTTCCTCTACCCTAGCTGCAGATCCTGGGACTACACCGAGACATAGTGGGAGGGAAAGAGAGGAGAAGATCTTCTGAGGGCACATAGGTGTCACAGGTTTCTCTTCATTGTCAATACGTTATCCCAGTTTATTAATGTATAGACACTTCTCATCATCAGCTGTGAGCTACCTACTTCTCTTTCCCAATCTGTCAAAGATGCTGCTCCCGTGCAAGAAGAGGTCCAGAAGAATGCTTTATTCACTCCCCGACCATCGGCAACTCTTTCGGCAGACTCATTACATCTAACTGGCACTTAAAACAAATGTCAGCAGCCTTCAATCACCACCACCAAGCACAGGTCAATTGATCATTTTCCTCATCGCTTTGTGGGATCCTGCTGTGTACAAAATGGCTACCATGCCTACATGGATAACTTACTCCACATCAATTAAAAAAGCAAGGTTGAAATGGGAATAGAACATGCAAGGGATAGACCAGGCTAATGCCACAGGTAGGAATAGAGAGATGGCAGGAAAAGAAATAATCATCTCACTTCAGTGTTAACCAGGGAACTGATAGACATGATATTAAATGATGAAATAAGTGAGGCGATATGGATTTGAAGTAAAATAGAGAATATATTGAACAAATTCATCAAATTCAATGACGACAATGCTGCTGTCTGCACAGATTACATCTCTGTATTTTTTTAAGTATCTCAGGAAGAGATAACAGAGACATGACTATACATACTTAATAATTTGTTAATAAAGTTTTAGTGCCAGAGGACAGACAATTAGCATATGTAATTCTTACATTTAAGAAGGAGTTCAGCACATGCGCAATCAGCTAGGAAATTAAACAATCATTACTTAAAGGGCAGAGCAAATGAATACCTAGAGAAAAAAAACATATGCACTGATTTCAAAAGCGATAATCTTGTTTGATGAACTCTGTCGAGTGTTTTCAGGAGGCGAAAGAGATTATACAATAGCGATGCAGAAGACCTAATATACAGGATCTACAATCTAACAATGTCATGCAATGTGTAGTCACTGGCAGAGTTGAATGCTGTCCAGATTCACCATGTCAGATGGTGATGGGGAGACAGTGAGGGTGGTCAACAAGAACGGACTCAATGTGAGTGGAGTCAACATGAGGGGAGTCAGTGTGAGTGGAGACAACACGAGGGGAGTCAGTGTGAGTGGAGACAACATTAGGGAAGACAATGTGAAGGGAGTGAATACGTGGGAAGTCAACATTAGGTAAGTCAACACGAGAGGAGTCAATGTGAGGGCAGTCAGCAGTGACGGTTTAACATGAGGAAAGTCGACATGAGGGATGTCATCAAGAGGGGAGTCAATTTGAGGGGAGTTAATGTGAGGGAAGTCAACAAGAGGGGAGTCAATGTGAGAAGAATCAACATGAGGAGAATCAGTGTGAGGGGAGTCAACATGAGGGAAGTCAACATGAGAGGAGTCAACTTAATGGGAGTCAATGTGAATGGAGTCAATGCGAGGGAGGTTAACATGAGGGAATTAGTGTGAGTGGAGTCAACATGAAGATACAGAACTGGCTCAAAGGTAAAAGACAAAGGGTGGTAGTGGGGGGTTGTTTTTCAGACTGGAGGCCAGTGACCAGTGGAGTGCCACAAGGATCGGTGCTGGGTCCTCTATTTTTTGTCATTTACATAAATGATTTGGATGCGAGCATAAGAGGTACAGTTAGTAAGTTTGCAGATGACACCAAAATTGAGGTGTAGTAGATAGCGAAGAGGGTTACCTCAGATTACAACAGGATCTTGACCAGGTGGGCCAATGGGCTGAGAAATGGCAGATGGAGTTTAATTCAGATAAATGCGAGCTGCTGCATTTTGGGAAAGCAAATCTTAGCAGGACTTATACATTTAATGGTAAGATCCTAGGGAGTGTTGCTGAACAAAGAGACCTTGGAGTGCAAGTTTATAGCCCCTTGAAAGTGGAGTCGCAGGTAGATAGGATAGTGAAGAAGGCGTTTAGTATGCTCTCCTTTATTGGTCAGAGTATTGAGTACAGGAGTTGGGAGGTCATGTTGCGGCTGTACAGGACATTGGTTAGGCCACTGTTGGAATATTGTGTGCAATTCTGGTCTCCTTCCTAGAGGAAAGATGTTGTGAAACATGAAAAGGTTCAGAAAAGATTTACAAGGATATTGCCAGGATTGGTGGATCTGAGCTGTAGGGAGAGGCTGAATAGGCTAGGCCTATTTTCCCTGGAGTGTTGGAGGCTGAGGGGTTACCTTATAGATGTTTACAAAATTATGAGGGGCATGGATAGGGTAAGTAGGCAATTTTTTTTTCTGGGGTCAGGGAGTCCAGAACTAGAGGGTTTAGGGTGAGAGGAAAGATCTAAAAGAGACCTAGGGGGCAACGTTTTCATACAGAGGGTGGTATGGGTATGGAATGAGCTGCCAGAGGAAGTGGTGGAGGCTGGTACAATTGCAACATTTAAGAGGCATTTGGATGGGTATATAAACAGGAAGCGTTTGGAAGGATATGGGCCAGGTGCTGGCAGGTGGGACTAGATTAGGTTGGGATATCTGGTCGGCATGGACAGGTTGGACCGAAGCGTCTGTTTCCATGCTGTACATCTCTACGACTCTATGACATGTTTTTTACCTCAAAAGCTGCATCAATCCCTGTAAGAATCTGTGCTCCACTGTAGAAATAGAATCAGTCTTACACAACTCTGACCTTAAACACACACTTTTAAGGCATTGTCCGAGCTGAGGCGAATCCTATTGTTAGAAAAGCTAAAGCTATTTTGAGAATGTAACTTAAAATGAATTCTGGGATTTACATATTAAAGAACTGGAACTAGTATATCCCATTCTAAAAGATGAAAGTCTGTGCTAACCTGCCCACCCACAGGATGACCACATAAGAAACACAGAAGCTGACCTGTGAAACACAGAAATCAAGCCTGTCAACACACACAGAACACACCCACAATGCCCCAGTCTTGGCCAAACAGGATAAGAAAGAAACCAGACATGGTCAAGTTACTCCCAGACGACAGAATACTCTTGCCAAACTGCCTTCACAGTAAAGCTCCCAGCCCTGATTAGCACTGTGGTTCCAATACCCTAAGGGCAGGCATCCCATTGAAACCGATACCGCATAAACAAACAGGCAGACCAAGAAGTCCCAGAAGACTTTGCTTGTAGGAGGAACACCATGGACAGACATGGATGCCAGAAGGGTCGTTGACTCATAGTCACATGGACAGGAAATACAATCAAGAATCCTCTAGAAGAAATTCTCACTCACTTATGGGAGATGGCTGGAATCTCCTGTGTCAATTACAAAGGAATTGCTGCTGCCGAATGCTTGATTCAGTTTATTCTTGTTTCAATGGCTTTACAATTTTCACCATTGTACTGTAACTGCTTTACAATTATCACCTTTGTGTTGTACCCCTATAAAGACTGCCCGCACCTTCCGCTCGGGGAAAGCATTCTGGCCACCTGCGCAGAGGATCAGTTCTGTGTCAGCCTGGTCAATATCTCTCCTCCCATTGCTTTGTTTAATAAACCACTTGGCAGTTTCTGTGATCCTCCTTTGTGGTGTCTGATTCATTGGGCTGAACTTCTCCAACAAAGGCCTAATCTAATTTAATTACAGCTCCATATCACTATCACCCTTTTGCTATACATTCTGTACCATCTTATACTCCACAACCACCTGATGAAGGAACAGGGCTCCGAAAGCTAGTGCTTCCACATAAACCTGTTTGTGGGATAAGACCATAAGACATAGGAGTGGAAGTAAGGCCATTCGGCCCATCGAGTCCACTCCGCCATTCAATCATGGCTGATGCGCATTTCAGCTCCACTTACCAGCATTCTCCCCATAGCCCTTAATTCCTCGAGACAACAAGAACCTATCAATCTCGGCCTTGAAGACATTTAGCGTCCCGGCTTCCACTGCACTCCGTGGCAATGAATTCCACAGGCCCACCACTCTCTGGCTGAAGAAATGTCTCCGCATTTCTGTTCTGAAATGACCCCCTCTAATTCTAAGGCTGTGTCCACGGGTCCTAGTCTCCTCGCCTAACAGAAACAATTTCCTAGCATCCACCTTTTCAAAGCCATGTATTATTTTGTACGTCTCTATTAGATCTCCCCTTAATCTTCTAAACTCCAACGAATACAATCCCAGTATCCTCAGCCGTTCCTCATATGCTAGACCTGTCATTCCAGGGATCATCTGTGTGAATCTCCGCTGGACACGTTCCAGTGCCAGTATGTCCTTCCTGAGGTGTGGGGACCAAAACTGGACACAGTACTCCAAATGGGGCCTAACCAGAGCTTTATAAAGTCTTAGTAGTACATCTCTGCTTTTATATTCCAATCCTCTTGAGATAAGAGACAGCATTGCATTCGCTTTCTTAATCACAGACTCAACCTGCATGTTTACCTTTAGAGAATCCTCGACTAGCACTCCCAGATCCCTTTGTGCTTTGGCTTTATTAATTTTCTCACCATTTAGAAAGTAGTCCATGCTTTTATTCTTTTTGCCAAAGTGCAAGACCTCGCACTTGCTCACGTTAAATTCCATCAGCCATTTCCTGGACCACTCTCCCAACCTGTCTAGATCCTTCTGTAGCCTCCCCACTTCCTCAGTACTACCTGCCTGTCCACCTAACTTCGTATCATCGGCAAACTTCGCTAGAATGCCCCCGGTTCCCTCATCCAAATCATTAATATATAATGCGAACAGCTGTGGCCCCAGCACCGAACCCTGCGGGACACCGCTCGTCACCGGCTGCCATTCTGAAAAAGAACCTTTTATCCCAACTCTCTGCCTTCTGTTAGACAGCCAATCCTCAATCCATCCCAGCAGCTCACCTCGAACACCATGGACCCTCACCTTGCTCAGCAGCCTCCCGTGTGGCACCTTATCAAAGGCCTTTTGAAAGTCTAGATAGACCACATCCACTGGGTTTCCCTGGTCTAACCTACTTGTTACCTCTTCAAAAAATTCCAACAGGTTTGTCAGGCATGACCTCCCTTTACTAAATCCATGTTGACTTGTTCTAATCAGACTCTGCTCTTCCAAGAATTTAGAAACCTCATCCTTAATGATGGATTCTAGAATTTTACCAACAACCGAGGTTAAGCTGATTGGCCTATAATTTTCCATCTTTTGCCTTGATCCTTTCTTGAACAAGGGGGTTACTACAGCCATCTTCCAATCATCCGGGACCTTTCCTGACTCAACCAATGCCTCTGCTATTTCGTCAGCAACCTCTCTCAGAACTCTAGGGTGTATCCCATCGGGGCCAGGAGATTTATCAATTTTAAGACTTTTTAACTTTTCTAGCACTATCTCTTTCGTAATGGCAACCATACTCAACTCAGCCCCGTGACACCCTTTAATTTTTGGGATATTACTCATGTCTTCCACTGTGAAAACTGACGCAAAGTACTTGTTAAGTTCTCCTGCTATTTCCTTATCTCCCATCACTAGGCTCCCTGCATCAGTTTGAAGTGGCCCAATGTCTACTTTTGCCTGTCGTTTGTTTCTTATGTACTGAAAGAAACTTTTACTATTATTTCTAATATTACTGGCTAGCCTACCTTCATATTTGATCCTCTCATTTCTTATTACACTCTTTGTTATCCTCTGTTTGCTTTTGTATCCTTCCCAATCTTCTGATTTCCCACTGTTCTTAGCCACTTTATAGGATCTCTCTTTTTCTTTAATACATTTCCTGACTTCCTTTGTCAGCCAAGGTTGTCTAATCCCTCCCCGGTTAATCTTTCTTTTCTTGGGAATGAACCTCTGTACAGTGTCCTCAATTATACCTACAAACTCCTGCCATTTTTGCTCTAGTGTCTTCCCGGTTAGCCTCTGCTTCCAGTCTATTTTAGTCAGTTCCTCTCTCATGCCTTCATAATTACCTTTATTCAACTGTAACACCATTACATCAGATTTTGCCTTCTCCCTTTCAAACTCCAGACTGAACTCTACCATATTATGGTCGCTACTTCCTAAGGGTTCCCTTACTTTAAGATCTTTTATAGAGTCTGGTTCATTGCAAAGCACTAGGTCCAGAATAGCCTGCTCTCTTGTGGGCTCCATGACAAGCTGTTCCAAAAAGCCATCCTGTAAGCATTCCATGAATTCCCTTTCTTTAGATCCACTAGCAACATTATTTACCCAGTCCACCTGCATATTGAAGTCACCCATGATCAATGTAACCTTGCCTTTCTGACATGCCTTCTCTATTTCCCGGTACATGTTGCGTCCCTGGTCCTGTTACTTCTGCAATTCCATCTTACAAAGTAAAATGAACTCACACCAGTGTGTAATTGTTTTAGCCACGAGCTGAGTCAACAAGAATGGAAACGATGTGGAGGAAATATATAATTATTTTTGTATTAGCTAAAACTGTATGTCAGAATGAAATGTGACTGCAAAACAATGGTAGACATTACGGGCAAATAGATAAGATGTTGTGAGGGGATGAAGTTAAGCTAGATACGCCTGTACAAACAGTAGGTATAAACATCTGCTTCCCACTTTTACAAAAACACAGGAACAAACCCCAATTAAAAGGGTCATAGGGATCAGAACGGCCTCGGGAAAGGCACAGATGAAGGGGGTAGATAATGATGAAGAAAGAATATGCCTAACAATGACCTACAGCAGGATGAGGTCAAACAGCCTTGTGAGGCCAGGAATAAGCATTTTGTCACAGACAAGGCCGGATAAGGCAAGAGATAAACAGGGGTAATGGGGGCCGGTCTTAGGGAAGTGGACGATGTAAGCAGGGGAGGAGCAATGTAAAACAAAAAACATCAAATCATATAAATGTTATGTATGAATTGAACTTGGTGTGTGTATGTCCTCTACCTTATAGGCACTGGACATCTCACCCACTTGCAAGTGTAAAATAAAGGACACTGCTGATTCAGATTTTGTCTTGGACTGCAATTATTGAGGTGTGTGAGCTTTGTTTCTCACAATTGGGAGCTCGTCCAGGATTTTCTTCCATCACCGGGGGGAGTGGCTGGCCTTGGACACTGGGAAGACGCGTCCCGTTCCCCATTGAGGAGCGGTCTCGTGTCCTGGTTTGGTCTGCTTCCTTGGGCGACTGGTACGAATCCCAGAAGAGAGACATCTGAATCAGACAGGGATAGGCGTTCGATAGAAAATACGGCGACAAGGGGCCAGGCAACTCTGTGCACAGACCAAGGTAAGAAACCTGACTTTTAAGTATTGCCTTGGTGGCCGGGATTGAGTTTTAGTAGTTAATAAGGGACTAACGAAGGAACTCAATATGGGTTGTGCCGTGGGTAAGGAAAAAGCCTCCAGGAAAACAAAAGAAGGAAAAAGCAATGGAAATGGAGGCGGGGTCCCTTACAACATACCTCCAGAAAGTCCTTTGGGGAGGATGTTGTGGAATTGGCAAAATAATACTTATACAAGGGAAAAAGATGATTAAATATTGTTGCTTTGTATGGACTAAGGAATCCATTCTTCGTCCTGCCTCTTCTGGCCAAAATACAGGTCGGACAAAGACTGGGTTTGTAAATATCTGAATTTATTTGTCAATGAGTGAGAGAGAGAGAGAGAGAGAGAGAGAGAGAGAGAGAATGAAAAGAGCTGTACAGCTGGTAGAAAGTTTAACCCTTTGTGATTTGGTTTGAACGCACATTTGTTTGTTGGTGATTGAACGTTTGCGTTTTATTCCCTGGAGCTTGAGTTCCGGGACTGTTTTGAATCTGATTTTTATTATGGAAACTTAACATGATTTCTTTTAAGGTTAAGGATTCTATTGAGATTATGAAAAAAAAGAATGATACCTCCTGTTCTTCTTACAGGTCATGACTGCCTTACTATCAGTTTCTAACTAATCTCTTTTATCTTTACATAAAAGCGATTTATGGAGGACAGTTGAAGTTTCAGTTCAACATTAGATTGTAGTAAAAACAAAATTCTATGGTTAATATCTGTGACCTTGGATTCGGCCATTGTTCATGCATTAGAAGTTTTTTTTAACTTGATTAGACAAATTCTTTTAAGGCAGCTCTGATTATTTCAAGACCTATAGTATTGTAATTGAGCAATGATTGGTCAGCACTACTTAAGAAAACTAATTTTGGATTTAAATTAAGGGACTAAAACTGGGTGATTACAGTGGATTTCAAAATTGAGAACTGTATGCATTTTACATTTTGAATATTAAATACTGAATAAATGAACGTAAATATATAAATATATTTATAAGTTTGGAACAGGCTTTAAAGTTAGTCAAGCATGAATTGATGAATTGGTGTTTGAAGTTATGGGGAGCTAGAAATATTGCAATATTTCTTTTAAAAAAAGGAGAAGAACGTAATGACTTATCCCCTTCGGGAGGTACCAATAGGGGACAAAGAGATTGGGTTTGTAAGTGTCCCCCTCAGCAGTGGGGAGGTCAGAACATTTAAAAAAGAAATGAAGGTCCTGGTTGAGGATCCGGTAGGGTTGTCTGAACAAATTGATCAATTTTTGGGGCCCAGTCTGTATACCTGGGCTGAGTTAATGTCTATTTTGAATATACTATTTACTGGGGAAGAAAGGGGACTTATATGGGGAGCAGCCATTAAAATATGGGACAGGGAACACCCCATTGGAGATGGGGATGCTGGACAGGGAGAGGTGAAGTTTCCCCTCAGAGACCCCCAGTGGGAAAATCAAAATCCGCAGCATAGAGAAGAAATGAGGGAATTGAAAGACCTAATTCTAAAAGGAATAAGAGAGGCAGTTCCAAAGTCACAGAATTTGACTAAAGCCTTTGAAGTTAGACAGGAGAAAGGTGAGACTCCCTCAGCTTTCTTGCAAAGATTAAGAGACTCAATGCAGAAATATTCTGGAATGGACCCTGAGGACACAGTGGCACAGGGTCTTTTGAAAGTATATTTTGTGACAAAGGCATGACCAGACATACAGAGAAAGATACAGAAGATAGAAGGGTGGAGTGAAAAGCCATTAGATGAATTGTTAAGAGAGGCACAGAAAGTGTTTGTAAAGAGAGAGGATGAGAGACAGAAACAGAAGGTGAAAATGATGGTAGCTGCGGTTGATGAGGTAGTTAAGCAAAGAATGGAACCAATATTGAGCAACCGGAGCGGCGGGTGGCAGCATGTCGGACAGAGAGGACAAGGGGGAGTATTTGATAGAGGGTTCGAGCGACAGGGGCAGAGCTGGAGGTCTCCACAGGCAGGATGCTATTATTGCGGAAAGATAGGGCACTTTAAGCGGGAGTGTCCTGCTCTGAAAAGGGAAGAGAGGGCAATTCCGCTTATGAATTTTGATGAAGAATAGGGGTGTCAGGGGTTCCTGCCCTCGGGGGCCCACCAGGAACCCTTGATAAACCTGAAGGTGGGACCCTGTAGGGAAGAGGTAGTCTTCCTAGTAGATATGGGGGCAGCACGGTCATCGCTGAATTTTAAACCAAAGAAAGTAGGAATGTCAACACGGTCAATTACTGTTTCGGGGGTAAAAGGGGAAGGATTTACTGTTCCAGTATTTGAACCTATGATGATAGAAGGTCCTAAGGATAGGGTCACAGGGGAACTGCTGTATATCCCTGATATAGGAAGTAACTGACTAGGGAGAGACTTAATTATCCTCTTAGAACTGGGGATTGGAATTCAGGAAAAAGAATTTGTTGTACAAAGGCAATGTTGACAGAGGATGTGGAGAGAGAGATAGACCCTATTGTATGGGCTAGGGAAGGGAATTGTGGAAAACTACAGATCCCTCCCCTTGAAGTAAATTTTTAAAAAAAGGAAAAGGGGACGTTGTCTGTGAGCGACAATATCCCATTTCCATATAAGGTAAACGAGGACTGCAGCCAGTAATTGAGGGACTGATTAGAGATGGACTGTTGGAGCCATGTATGTCTCCTTATAATACCCCAATACTACCAGTGCGGAAATCCGATGGAACTTATCGATTGGTGCAGGCTTTGAGAACATTAAATCGAATAGTACAGATCAGGCACCCAGTGGTGCCAAACCCCTATACCTTATTAAGTGAGATCCCTAATGACCACAAATGGTTTAGTGTGATAGATTTAAAGGATGCCTTTTGGGCTTGTCCCTTGGCAGAGGAAGGTAGGAATTTGTTTGCCTTTGAGTGGGAAGACCCTAAGACAGGATAGAAACAGCAATACCGGTGTACTGTGCTTCCCCAGGGGTTTACGGAATCCCCGAATTTATTTGGACAGATGTTAGAACAAATTTTGGAGAAATTTAGCAGCCCCAAGGGGACTACCCTGTTGCAGTATGTAGACGACCTCTTAGTAACAGGAAAAAGAAGAGAAAGAGTAGTAGAAGCCACTAACAAATTATTGAATTTCCTGGGTCAGCAGGGACTGTGAGTATCTAAAAACAAACTACAATATGTGGAGCAAGAAGTGAAATACTTTGGACATTTAGTTAGTGAGGGAAAGCGAAAGATAAGCCCGGAACGGATAGAGGGAATAGTGGGGATGCCACTGCCCAGCACTAAACGGGAGTTACGCAAATTTTTGGGTCTCACTGGCTATTGCAGATTGTGGATTGATTCCTATGCACAGAAGACTAAGAAATTATATCTCAAACTATTAGAGGGGGAACCAAAATGTCTAAGTTGGGATGATGAGGAAAAAGAACTAGTTGAGAAACTCAAAAGAGATCTGATCCATGCCCCCGTGTCAGCCTTACCTTCTCTAGATAAACCTTTCCACCTCTTTGCGGCTTTGGGAGTATTGACCCAGAGGTGGGGAGGAATGAGACAACCAGTAGCATATCTTTCGAAGCTACTGGATCCAGTATCCCGGGGGTGGCCTGAGTGTGTGCAGGCTGTGGCTGCCACTGCACTGTTGGTGGAGGAAAGCAGAAAGCTTACATTTGGGGGTGCCCTAATAGTAAGCACTCCACACCAAGTGAGAACAATCCTAAACCAAAAAGCTGGGCGATGGTTGACAGACTCACGGATTCTGAAATATGAGGCAATATTAAGAGAAAAGGATGATCTAGTGTTGGTGACTGACAATTGTTTAAATCCAGCTGCCTTTCTTTGGAAAGGGGAAGGAGACTCTCCTCAGAATCCAGGGCACGATTGCCTTGACATTATAGAATACCAAACTAAGGTCCGCATGGACCTCAGAGATGTTCCACTTCATGCAGGGGCTAGACTTTTTATAGACAGATCATCCCGGGTGACTGAAGGGAAAGATATAATGGGTATGCAGTCGTAGACGGGACAAACAGTAGTGTGGTGGAGGCAGGACGGTTGCCAAATGGGTGGTCAGCTCAGACTTGTGAACTCTATGCATTGGAAAGAGCCCTTAGGGCATTAGAGAATAAAGAGGGAACAGTATACACTGACTCTAAATATGCATTTGGTGTTGTGCACACTTTCGGTAAGATATGGCAGGAACGACAGCTGATCAATAGCCGAGGAAAAGAATTAGTATATGAAGAATTGATTAAACGGGTCTTGGAGTCCCAATTACTTCCCCGAGAAATAGCAGTAGTGCATGCAAATGGTCATCAGAAAGGAAATGAACTAGAAGTTAGGGGAAATAGATTAGCCGATGAAGTGGCTAAGGAAGCAGCCCTGAACCCACAAGAAGTGGTGATTCAT
This sequence comes from Chiloscyllium punctatum, assembly GCF_047496795.1. Classification (NCBI taxonomy): domain Eukaryota; kingdom Metazoa; phylum Chordata; class Chondrichthyes; order Orectolobiformes; family Hemiscylliidae; genus Chiloscyllium; species Chiloscyllium punctatum. The sequence goes on along the minus strand of NC_092770.1, from coordinate 57,762,955 downwards.
TCCCTAATACCTACTGTCCCAAGTCCTAGGGAAGCTCCTATATTTACTGAAAGCAAAGAAAATGAATTGAGAGATTTAGGGGCTGTAAAAACAGCAGACGGGCATTGGAGGTTACCTGATGGAAGGGAAATGTTAAACAAAATGATGATGCGAGAGATTATGGCTGTCCTACACCAAGGCAGCCATTGGGGAGTACAAGCAATGTGTGATTTAGTTCTTAGGGAATATGGATGTAAAGGAATATATACAATTGCTAAACAAATATGTGAGGGATTATCATATGCAAAAAGGTAAATAAGAAAGTCTTGAGAAAACAGACCCCGGGAGGAAGAGACCCAGGATTGAGACCTTTCCAGAGTATACAAGTAGATTATACTGAACTCCCCAGGGTAGGCAGACTAAAATATATATTGGTCATAGTAGATCATCTATCTGGTTGGGTTGAGGCATACCCCCTAGCTACCGCCACTGCGAGTGGAGTGTCTAAAACAATATTGGAGCACATAATTCCCCGATACGGGCTCGTGAACCATATTGATTCCGACCAAGGAACTCACTTTACCTCTAAAGTGTTACAGGGGGTAATGAAAGGGTTGGGAATTTCCTGGGAGTTCCATACTCCGTGGCACCCGCCATCATCGGGAAGGGTTGAGAGAATGAACCAAACACTCAAACGACAGCTCTCTAAATTGATAATAGAAACCAGACTCCCTTGGACCAAATGTTTACCTATAGCTCTCTTGCGAGTACGAACAGCCCCAAGGAAAGATTTGGGACTATCCCCCTATGAAATCTTATTTGGATTACCTTACTTGGGAACGAATGGAGAATTGCCAATTCCCAAAACTAAAGATTTGTTTTTAAAGAAGTACATACTGGGCTTGTCCTCCTCTTTGTCTTTCCTCAGGAAACAGGGTTTATTGGCACAGACTCCACCCCTTGAATTCACCGTTCATCCCATCCAGCCGGGCGATTGAATCTTAGTAAAATCATGGACAGAGACTAAATTACAGCCGGACTGGGAAGGGCCGTACCAGGCTCTTTTGACTACCGAAACGGCAATAAGGACAGCGGAGAAAGGCTGGACTCATTACACTCGGATCAAAGGGCCAGTGGAATCTCCAGTTGAGGAAGAAGTCTGAACAGCCGAATCAACGCAAGATCCGCTGAAACTCAGACTAAAGAGACTTTGAGTAACTAATTATACAGTGGCGACGCGAGCACGGGATTATTTCTGCGAGATTGTATATTAAGTCTTTTTGTGCTTCAGCATGATGTTTAGAATACTGGGAATGCTGCTAGAATTATGATGCTAGCCCTTTTAGTATTGGGATTTCGTCAAATATCATTTTCATATGTATTATTAACGGTTCCTGAATCTGATAATCCACAAATAATAGACGTTGATGTATGCAGCTTAGTAAATTGTGGGGATGTAGATAATCAGAGACAGTACCGCAGCTCTGAGATACATCTTAAGTCCTATGGGGATGGCCTTGGGGATGGTACTTAGTATAATGGTTTCGTCACAGTACACCGGGCCCCCTTCCGACCAGCTCGTGATTGTCCTGATAAAACGTGTAACCCAATATACCTAACGATAAGTAAAACCACATGGCACGAAACAATCCTGGGGGGGGGCACCTATGAGATACAATGAAATGAAACGTTTGGGATAGAAATGAAATGAAAGCAAATGGGAAGGATTTCTTGGGCTATTGTTTTCGAATTAGTGTAGGACAGGGAAAATGGGTAGAACTACTGGGTAATAAGATACAATCTTTCACCCCTCCCGATGATCCTAAAGTAGTAAAATTTATAGAGGTAAAGGACTTGAAACAGACCATTGAAATAGAAACTGGGTACGGGGATGCAAATGCCTGGGTTGAATGGGTAAAGTATACTGTGAAAAGTCTGAACAAGAGCAATTGCTATGCATGTGCCTCCGGTAGGCCAGTGGCCCAGGTGGTTCCCTTTCCGCTCGGGTGGAAGCGAGACAGGAAGGGCATGAAATGTATGATAGCCCTGTATCAGGATGAGACTGCATGGAATGATAGGAATTGTATCTCCCTATCTCTGATGTTCCCTCCCTTGGAGAAGAAAGATGCAAAAGTTGCCCCCCTGTTTTCTGCCGCAGTTGGAAATCACACATCGTGTGTGCGTAGACGAGGTACAAGTCGGTCGAAAGATTTGGGGGAGCTGAAATTATGTACAGAGATTAAGAATGTTACCGAAACGGAGAAGGGAGGGAACTACTCAGCACGAAAGGTTCCCCGAGCGGATCTGTGGTGGGACTGTGGAGGCAAAATATTGAGACCCACGCTACATCCAGATTGGAGAGGGATATGTGCAATTGTACAATTGGCAATTCCATTTACCCTGGCATTTGAGAAGGAAAAGATAGGAGGGAAAAAGGGAAGGGGTAAGAGATTACTGTTAGACACTTCTTTCGATGACAGGATTTATCTCAATTCTGTAGGTGCCCCTAAAAGGAAAATGCAGAAGATAACAAATGGTAATTAAAGAAAAGGGGGAAATTGTGGGATATAGGTAAATTAATGTTACTTCTGCAATTCTGCAATTCCATTTTACAAAGTAAAATGAACTCACACCAGCGTGTAATTGTTTTAGCCACGAGCTGAGTCAACAAGAATGTAAATGATGTGGAGGACATATATAATTGTTTTTGTATTAGCTAAAACTGTATGTCAGAATGAAATGTGACTGCAAAACAATGGTAGACATTACGGGCAAATAGATAAGATGTTGTGAGGGGATGAAGTTAAGCTAGATACGCCTGTACAAACAGTAGGTATAAACATCTGCTTCCCACTTTTACAAAAACACAGGAACAAACCCCAATTAAAAGGGTCATAGGGATCAGAACGGCCTCAGGAAAGGCACAGATGAAGGGGGTAGATAATGATGAAGAAAGAATATGCCTAACAATGACCTACAGCAGGATGAGGTCAAACAGCCTTGTGAGGCCAGGAATAAGCATTTTGTCACAGACAAGGCCGGATAAGGCAAGAGATAAACAGGGGTAATGGGGGCCGGTCTTAGAGAAGTGGACGATGTAAGCAGGGGAGGAGCAATGTAAAACAAAAGACATCAAATCATATAAATGTTATGTATGAATTGAATTTGGTGTGTGTATGTCCTCTACCTTATAGGCACTGGACATCTCACCCACTTGCAAGTGTAAAATAAAGGACACTGCTGATTCAGATTTTGTCTTGGACTGCAATTATTGAGGTGTGTGAGCTTTGTTTCTCACATGTTGGACTGTAACCTGATAGTTGTGTGATTTATAACTGTGTCCCCCCCTCCAAGTCCAACACCAGCTCCTCCACATCACAGACTGGCTCCACAGACCCATTAAGCAAAATAAAATGGAAGAACTTGGGATACTGGAAATCAGAAACGAAACCAAAACCAAAGCTTTGCAGATCTGGCAGCATCTGTGAAGAAAAATCAATGTTTCAGGACCCGTGACCCTCCTTCATAACGTACTTCTGTTTTTTATGTTTTGCGTCCGCTGTGTCCATGGCTGCCGCAGGCAGGCCCCGCTCGCCCATTGGCTACTGAGCAAAGGCTCCACCCTGCCATTGGCAGCTGCCGGCAGGCCCCGCTCGCCCATTGGCCGGTGCAGGCAGGCCCCACTCGCCCATTGGCTGCTGCGCACAGGCTCCTCCCTGCCATTGGCAGCTGCAGGCAGGCCCCGCTCGCCCATTGGCTGTTGGAGACAGGCTCCATTCTGCCGTTCGTTGCAACAGGCAGGCCCCGCCCGCCCATGGATCATTGTCGGCAGACCCAGCTCACCCATTAGCTGCAGGCAAGCTTCACTCTCCCATTGGTCTCCGCCATAGGCGAGTGCGCCTTCTGATTGGACAGTTTCCGGAGTGTTTATAAAGCTTTCGATTGGCTGATCTAGGAGACCTTTACCCTGATTGGTAGCTATTGCAACGTGGTCCGCCCTATGCGGAATGTGATTGGCCCGCTGCGCCTGTCAATCACATCCCAGCCGCCGCGAGGCAGCTCCGAGCGCGATCTTCGAACGGGGTTGACCGAGCCCAGGGCCCGCGGTCGGGTACCGGCACCGGGCCTGGACCTGGTGGGATCTGCGAGGTGAGCTCGGGCCTCGGGGCAGAGGTCGGGGTTGTCCCGAGGCCCCAGGGCGGGTATGTCTCCTTATCAGGAGAAGGTGAGGAATGCAGGTGCTGGGAAAGCACAGCAGGTCAGGCAGCATCTGAGGGGCAGGAGAACTCACGCTTCGGACATAAACCCTTCATCAGGAATGTCATTGACCTGCTGTGGTTTTCCAGCACCACACTGGATCTCCTTTTCCAGAGGCGAGTCCTATTGGGTGGAACATCTTATTGGGGTGATCCAATTGGGTGGATCACCTTAGGAAGGATCCCAGTTGATGGATCACTGTTGAGGGGATGGACCTCCCACTCAATGTGAGGACGAATTAACTCAATGTGAATTGAGCATCAATTCCAGGAGTGGGAACCACAGAGTTATAGCAGCCGGACTGATGTTTATAGTTAGTTGTTCAACAATTACTTCACAATTTTCCTTTTCTGCAGGACATGGCTGAGGAGAAGCCCAGATTCCTTTTTCCCTTCAAGCCCTATTCAATCCAGGAAGATTTCATGAATGCACTGTACCATGTACTTGAAGCAGGAAAGATTGGAATATTTGAGAGTCCCACTGGAACGGTATGCTTTAATCTACTGTCTGTCACAGATATGGTTATCTCCAGTCCTTTTGTGATGGTTTCCATTCCATAATCTAATGAGAAGGGAACCGCTTTGAAGATGGATAAATCACTAGGGCTAGGTGTATTGTTTGCTAGGCTGTTAATGGAAGCCAGAGAGGAAATAGTTCCGACAGTAACAAATGCTGGAGATCACAGCAAATCAAACAGCATCCATTGAGAGGGAGCAAGCTAAAATTTCTAGAAATAGTTCCTCTGATGACTTTCGTTGCAGATGTGGTACCAGGAGAGTGGTGGTCTTCAAACATTGTACAGTTATTCGAAATGAATGTACGGGGTAGAGCAAATTATGGTTGGTTAGTCTGGTGGTGGGAAATTACTGGAGTCAGTGTTGAGAGAGGGGATTAATTGTCCATTGGAGAGGCAGAGATTATTCAGGGTCTAGATTAGTGTAGTGCTGGAAAAGCACAGCAGGTCAGGCAGCATCTGAGGAGCAGGAAAATCGACCTTTTGGGCAACAGCCCTTCATCAGGAACTCTGTGCTCCAGCTTGAAAATAAAGGGCTTTTGCCCGAAACGTCGCTTTTCCTGCTCCTCAGATGCTGCCTGACCTGCTGTGCTTTTCCAGGCCTACTTTAACCTAGATTCTGATTTCCAGCATCTGCAGTCCTTGTTTTTACCACATAGATTATTCAAGGATGATCAGCATTGTTTTGTTAAAGGAAGATCGTCACTTACTAACTTAATTGAATTGTTTTTGAAGAAGTAACAAGGAAGATTGATGATGGTAATGCAATGGATATTGTCTGTATGAATCTTAGTCATTGCAGAGATGTCAGAAAAAGTATAGCCCATTGGATATTGGAGAATGGTGAATTGGTTCAGTTACAGGGAAAGGTTGATGTAGGAGCAAATTGCTCCAAATGCTGGAATCTGTACTGAAAACAGCAAATCAGAGCTTCAGCTCTGTTAAAGAGTCATCTAGACTTGAAATGTTAGCTTGCTGTCTCTCCATGGATATTGCCTGACCTGCTGTGATCTCCATCTAATGGTTGATTAAAGTTTTTGCAAACGGTAATTGGTTTTCGGTGATGTTCCTCAGGCCTCAGTTTGGATTCTTTGCTGTTTGATGCATATATTAATGATTTGGACTTAAATGTGGGTCTTATTATTGGGAAATTTGCAGAATACACAAAATTGACTGGGTATTTGAAGGTAAAGCAAATGGCTTGATGAGGCAGGGTGGATGATGAGCTTGGTGTACACATCCGCAGGTTCCTGATGGTGGCAGGATTGACAAAGAAGATGGAACAGACCAGCTGGACAGACTGATTGAGTTTGTTCTGTACGGGTGTGATACCTTCAGCACTGTGATTTTCAGTTCTTTTCAGCTACCGTCCTCCGAAATGCAGTGCAAGACCCAAGGCTTGCTTAAAATTTGAAAATTCCTTTTCTGAACATTGGACTAGATTAATCTGTTCTACCATTCATTAAGATCATGCTGACCTGAGTCCAGTTGTACACATTGACTGTAATTCTTATATCCCCTGCCTTCTGCATGTTGTGTTCTTTGTTTAGGAACTAACACAAGCTAATGGCTTTGCTTGTTAAAGATGTGAGGCAGTATAAATCAGGAGTATTGTAACAACAGTAATTTGCACTTATTAGGAGGAATGTTTTCAGCCAGTGCGCAGCACATAGCTCATAAAAAGATATTGGGATAAGTAGCTAAATGCTGAGGTAATTACTGAAGTTTTTAAGGAGAATCTTAAAGGAAGAAAGAAAATAAAGAAATTCATCATAATAATAGCCCCTGGCGTTGAGTTATCACACAACTATGGGCAAAATCAAGTGCCTTTAAATTAGTGCCTTTGAAAATGCATTGTGCAGTACATGGTTCATTAGCCCCAATGGCAAGAGAGGTGAGGACCTGAGGGCACAGCCTTGGAGTAAAAGGAAGACCTTTTAGAAAGGAGATAATGATAAATGTCTTTAGCCAGGGAGTGGTGAATCTGTGGAATTCATTGCCACAAAAGGCTGTGGAAGCCAGGTTATTGAATATGCTTAAAACAGAGATGGATAAGCCCTTGATTGCCAAGGAGATCAAAGGTTTTTCAACCCTATTTTCCCACTTTCTCGGCAAAACCTATCAGCCATGCCAGAGCAGACTCGATGGGCCAAATGACCTAATGCTCCTATGTCTTATGATTTCAGTACAGGGTATCCTCTTACTTAGTCTGGGTTATTATCCCTGGAAGGCTGCTAGAGTGAGTCTGCATGCCAAGATCACCTGTTGCATTGCATACAGTTCAAGGATGTATTTTGTTTTATGAAAAACGTTCCCTGTGAGAGGGCAAGTGCTCCATAAAAGCAGAGCTTATGTACTTCTCAGCAGATATTTTCTCACAATGGCGTGTTTTCTCATGTATTAATTGTGGCTGCCATTGCTCCCTCAGGGAAAGTCGCTGAGTCTGATCTGCGGCGCACTCACTTGGCTCAGAGACTTTGAAGAGAAGAAAAAACTGGAAGCAGCCCAGCTTTTGGAAGATCATGTGCCACAGCAAGAACTGTGTCAGGATCCTCAGAATCCCTGTGGTGTTGATGGTAAGGAGTTGGAAGCCAAGGCCTTGGGAGCTGAGTTAGACTGGATCACTGAATTTGTACAGAAGAAGGCTGAGCGTGATCTGGTCGATAAGTTGAAGGTCAGTTTATTCACATATCTTTGGTGTATTTTACATTTGATTAACTTTATTTGCCAATGCCTGCTGAGCCATTGAGATTTTCTAGTTTAACAAAATTAACTTTTTAAATCATGGACACACCTGATCCAATGAAATCTGTTTGCTATGTGGATGTTTGAGACTTGCATTGGATTGAGGAATGTCAAAACGTGAGTTCATTGCAGATGGGAGCTGGTGTTTTGGCTTGGAAACTGTGTTGCAGAATTGGGAACAGGAGAAGGTAAAGTTGCTATAGTGCCAGAGAACTGTGAGTTTAAACTGAGGGTCACCATACCTAAGGCGAGGGGAGAGGGTGAGAAGGTGGAACCTTCATGGTAATCTCAGCCATTGAAATCACGCTATTGGTATCACTCGGCATTGCAATGCCATCTTCAAAACTTCATCAAGGAAATAAATTAAATGTCAAGAATCTGATGATGATAAAGAGGGGAATCATCTCCATATTATCAGATAATTACTGAATGTTTGATCAGTATAATCAATGACCAGAGGAAGAAACAATCTGTGAAAGTAGGAAGGCAAAATGTTGAATCAAAACCAGCTATAGCAACAACCTGGGAAGAATTGATGGGAGTTCAGGCCATGTCTCGGACTAACTCCTTGCTGACTCTGTTCATTTTGATGATGAAAACTCATGAGTAAAGAATGAAGCACCTGTATTCCCATTTTATATACTCATTTTCCTAAATGTAGTAGGCCGGGCTGAGAGCTTGATCTCCCTGTAAACAGTCAGGTGGTTTTCTTACATTGTGAATTGTTGCAGAGAATCTCAGCTACTCCCCTCAAATTTGAGGTACTTGAGAGAAACAAATAGCTGTGTTCAGACAGAGTTTATCTTAAAGTATCCAAACTTGCTTTTTCCAGGACGAAGAATTGAAAAGAAAGAGGAGAGAAGAGCGATTGGAGAAAATACGTAACAATGTGCAGCTTAAATATGCTTTAAAACGCAAGGTATGAATTCTTCCTTAAGATTGAGGTGTGGAGGGAGGTGATGGAGATGGAAGGACTGATTGGATGTTGAGGTTTTGTTTTTGTCTGCAATGTTGCTCACACAAGAGTTTGGTGGAAGAAGATGTTATGTCTTCGCTACTGTCTTCCCTTTGCACAGTCTTGTTTATTTTGCCTTGAATTTTGTACTGCCACTTGCCTGAGAATCATTCTGCTCCATGTAGAAAAAGAAATATTGCAGTTAAATAGTGATTTTCACAAGCTCAGCATGTCCCAAAGCATCTGACAGCCATCAGGATATTTTTAGATGTCGACTAGTTTTTTTAAAAATTTACAACACCATGGTATGTTGCATTTTAAAATGTGACATTACAAGCAAATAATCTCCCTCTTCTTCAGTGACCTTGATAAACATAATTTGCCTTTATTGATCAATACATTGAGTATTGGAGCTGGGATGTCATGTTGGGGCTGAATACTGCTTTCAGTTGTGGTCTCCCTGCTATAAGAAGGATGTTGTGAAACTTGAAAGGCTTCAGAAAAGGTTTACAAGGATGTTGCCAGTATTAGAGGATTTGATCTATAGGAAGAGGCTGAATAAGCTCGGGCTGTATGACCTGGGATGTCAGAGGCTGAGAGGTGACCTTAGAGAGGTTTATAAAATTGTGAGGGGCATGGATAGGGAGCATAGCCAAGGTGTCATTCCCAGGGTAGGGGAGTCCAAAACTAGAGGGCGTAGGTTTAAGTTGAAGGGGAAAGATATAAAAGGGGCCTGTGGGACAACTTTTTCACACAGAGGGTTATGTGGAATGAGGTGTCAGAGGGAGTTGTGGGGACTGGTACAATTACAACATTTAAAATGCACCTGAATGGGTGCATAAATAGGAAGAGTTTGGTGAGGTATGGACCAAATGCTGGCAAATGGGAGTAGATCAGTTTAGACTATAATTCTATGACTCTAAGACATCATAAATGCATTTCTATGATTATCATCATGGACGTTTTGTAGTGGACTTAGTTTAAATGTCTCAGCCATAATGCTCCCTGTCATCCTGTCTCTGCATTTTATTTGTGGGGCAATGATAGGGGCCATGGCATTTGTTATGAATTTTTCTGATCGTAAACCTAGATGATTTTATTGTAAAAGGGAATTGTTTCATTGTGGTCAAGGAATAGCCCATTTTTTGCCCTGCTGATTGCATTTCTGTAGGATATGGTAACCATATGTTATCTCTGTCAAGCAATTACCAGCATTGTTACTGTTTTACCTATGTTCCAGAGAGATGATGACGATGATACTGAGCGACTCATTCAGATGAGTGGAGAAATGGTGACTTCCAAACAAGCTGAGACTCTGGACGGGGAGGATGAGAATTTTATTCTGGCAGATTATGAGAGTGATGATGAAAAGAAACCAAAGGATTCAGGGTAGGTGGAAGTTCTGGTCTTTTAGAGAAAGAGGGAACGACAGTGTGTATTTCATGACTTCAGGAAATCTCAAAGTGCATCGTTTTAGTGAAAAGCGGCCGCCTGTGTGTGTAAAGCAGGACCCCATGGCAGCAATGTGATGCTGTGTTCTCAGAAAGGTAGACTGATAAATTTTGGCGAGGAATGCCACTGTTTGGGTCTTTTACATCCACCTGAGCAGGCAGCTGGGGCCTGCACTGGAGTGTCAGCCTGCAACAAGTGTTGTTGATGCCACTTGAGCCCAACACTTGCTGCCTCATGTCAAAGTGATGTCCCTGAGCCTCACCCAGTCAGGTTGATTTTGATGCTGTTGTGATTTTCAGACCTTGTGCCGAATGGGTTTCCCCCATTGCTCAGTGGGAGAATCCTAATGACCTGAATTCCATGATGACCGTGTTACTTCAAAACTCGAACCGCTATAAATAATTAAGTTCACTAGTTTCCCCAACATCATTGTGAGTGAAGAAATAATAAGCTAATTATCACAAAACCTTGAGTTTGAGAGCATTCCATTTGCAAGTTAGGTTGTGAGAAGTTTTCTAACATCAGCCAGGCTGCTGGCTGAAGCTACAATTGATCATGTTGCCTTAGATTTGAGAAGAAAGATGAGTTTTTGACCTCCACCCAATAATCCCTGGTGGATAGTCTGTGTTGGAAATATTGAGCAAGAACATGTTTATCTTTAGGTGAAAATCGTTCCCAATCTTCTTGGACCGTACCTGTGCAATGAAGTACACTTTCCATAGAGGAGAGAAGAAACAGGGAGGCTGAATTACTTGTTTCATTGTAGAATTATTCTGGCTGTAGACCTGTCTGTTCACTGAGGGAATCAACTTCGAAAAGTCACGTGAGAATTCACATCTGGTGTGTTGCAAAGTGTGAACCAATCTCTTGTGTTCTATAAGTGGTTCTTACTATTTTTATGTGTTATATTTTCCAGCCTATCTGATGAAGAAGATTTGGAGGAAGAGCATGTGACAAAGGTTTGGAGGATTGAAGTTCTCTAACTCTTCTGTTTTAATGAATTGTGAACGAATAAATATCACAAAGGCTTTCCAGTCCTGGACTCATATCAAGTGCCATAATTTAATTTGATGTTCTTTACTTGAGCCAATTGAATCTTAATGGCTTCAGCAACTGCACATTCACTAAAATAATCTCTTTCAACTGTAGTTGATCTCCCAGTAAATATAACTGCACCTCTTCCTTTTATATAGAAAGCAGTGGAACTTGGAGTTATGCCAGGCTACAATTCGTTGATTGGAGTAAATTTAGTAAATGGCTGATGGTGGCATTGTGATTGAATCAATGAGCTAGCAATCTGGAGGTCCAGGCCAATGCTGCGGAGACCTACATTCAAATGTCACCACAGTAGCCAGTGGAAATTAGATTAAATTAATAATAGTGATTGAAACCATGACTGATTCTTGTAAATAAAAACCCATCTGGTCAATAATGCCTTTTAGAGAATGAATTAAGTAAGAACATCTGCTACCTTTATCTGGTCTGGTCTACATGTGGCTGCGGACCTGTAGCAATTTACTTGACTCTTAACTGCCCTCTGAAACGGCCTGGCAAACCACTCTGATTGCAGGCAGTTAGAGATGGACAACAAATACTGGACTTGCCAGTAACGTTCACATCCCATGCAAGAATAAACAAAGAGAAAATGTATTTAATAAAAGAACTGCAGCTTTAGGGTAAGTCTAATTCCATTGGTTTATGGAATGCCTCAGTGGTCAGAAGGACATTGATTGTTATTGCTTGTTAACCCAGCCCTACCTCAGAAATGCTGAGCCCACTTGTAATCTCCCCTGCTATTTCTCTTGTGGGCAACAGGGACAACCTCACTTCATAGAGGAAGTTGATGGAGCAGGTTTACCTCAATCCCCAGAAGGAATGAGGTTGTCCTACCACCTTGGGGTCAAAAGCTGGGTTACTTGAGTCTATTTGTGCTGCCATTAATTAAAAGGAAGAACTGAATGCCAAGAGCGTCTGGATGTGAGCATCCTCCTTACATGAGCTGACCTAATATAATTTTTCTGCTCCCAGGTCTATTACTGCAGTCGTACACATTCGCAACTTTCTCAGTTCGTACACGAGGTTCAGAAAAGTCCGTTTGGCAAGGATATCAGGCTGGTGTCACTTGGATCCCGGCAGGTAGGTCATGGACTCGGCTGAGCTGCATCTTTTGAGGTGGCTCTCATCATTGGTTGGTGTGCTTCTGGATCACATTGGTGCCACTTTATCAGACTGGAAATTAGAACAGGCAACTCTAATGGCTCATTTTTAATTGGAAGATCAAGTTGAAAGACTGAGGAGTGTATACAGGATACTGGGACGGCGAATAGTCAGAAAGAAAATGGGGCGAATTGGAACACAGTGAATCTCTGGTGCTGATTTCAAAGATCTGAAGTTTGTAGAAGGCAGGGAAAACTTAGGGATTCTAGGAGCTGACTGGTATCGAGGTGCTGGGAAAGAGGGAGTTTGTCATACTGCTGACAGTTTTAACTCTGGTGTTTAAAAATGCTTGATTCTTGGAAGCAGTAAGAGTCTAAGTTGAAAGGAAAGTGAAGAATTTGTATTGACCAACATTTTCTGTACCAACTTTGCTGAATTACACACTTCCTTTCCTGGTTAGGGAAATCTATAGCCAAGAACAGGAAAGGCCACAAGTCATTTTGCTGACTCTTGCTAGGCCGTGAATCACAGCTGCCAGCAGCATCTTTCATCATTGACAGCGCTAAACCAGAACTTGTTAACCTAATGTAACCACATACCTCCCAACAGATATGGGGAGGAATAATTAACTTGTCTTTTATCCCTCCTCCCTAACATTGCTGAGGTCAGTTAGGATAACCTGTTGGTTGGGTTATAACCTAATGTTCTGAATAACTGGTGATTTCTTTACCCATTCACTTTTTAATGGAGCCTTTTCTTTAATTTGACTTTAACCTTTCAGTGGTTTTTTTTTTAAATGAGACCCATTTATTGGAAGCTCCCCTACATTGACTACAAAGTTCTTACTTTTCCGGTAATGGATGATGATGATGATGATGATCTATCAGATCAGATCACTCATTGTAACAGCCCAGCCAAAAGGCAGTTGAAGGTGAACCCCAGGAAGTCGGTCTGTCTTACCAGGTTTTGGGAAAACTGTGTTCCTACATCTTAAATTAAAGTTGCCACATTATGCTCCATCTCTGTGTGTAACTACTTTGCTGCAATTTAGAAGGATATGGGCCAAATGTTGGCAAATGGGACTAGATTAATTTAGGATATTTGGTCAGCATGGATGAGTTGAACCAAAGGGTCTGTTTCGGTTCTATACATTTTCCAGCATGTGTGCTCCATTTAATAATGGTTAATGTGTGACAATAATCAGATGGTAGAGCATGTTCCTTTATTAGTTTGTCTCCTCTTTCTCCTCTCTCCCCACTGAAGAACATGTGTGTAAATGATGAGGTGAGGTATCTCCGGTCACTCCAGCTGATCAACGATAGGTGCCTGGAAATGCAGAAGAACAAACGTGGTGAGTGGAACCTATATTTCTCTCCCTTTCAAAATTTGACTTGTCATTCAGTCTGAACATCCTCTAAAAAATGGAACTGCTTCTAAATATTATTTTAGGCTTTACCTCTACTCAAATGATTTGTTTTATAGAGTTAGCACTAAATTGTTAATCCCTGCTCCTCCTGAGAGGTTTTCTTTCTCCTCTCATCAAATATATTCTTTTGGACATTAAAATTTTCCTCCCTTGACCATCCTAGGCTGCAGACTCATTATCACGTATTCTCTTTGTCCTCCCCATCTTGGCTGGTTGAAGCCAAGATTTGTAGAAATCCACATGATTGAAAAGTTGGCTGGGAGCTGTTGGACAATTGTAAAATTCTCCATACTTTGCTTTGTCAGGTGCCCCACAATTACTTTCTCCACAATATTATTCAGTCCTTATATTTTTATAGATTGAACTTTATTCTGCAGTGGTGGTCGAACAGGGCTGTGATGTGTTCTTTTGGTGGATGGCTAGACTTGCCTTCATATTCTTGGTTCAGTCTTTTGGATGATGCTGGTTCACACCTTCAGGTGCCAGACTGCTCCAGGTTGAGGCTGGTTACTTGGTCTGCGATATTTTTAGGGATTGAACAGATTCCTGTGCGTGACACACTTTACTCAGACATGATAGTTAAAATACAATCAAAGAAAGATTAATTGGAATAACCAATCTATTGGAAAACTTAACAGAATAATAGATTATTTAATTACTAAACAGTAACTGTTTCAATGTCATACCGTAAATATCCTTTAGCAAAGGCAAATTCGGTAAAATAGATAGTCTCACATGCAATCCTCCAGTGCAGGAGGAAAGAACATCAATAAAAAACTCGTGAGTGAGGGAGAGGGAGAATTTAAGCATTTTGCGACTGCAGAGAGATGTATAGCAGCTTCTTAATCCAACAGCTACTGAAAGCTAAATTAAAATCCTGGTTTGTCTGAGTTTGACACCATCCATTCAAGCTGCTTATATTGTCCCAACTTTAAAAAAACCCAAGATGTCTCAAAAGCTGTTTACTTTATTGGCTGGGGACAGACTGTCCTTCACCTCTGTCTCAACCTTTCTTTATAAAACAAAAGGACAAAATATACCTCTTAAAGCCATAGTATCGTCACATATGTAATGAGGATTCTGAATTACTAATGACTGAGGGGGAGTGAGGGAGGTTTTTTTCCCACTAATACAGTGCTCATCAAGTCTAACACTTTTTTGAGGGGCAGATGCACTGTCAGGCTTGTAGCAAAAGCAGATGTTCACACGACATTTTCTGAAAGATGACAGAAAACGCAGCGAGGACGAGGTGGAAACTCTGAAACGGAGACGGAAGAGTCGAGTGACATGCCCGTTCTACAAGCACGAGCAGATGCAGTCCCTGCGTGATGAGCTGCTGGTGGAGGTGAAGGACATTGAGCAGCTTGTGCTGTTGGGGAAGGAGATGAAGGCGTGTCCATACTACGCCAGCCGCTTTGCCATTCCACCAGCACAGGTATGGGAAGGTTCACCTTGTTCAGGAGCAAAAGTCAAATTTAGATTATTAAAAAAGAAATTGGATTAATTGGGTATCCTTTTAAAAGAAACATGTGCGTGAGTCATTTACTGTGGTGGAAACACTGACAATGCATTGGATAGGGAGCTGCACTATCTGAACCCAGCAACAATGAGCTAGTAATGATATGGATCCAATTTGGGATGGTTTGTGACTTGGGGACAAATTTGAAGGTATCATAGAATCCCTATGGTATGGAAGCAGGCCTTTCAGTCCATTGAGTCACACTGACCCTCTGAAGAGCATCCCACCCATCCCTGTAACCCTACATTTAGCATGGCCAATCCACCCTAACCTGCACATCTTTGGACTGTGGGAGGAAACCAGAGCACCTGGAGGAAAGCCAGACAGACACTGGGAGAAAAGGCAAACTCCACACAGACAGTCGCCCGAGGGTGGAATTGAACCCAAGTTCCTGACACTGTGAGGCAGCAAAGCTAACCACTGAGCCACAACATTGTTTTGGTAGAATTTCAAATATCCGCAAATGCTGGAATTTGTACTGAAAACGGGAAATTACTGGAAATCACAGTGGATCAGGCAGCATCCGTGGAGAGAGCAAGTTAACATTGCCAATTCGAGATGACTCTTCATCAGAATGTTTTTTGGTAGAGGTTGTGGCAAGGTGAGTTGGTTTTCCTTTAGTACATACATGTTACAGCCCCAGATCCTCCAGTTTGAAAGGTACATGTGAAGCCCAGTTGTTGCAGTGCTTTGAGCTTGGTAATGTCAAATCTCATATTTTGCAGAACCCTGCACTGCTCAAGTTATTATGGAGAATTCCATCTCTGAACTATAGCTGCTGGATAGGCTTTTGTGGGGGTTCAGGAGCTAAGCTGTTCATTATGCAGCATCCAGCTTCTGGTCTGCTTATATCCCCTCACTATTGATCAGACAATTCTGGTTAGTACTGACCTTCAGAATGTTCATGAGTAAGATTTTCAAAAATATCAATCAAATTTTAGGGCTCTTTTGAGTTTGAAATGAATGTTACATGCATGCAAATATTGTCTGCCACTTATCTGTCCAAACATGATGTGGTTTTTACTCTGTTATCTGAAGCTCTCTCTGGAAATGGACTTGAACTTACAGTGGAAATATTGATAAAGCAGCTGAAGATGGTTATAGCTATAATGATTTGACATAGTGTCAGGGGGGTTATCATTCTTATTCTTCTAATTTTTCTTCTGTATGATGATCAGTTTCATAAGTGATCAGTTTTCGGCCCCTGGTTTTCACGTTTGATTTATCCTACTCAGCTTATTGCTACTGGTAGAAGGAGGGTTTGGCTTTGCAACAGTTGTGGATTGGTTTGAACCAGATGTGAGTTGGTAAGAATGAGGTCAAGTAGATTTCTTCCTCTTATTGGTTTCCCATCGCCAGCCACAGTCTTTGACTGGCTATTCTTATAACTTGGCCAGTCAATTGTGGTGCTACCAAGATATTGATGTACATTTAAGTATCCCACCCAGAAGAAGTTCTGTACTGTCGTCAATACTGCCTACAATTGGCATTCAGTGCTAAGAAGTATCATGTTATGTGTCAACGGGGAGAATGATGTAACTGGTGTTTAGGAGAATATTTCTCAAACTGGAAATATCTGTTACAACCAAAGCTCAGGTTTGAGCGTTCCAAGGACCTTCTCCACCTTACAGTACAAAGGAATTCTTTGTTATGGCTCAGGAATATGTTTCCTTTGGATTTTGAGGCTATGTAAAGATGATTGGATTCCATGAGCCTTGCAGGACTTGTATTGTAAAGTGATTGTATGTGGTTCTGCCTTTCTCACGGTGACGGTTTTCCTGGGTTCCCTCTACTCCTGGTAGCTGGTGGTGATGCCGTATCAGACGCTGCTACACAATTCGACCAGGCAGGCATCTGGCATCAAACTGAAGGGGCAAGTGTTGGTGATTGACGAGGCACATAACCTGATTGATACCATTACTGGAATTCACAGCTACAAGGTGACAGGGTCGCAGGTGGGTACTATCTCATTGTGGTCATTTGAAGTTTGTTTTCAGTATAATGTACAGCAGAATCATTTATGAAATGGACCACTCACCCCACTGAATCTGTGCTGTCTTGGATGTGTCATGCAAATAATCCCAACCCCTTTGTCCTGCAAGTTTTTAACATAGCAATGTGCAACCCCTTGTGTATGCTCCATGTTCAGGAAGGTCATGCCAAAAAATCAACCTGACTTCATTTGCACAGCTAAATCACATATTCCCTCATTCTCTTACAGACCCAACGTTGCTGATCTTTGACTTGAATATACTCAATTGGGTATCCACAGCTCTTTGTGAAAGAATACTAACGTTTCATGAGCCTCTGAGTCCACAAATAATCTTCGCAATTCTAAATGAGTTAGCATTTATCTTGAGACTCTGCTGTAATTTTAAGCTTTAAATCTACATACTAACAAATGAATTAGGAGCAGAGGGTAGGCCATTAACACCTCTACCTATTACTTCACATTCTCACCCATCCTTGATGACCACCTTCCTCCATGATAAGGGCAGATGTGGGCATGTTCACTGCATGTTCAGCACCAATTTGCAAATTTTCAGATATTGACGCAGGCCATATCCAAATGTAGCAAAACCTGGATAATATGTAGGTTTGGGCTGACAAGTGGCAAATAACACCTTTGCCACACAAAAGCTGGGAAGGACCAAATCCAATATGAATAATTCCCTTGACATTCAATGAGATTACCATTGCTGATTCCCTTTCTCTGCCTTAAGGTTCAAGAATACTGCTTCTACTACCTTCTTAGGAAAGAAAAATCCAAATACATATGATCCTCTGAAAGAATTGCTGTTCGTGTATTAAATGGACAGCTCCTTATTTTTGGGCACTGGCCCCCTAGTTCTCACAAGAGGAAACCTCCCTTCCCACCTGTCGCATGTCAAGACCCCCCAAACTTGCGTATTCTGACCAAGTTGCCTCTTACTCTTCTAAACTTCAGTAGATACAAGCTTAGCTCGTTTAACCCTTCCACAAAACATCATCCTGTACATTCCAGTGTTAATCTAGTAAACTTTCTCAATTCTTTATCTTGCATTCACATCCTTCCTTAAATAAGGAGACTGATGCTGTTCACCATATTGCTGATGTGGTGTCCAGGGAATGGAGAGGAGGGCCACAGGGGATTTGAAAAGTTAAAAAAAAAAGGTATTTTAAAAGTTGAGATGTATAGTTACTGTTAAGGAGCAGATAAACTAATCCCATCCGTGTTTTTTTTTGCCTTTTCTTATTCTTTATCTCCTTTCATTAATTCTCCTTCCTACCATCTTGAGTCAGCCATTACTTGCCCCTACCGTCAATGCCCACAACGCCATTTTGTTTCCATTTTGTCTGTCTTGTCAAAATGTCAAGCACTCTTCAGTACGTAATTTCCAAATACGGTTCCTATAATCTTTGTGATGGCTGTTAGACAAATCACAATTATCTGTTTTTGTGCCATTAGTCTTGTTACAAATACATTCAGATGCCTTCAGGTAAAACACCTTCATGTTTTGCTCATTTTCCCTGATTTGATATTACTTACTGCATTACTAATGTTAAATACTGTACTGCTTCCTGTTACACTGCTCATCTTTACCCCATTTGCCACACATTTATGGTAATCTTTTCCTTTAGACTTATAATTTTGTTCTCTATTTTTTAGTTTAAAGCTTTATAAGCGCTATTAATTTGCTACCAGTTTAAGTAGAGTCTCTCCCAGTAGAATACCTCCATCTTTACCTGGTAATAGTACCAATTCCCCATGAATAGAAGCCCCACCACCTTAAACACTCAACATCCTAGTCTCTTTGGCTCTGTTGCAATTTGTACAGTTAAGGAAATGGTCCAGGGATTCTTGACGTTCCGCTTATCAATATGACTCTAATTCCTCAAACTCCCTCAGCAGAACAGTAAAGTGTTTAAGTGACTATTCCTATATGGACCACAATACTAGATTGTATCTGTCTTTCTTTTCCCCCCCCCATTCCTTGGAATCGAATTTGATCCTCATCTTCAAGGGGTAGCTTTAACTCTGGTGCTGACCAGGAAACACAGTTGTTCAAATTCCCAGTCAGGGTTGCAGAGAAGATTATGTGCCCCCTGACCCTAACACAACCACCTTTCTTCCAGGATTAACTATTCCCCACAAAGTTATATTATTTTTAATTATCTGTAAGGTGGATTAAATTTAAATATTCACTGGTAGCACAGAAACAGAAAATAAGAACCAGAGCAGGCCATTTCTCCCTGCGAGCCTGTTACACAATTCAGTATGACCGTGGTCAGTCAACCAGCTCTTGACTCAGAATCTTTGCTCTCTTACATCTGGCTCCTCCTGGTCATGAACTTCATTTCCACTAGCTGTTGTGATGGTATTTGTACCTATTTGTCCAGAGCATTATCTTGAACCTCTGGTATATGAGCACTTTCACAATTGCTACTATTTACCTCTCTCCTGTATTGCTGAGGTCCGGTATAAGGTCCCAATGTTGGTTGGGTTGAGATCACTGAACTTGGCGTAGGTCAGGCAGCAACCTAACACTTTGGTTTCTATCTGAGTTACTGCAGAACCGGACAGTGTCTTTGCTGATTGAGTCCTTGAGATGAATATTTTTTAAATGTAAGCAGAAAGCAACTTCCTGTTCTAGTTATTTCATGATGAAGCCCATCAAGAAAGATATTGCATTTATTTGGTGCCTTTCATAGAATCATACAGCATGGAAACAGATCCTTTGGTCCAACTAGTCCAGGCCATGTTCCTAAATTGAACTAATCCCACTTGCCTGCATTTGGCCCATATCCTCCTCAAAACCTTTCCTGTTTAAGTACTTATCCAAATGTCTTTTAAATGTTGTATCAGTACCTGCATCCACCCCTTCCTCTGGCAGTTCATTCCACACATGAACCACCCTCTGTGGGGAAAAAAAGTTGCCTCTTATGTCCATGTCAAAACTCTCCTCTCACCTTAAAAATATGCCCCCTAGTTTTGAACTCCCCCACCCTAAGGTAAAAACCCTTGCTACTCGAATTATCTTTACCCCTCATGGTTTTATAAACCTCAATAAGGTCACCCTCAACCTCCTATCCTCCACTGGGAGAAGTCTCAGCCAACTCTTATAACTCAAACCTTCCATTTCCGGCAACATCTTGGTAAATCTTTTCCGAACTCTCTCCAATATAACATCCTTCCGAAAATAAGGTGACCAGAACTTTACACTGTGCTCCAGACGAGGCCTCACCAATGTCCTGTATAAACTCAATAGGACTTCCCAACTCCTATAGTCAAAGGTCTGTGCAATGATCCTTAACATTCTAAAGCATTTCCCAATCAATGTTGCAGTCTTGTACAGTCATAAATATGATAAACAACTTGTGCCCTGAAAAGCTTCCAAAAGGCAGAAATAAATTCATTTGTTTTACTGATGTTGTTTTGGCAAATAAATATTGGCCTTGGCAGCACAGAGTACTTGGCTGCTGTATATCAAAGTAAAGCCTTGAAATATTTTAGGATCAAGTGAGGGGGCATGCAGGACCTTGGTTTAACATCTCAGTTGAAAGTCAGCATTTCCAACAGTAATGCAGGGATGTGCCACAGTTCCTCATGTGGTTGGTGTAGAGAGGTGGTGGTGTTATGATAATGCCTGGAGACATGGGATTGAATTGTGTAGATGGCAAAATCTAAATTCATTAAAAACCTAGAGTTATAATTTAGTCCAATGACAACCATGAGGACCCCATCTGATTCACTAATGTTCTGTAAGGAAATCTGCTGTCCCTACCTGGTCTGACTTACATGTGTCTCTAGACCCTCAGCAATCTGGTTTGCTTCTTAATTACCCTCTGAAACAGCCAAACATGCTACTCAGTTCAGGAAATACTGACACCTACATCCCATGAACAAATTTTAAAAAGTGGCTGGTGAGAGATGAGATAGTCAAGAAAGCACGACAACATCTCTACTTCCTCAGGAGGCTAACAAAATTCAGTGAGTCCCCAAGGACTGCAAGCAAACTTTATAGATAGACCAAAGAAAGCAGCCTATCTGGATGAATCACAGTGTGGGTATAGCAACTGCTCTTCCCAAGACAGGGGTATTGAGTTTAAGAGTCGTGAGATCTTGTTGCAGCTCTATAAAACTTTGGTTAGACCGCTCTTGGAATACTGCGTCCAGTTCTGGTCGCCCTATTATAAGAAAGATGTGGATGCTTTGGAGCGGGTTCAGAGGAGGTTTACTAGGATGCTGCCTGGATTGGAGGGCTTATCTTATAAGGAGAGGTTGACTGAGCTAGGACTTTTTTCATTAGAAAAAGGAGGAGAAGAGGGGACCTAATTGAGGTATACAAGGTAATGCGAGGCATAGATAGAGTCGATAGCCAGAGACTATTTCCCAGGGCAGAAATGACTAACACGAGGGGTCATAGTTTTAAGCAATTTGGAGGAAAGTATAGAGGGGATGTCAGAGGCGGATTCTTTACACAGAGTTGTGAGAGCATGGAATGCGTTGCCAGCAGCAGTTGTGGAGGCAGGGTCATTGGGGACATTTAAGAGACTCCTCGACATACATATGGTCACAGAAATTTGAGGGTGCATACATGAGGATCAGTGGTTGGCACAACATCGTGGACTGAAGGGCCTGTTCTGTGCTGTATGTTCTATGTTCTATGTTCTAAGACCACAAGAAATTAGAGTTGTGAACACAGCGCAGTCTGTCACACAAAACAGGTTTCCATTCACTGACTCCATCTATACTTCCTGCTGCCCTGGGAGAGTAACCAGCATAATCAAATACCTCACCCACCCGTTATACTCTGTTCCATCCATCAGGCAGAAGACACAAAAGTTTGAACATATGTATGAACAGATTCAAGAACAGCTTCTTTCCCACTGTTATTAGACTTTTGAATGGACCTCTTAAATGTTAATTCTAATCTCTGTCTCTCTGTGCCTTCTCTGTGGCTGTAACACTGTATTCTGTTCTGCTATGCTGATGCAATTTGTATGTATGGGCTGCCTGCACAGCATGCAAAACAAAACTTTTTACTGTTTTCGGTACATGTAACAACAATCAATGAATCCATCAACTCAAACTCACAACTCAGACTAACATCTGCTGCCCAAGGTCAGCACCAGTCTGCTAATCCTAGAACTTCTGTATGTTAACTGTAGTGTTCTCTCATTTTACCTGTATGTTTGGTGTTGGTATTAACAGACCCTGGTCTTTCGGACAGTACGTTACCCGCCAGTGAGGGGCAGGGTAACACTGTCCTTTCTAAATCACCATATTGCAATTGTACAACGAAATACCAGCATAAGTAAGGCCTTGAGGTGAACGTACATCATTTTGAGCACTTATTGTATCCACCTGTTGAATCACCATCTCCTGTGCACTCCCCATTTCCTTTACTGTTCAATCTTTCAATATTCCTTTCCAAAATGGCTGTCTGCTGCCCTTTTCAAAGAATACATACTTTACCTAAGCAAAAGGTTGTGTTGCAGATTTCCATGTTTTAGCCATCCTTGTACCAGGATATGTTCATGGTATCGAGTTAAAAATCACACAACACCAGGTTATATAGGGTTTGAGAGTTGAGCCAGCAGGGGGAGATATTAGCTTTTTGGAACAGGCAATATCTGTGATGAATGAATTAAGATTTGTAACCTTTTATTAATCTTTTGCATGCCTGATTCATTAATGTATAGATAAAAACAATAGTTAGGGCATGACAACCTTGTGCTTTAACATTTAT
The DNA here is from genome assembly GCF_047496795.1 of Chiloscyllium punctatum. Taxonomy (NCBI): domain Eukaryota; kingdom Metazoa; phylum Chordata; class Chondrichthyes; order Orectolobiformes; family Hemiscylliidae; genus Chiloscyllium; species Chiloscyllium punctatum. Next base: position 57,740,218 of record NC_092770.1, on the reverse strand, counting down.
AGATTATAGAGAATAAGGACTTTTTAAAAATTCATATATGGGATATGGACAATGCTGACAAGGACAGCATTTATTACCAAGCAGTAAACACCCTTGAGAAGATAATAATGAACTGCTGCTTCGAATTGATGTAGTCTATGTCACATATATCTCCATGTTAGTTGGAGGGGAAGGTGCCAATGGTGATGTTCCCATGTAAGACCATAAGACATAGGAGTGGAAGTAAGGCCATTCGGCCCATCGAGTCCACTCCGCCATTCAATCATGGCTGATGGGCATTTCAACTTCACTTACCCGCAGTCTCTCAGTAGCCCTTAATTCCTTGTGACATATAAGACCATAAGACATCTGTTTTTTGTTTTTCAGCTATGTTGTGCTCACTCGCAACTCTCTCAGTACATGGAGCGATACAGGTAAGACTCTTCATCAGCAACTGCTCCGTCTCCTCCGTTATGACCCTTGAATAGCTTGGAAGGCTGGTGACCCTTTGCTTGCCTTCATGACTCAGACCTCTGAGTATAGCAGTTGGGATGTGATGTTGACGTTTTATAGGATGTTAGTGAGGCCTCTTCCGGAATAACTGTATAGTTCTGGTCTCCCTGTGTTACGACACAGGATAAACTCCTCTGCTAATTTAAACCAGACACACAGAAAAGCTCACCATGTGCCATAATCTGTTAAATTTAGAGAGGCAAAGAACTATTCCAAATATCATTATTTAAAGAAAAACAAATTAACAATTTTATTTTTTAAGTCCAAAAAGAACATCAAACGACAACTATTTATAGCTCCCTTCTCTTAAAGCTATATTAACCTTCAACTTTACAATACTGGTCTGATAAAAGCCCCAATTAAGATTTACAAAAAAAAGTTCAAAACCATCCAGCCGGGCTGATTTTACTCTGTAGATTTTCCTGGCCATCTTTTCTTTGGTCTTCTGCTTCATAACTTTCAGAGAATTGTTCTGCTAGCAGTCTGTTGGTGCTTGGCTGCTCTTTGCTGTTCTCCCCAACTGTTCAAAATACCCAAAACATCGGACTGACTCATTAGTTTGATGTCATCAAAACATTAAAATTGAAATTCGATTGGATTTTGGTATCTTTGGGCATAATTTAAACTGATTGGCCAGATTCACATTTGTCGTATACCATGGCAACGCAGTTCCAGCTATTTGTTTCACAACCAAATGTTACATTTTTAAATTGTTCAGCACACTCTATGCTTTCCGTCAGTCCTTGCCAGCTTTACTCTCTCTTAAAGGTACAGTACACACCTACACCTTCATAACACCTGTGATAAGAAGGATATTATTAAACAGAAGTAGGTTCAGAAAGGATTTGCCAAGATGTTGCCAGGAATGGAGGGTTTGAGATATAAAGATAGGCTGGGACTTTTTTCACTGAAGAGTAGGAGGTTGAGGGGTAACCTTCTAGAGGTTTATAAAATCATGAAGGGTTTAGATAAAGTGAATGACCATAGCCTTTTCCCTGGGGTGTGGGAAGTCCAAAACTAAGGGACATATTTTTAAGATGAGAGGAGAAAGTTTTAAAAAAATCATAAGGAGCAACCTTTTTACACAGAGATTTGCATGTGGAATGAACTTCCAGAGGAAGTGGTGGATGCAGGTACGGTTACAATATTTAAAAGACATTTGGATAAGTACATGAATAGAAAAGGTTGGAAAGGATGTGGGCCAATTCTGGCAAGTGGGACTAGTCTAGTTTGGGATTATGGTCCGATTGGACCGAAGTGTCTGTTTTAATGGTGCATGACTCCATGACTCCACTTACTAAATGACGAATGCAAAGTAATAGAGCCAGCCACCTATCTTGACATTACTTGGAAATTAACCCTCAAATTTTACTTTCTACCTCTTGTAAAGTGGATTTTTGTTGGATTTTAAGACATTCTCAATCCTCTGGTTTACCACTCATCTTTGCCACCTTGTATGTTTACTTGTCTTTCAATTCGATGCTATCCGAACTTCCCTGGTTAGCCGTGGTTAGTTTATTCCCTTTCTTAAATCCTTCCTTCTCACTGAGATATATTTTCACTGTGTACCAAGAACGATTTTCTTAAACCTCTGTCATTGTTCCTCAGTTGTCATTGCTGCTAAACCCTTTTCCCAGTCCACTCCAGATAGTTTTGTCCTTGTTCTTTGGTAATTCTCCTTCTTTAGGTTTAACACGATTGTTTCTGACCCACATTCCTCCCTGTCTAACTGAATACTAAATTCTACCATGTTATGGTCACTCTTTCCTAGGCTCTGTTACACAGACGTTATTTATTATACCTGCCTGATTGTATGTTGCCAGATCCAAAATAGCCAGATCCACAACAGTTTTAGGAAACTCTTCAAACACAATCTGTAAATTCTTCCTCGAGGCTTCATCTGCCAATGTACATAAAAATTAAAATCACCCATGATTAATTTTATATGTCCTTATGATCTCCTGATTTATTTTCTACCCTACTGTACAGCTACTATTGCTCTCTACAGACTACTCCTACCGATGTCATCCCATCTTTAGCATGGATAGATAATTGGTTAACTGATAAAACAGAGTTGAGATGCTGGGAGCATTTTCAGGATGGCAACCTATAACCACTGGGCTGGCACAGATCGGTGTTGAGGCCACAACTATTAACAATATATTAATGACTTTGAAAAGGAAATTGAATGCACGATCACCAGGTTTGCAGATGACACTAAAGTAGGTGGGAAGGCAAGATGTGAGGGTGACACAAGGAGTCTGCAGAGGAACGTAAACAGGTTCACTGAGTGGGTAAAAGTTTGGTAGGTGGGATATAATGTGGGGAAAATGTGAAATTATGTACATTGGCAGAATGAATAGAGGAGCTGAATATTACTTAAACAGAGAGAGATTGCAAAAAAACTATGGCAAAAATGGATGTGGGAGTCTTTGTGTATGAATCACAAAAAAACTAATATCCAAATTCACCAGGCAATAGATATGAATTGTTGGCCTTTATTTCAAAGGAATGGAGAATAAAAGCGTGAAGGTTTTGATAAAGCTATATGGGGTGCTAGCAACTGGAATATTGTGAGGTGGTTTTGACCCCTTATCTAAGAAGAGATTGGAGGCAAATAGAGAAAGTTCACTAGACTGAATGAAGTTATGGAAAGACCTTATAAGGAGAGGTTGAGTAGGTTGGATATGTACAAATTGTAGTTTAGAGGAATGAAATGCAACTTCATTGAAAAATACAAGAGTCTTGGGAGACTTTACAGGGTATATGCAGAAAGATTGTTTTCCCTTGTGGGAGAGTCTAGGACCAGAGGGCATAATCTGAGAATAAAGGGACAGATGAAGAGGAATTTCTTCTCTCGGTGTATTGTGAATCTGGAATCCATGACCACAGAGGGCATTTGAAGCTGGGCGTTTAAGTATATTCAAGGCTGAGATGGACAGATTTTGAATCTGAAAGGTCATGGGGAAAAGTCAGTGAAGTGGACTTGAGGATTATCAGATCAATCATGACATCATTGAATGACAGAGCAGGCTCAATGGGTTGAATGGTCTATTTCTGCTCCCTCATTTTATGGTCACACCTTGAGGGTTCCCTGTTTGATCCTTACTGTCTGCTGAATTGGCCTCTCCTTGCACAGGGAGGAAGCAGCCAGCATTTCCTGTTTGTAGTTCTGGACTATCTACTGCCTTCTGTTTGTGAATGGGGTCAGTGGGGCAGAATGGTTAGACAAGTTGGACTTACTGCTGAAATAAGGTAGGGCACTGATGGTTCAATTTTTGAATTCACATGAACGAGTGACCACTTGTTTCACTACACATTATCTGTCTTTGTGGAATGAACCTTAGAAAAAGAGCCATAGAGAGCTTCTTTAACCTGGAGATAGTGAGAAGTACAGATACTGGAGATCAGAGTGGATAAAGAGTGGAGCTGGAAAAAGCAAAGCAGGTCAAGCAGTGTCAGAGGAGGAGGGGAATTGACATTTCAGATCAGAGCCTTGTGTTGATGGTGGAGAAGGCCCAGGATGGACATGTTGTCGGGGAAATGGAAGGGGCTGTTGAAATGAATGGCAATTGGAAGCGGGGGTTGATTGGAGTGTATGGACTGTGAATGTATCCTGAACTGATCCACGAGTTTGCGCTTGGTCTCTCTGATATAGAGGAAACCTCTTCGGGAGCAAAGGATGTAATAAATCAGGTTAGAGGAAATGCATGTGAATCTTTGCAGGACTTGGTATGATTAATTGGTGCCTTGGATGGAGGTGAGGAGGGATGTATTTGGGCAGGTTTTGCACCTCCTGCGGTGACAGGGGAAGGTTCTGGGTGTGGAAGGGATTGTGGGGGAATGTGAACCTAAGGAGGGAGACCCTGCAAAATGGATATTGGTGAGGAGGGAAGTATCATTTTGATGGTGGGGTCAGACTGCAGAGGGCAGTGGAGGATGATGCCTTGGACATGGAAATTAGTGGGTTGGAATGAGGACCAGGGGAATTCTACCCTTGTTGTGATTGGGGATTCATTAAAACTGACTTCATAATTTTTGTAAGTTTTATTTGAAGCTATTGATGAAGCCTCAGCTTTGAATGTGCATGTTTGGTCTCCAAGCTAATATCTGACCAGGGCAGTTGCACTGTTAGCGTGAGACCTACTTAGAGTCACAGAGACATACAGCATGGAAACAGACCCTTCTATCCAATTTGTCCATGCCGACCAAATATCCTAATTTAATCTAGTCCCATTTGCCAGACTTGGCCCATATCCGTCTAAATCCTTCCTATTCCTGTACCCATCCAGATGCTTTTAAATGTTTTAATTGTACCAGCCTCCACCTCTTCCTCTGGCAACTCATTCTATACATGCACCACCCTCTGTGAAAACGTTGCCCTTTGGTCCCTCTTACATCTTTCCCCTCTCACTCTAAAGCTATGCCGTCTAGATCTTGACTCTCCCACCCCAGGGAAAAGACCTTGTCTATTTATCCTATCCATGTCCCTCATAATTTTGTAAACCTCTATAAGGTCATCCCTCAGCCCTCATGCTCCGGAGAAAACAGCCCCAGCCTATTCAGCCTCTCCCTGTAGCTCAAATCCTCCAACCCTGGCAACATCCTTGTAAATCTTTTCTGAACCTTTTCAAGTTTCACAACATGGACTAATGCATAACATTAAAGTCACAGCCTAATGAATATTTTGCTCAGGAGTAGCGTTGCTGTATCTGAGTCAGGAATAACTGTGTTTAAACCCCACTCCAGATACACCTGGTAAATATAGGTCAGAGTTCTATTTCTGAACCTTGGATGCATATTCAGCAGAATTCTCGTATCTAATTGCCTTGTTGTAGGAAGCAGAGGGTAATAGTGGAAGGATGCTTGTTGGACTGGAGGCCTGTGACTAGTGCTGTGCCTCGGGTTAGTGCTGGGCCCATTACTGTTTGTTACCTGTATCAATGATTTGGTTGAGAATGTACAAAGCATGATTAGTAAGTTTGCAGATGACACTAAAATAGGTGGTATTGTGGACAGTGAGGAAGGTTCTCAGAAATTGCAGCAGGACCATGATCAGCTGGGGAAGTGGGCTGAGAAATGGCAAATGGAGTTTAATATAGAGAAGTGTGAGGTCTTGCATTTTGGAAAGTCAAATCAAGGGGTTTCATAGTGAATAGTAGGACTTTAAGGAGTGCTGTAGAACAGTAGTACCTTGGAGTTCAAATACACGTTTCTTTGACAGTGGAGTCACGGGTAGACAGGGCAGTGAAGAAGGCTTTTGGCACACTGGCTTCATCAGTCAGGGCACTGAATATAGAAGTTGGGAAGTTATGTTGCAGTTATACAAGATGTAGCTGGATAGTTTGGTCGGCATGGACCAGTTTGGGCAAAAGGCCTGTCTCCATATTGTAGGACTCAGTGACCCTATGACTGTCTGTATGGAGTTTGTATGTTCTCCCTTTGCCTGTATGGGTTTCCTCTGGATGCTCTGGTTTCCTCCCACAGTCCCAAAGGTGTGCAGGCTAGGTGGATTGGCCATGCTAAATTTCCATTAGTGTCCAGTGATGTGTCAGTTAGGTGATTGGCCATGGGAAATGAAAAGGTTACAGTGATTGGGTATGTTGTTCAGAATGGCGGTGTGGAATCAATGGGTCCAATGGCCTACTTCCACACTAGGGATTCTATGATTCTACTCATGTGGGTGTTGGATGCTCCTATTGTATTTGGACATCCTGTTCCCTTCTGCTACTTCACATTGATTTCTAAGAGAAGAGGTTAAAAATACAAAACTAACAGCCTCTACTGTCTGTTGTCCTTCCTTTCACTTTTACTGTTTGTATACCTTCTGCAGTGTGCTGTGCCTCCCAGCATTCTTCCCTGTTTTGCCTAGCTTCAGCATATACTTAACTCCCTTCTCGTTGAAGTCTTTTAGATCTCTCCAATAAACTTAGTGTCCATTCTGTTTTTAATTTCTGTCCTTAATCCTCGGGATTAATAGGGATTCTAGAACTGCTGCCTTGACTGTTTCACTCAGTTTTGTATCCCAAGCCCCATGAACATTCTCACCTAACAAGTGTTTATCCATTTAAGTTATTTTCAGTACTTCGCACACTGTTGTATCCTGTGAAATTAGTCTTTGTGAAATGCTATTCTGGCCCTGACAGCATGTTTTTCTTTTGACACACAGAAGTAGACTGAAGGCAAAAAATCTGATGTACATCAAACAGATCCTTTACATCCTGGTTAAACTTATCCACATTTTAGGAGGTGAGTACTTTCCTTTGGTTTAAACATTTTTCTGCTGGATTTACGCACAGCAGGAAAAGTTTGTGAGAAGATTTGTAGCTCGGGTGCTCATTGTTGTGGTTCTGTTCGCTGAGCTGGGAATTTGTGTTGCAGACGTTTCATCCCCTGTCTAGGTGAACATCTCAGGGTTTCAGGGGCTGAACACAAAAGTCATGTGACAGATTAAAACTTATCATGTTTGTGACATCTTAAAGACTATCACCTTTGAAAGTGCAGCTTTAAAGTCCTGCAACATCTTGGTGTTTGTACTGGGAATGACTTTGCACAATTCGAATAAATGGATGCAGCCAGCTCATGTACTTACTATATATAACCAAGTAAACTTTAGCCTGTGATGATTCAACCAGAAACTCCTCTAAATGTAATCGCATCTTTGTACTGACCATTTATAGATGTGTCCATTGACAGCTGTAACATGCCACTCACTAATGAAGAGACTGGTTTATCCAGCAGTTAATATAATGAGCTGTTGTGGTTCTGTTTGCCGAGCTGGGAATTTGTGTTGCAGACGTTTCGTCCCCTGTCTAGGTGACATCCTCAGTGCTTGGGAGCCTCCTGTGAAGCGCTTCTGTGATCTTTCCTCCGGCATTTGTAGTGGTTTGAATCTGCCGCTTCCGGTTGTCGGTTCCAGCTGTCCGCTGCAGTGGCCGGTACATTGGGTCTGGGACGATGTGCTTATTGATTGAATCTGTGGATGAGTGCCATGCCTCTAGGAATTCCCTGGCTGTTCTCTGTTTGGCTTGTCCCATAATAGTAGTGTTGTCCCAGTCAAACTCATGTTGCTTATCATCTGAGTGTGTGGCTACTAAGGATAGCTGGTCATGTCGTTTTGTGGCTAGTTAGTGTTCATGGATGCGGATCGTTAGCTATCTTCCTGTTTGTCCTATGTAGTGTTTTGTGCAGTCCTTGTGTGGGATTTTGTACACTACATTGGTTTTGCTCATGCTGGGTATCGGGTCCTTCGTTCTGGTGAGTTGTTGTCTGAGAGTGGCTGTTGGTTTGTGTGCTGTTATGAGTCCTACTGGTCGTGGTAGTCTGGCTGTCAGTTCGGAAATGCTCTTGATGTATGGTAGTGTGGCTAGTCCTTTGGGTTGCGGCATGTCCTCGTTATGTTGTCTTTCCCTTAGGCATCTTTTTATGAAATTATGGGGGTATCCGTTTTTGGCGAATACATTGTATAGGTGTTCTTCTTCCTCTTTTTGCAGTTCTGGTGTACTGCAGTGTGTTGTGGCCCTTTTGAACAGTGTCTTGATGCAACTTCGTTTGTGTGTGTTGGGGTGGTTGCTTTCATAGTTGAGTTTGACTGGGACAACACTACTATTATAGGACAAGCCAAACAGAGAACAGCCAGGAAATTCCTAGAGGCATGGCACTCCTCCACAGATTCAATCAATAAGCACATCGTCCCAGACCCAATATACCGACCACTGCAGCGGACAGCTGGAACTGACAACCGGAAGCAGCAGATTCAAACCACTACAAATGCCGGAGGAAAGATCACAGGAGGCTCCCAAGTACTGAGGATGTCACCTAGACAGGGGACGAAACGTCTGCAACACAAATTCCCAGCTCGGCGAACAGAACCACAACAACAGCAGGAAACTAGTACTGAGGACTGGACCACTTTCAGTTTCATTCTTCCAGAGTGATTAATCAGGATAGCGAAGGTAGGTAAAGTTCACATTGGCACAACAGGAAAAAAAGCTCCTTGTATTCTGTCCAAGCAAGTAGTATCAGGGCAGGTACAGCACAGGGTTAGATACAGTAAAACTCTCACTGTACTGTTTAAGAGCATGCCCAACCCAGAAGACTGACTAAGAAACATTTCAAGGATGTACCCACCATCTGTGGTTAACCAGGGACGTTATAGACTAGTATCAAAATGAAAGAAAAATATATGCAATTGTGCAAAGACATGTGGCATGTTTAGAGATAGGACAGCATATAAACAACAGTAATTAGATTAGATTCCCTACAGCATGGAAACAGGCCCTTCGGCCCAACAAGTCCACACCGACCTTCTAAAGAGTAACCCACCCAGACCCATTTCCCTCTGGCTAATGCATCTAATACTACAGGCAATTTAGTATAGCCAATTCACCTAACCTGCACATCTTTGGACTGTGGGAGGAAACTGGAGCGCCCGGAGGACACCCACGCAGACACGGGAAGAATGTGCAAACTCCACACAGACAGTTGCCCGAGGTGGGAATTGAACCCAGGCCCCTGGGGCTGTGAGGCAACAATGCTAACCACTGAGCCACTATGATGCCCATGAAGAGGAAGTATCAGAGGATAGGAGAAAACTAGCTCAAAATATAAAAATAGGTAAGGAGGAAAAAAGTTGCAAGATGAACATTGGTCTTATAGAAAATGAGATGGAGAATTAATAATGGAAAATAAGGAAATGGCAATTGAATTGATCAGGTATTTTTACGGATAATGAAAGTACCATCGGCAGAAGCGAAATAAATCAGGAGATGGAAGGAAGTAAGGAGCTAAACAAAATCACATCATGATCAGATCAGCAGCAGATGGAATTTGATCCTGATAAATGAGAGTTGGTGCACTTTGGAAGTAACAAGACAAGGGAGTACTCAATGAATGACAGGACACTAAGAAGCTCAGAGAGTCTTTGTGTATTTGTCCATAGATCCCTGACAGTGGTAAAACAGAATAATAGGGTAGTTAAAAAGACTAATGGAACATTGACCTTCATCAGTTGTGGCATAGATTATAAGGAGAAATGAATATGTTGGAGTTTAAGAGAGACTGGATAAGTTTGGGTTGTTTTCTTTAGAACAGGGAGGGCACCTGATAGAGGTATACAGTTATGAGGGTTTGATCAAGATGGATAGCAACCAACTGTTCTCCACAGTGAAGCATCAATAGCAAGAGGGCATAATTTTAAGATGATAGGCAAGAGGTTTACAGGGGATTTGAGGAAAAATATTTTCATTCAGAGGGTGGTGGGATTCTAGAATGCTCCACTTGGGTGAGCAGTCGAGACAGGAAACTTAATCTTTAAAATGGAATTGGGAAGGGGCACTTGAAATACCTTAACATTCAAGGCAATGGGCAAATGCTGGAAAGTGAGATTAGTGTAGCTAGGTCAACACAGATGTGATGGGCCGAAGAGCCTCTTCTGTGCTGTATGATTGTGACCATCGAAGTAAAGCTAAGTAAGTCGTTGGAGCAGCAGCTGACAAGTGCCTGAGTCCTGGTGAACCCCATTCTCTGGTCTTAATAGAAGTGACAAGTGAGATGTTTGACCTGAAACTATAACTGCTTTCTCTCCAAAGATGCTGCCAGACCTGCTGAGTTTTTCTAGCTGTTTCTGTTTCTGATTTCTAGTATCCATTGTTATGTCAGTTTTTTTATTTGAGACATCTGATGCATTGGCTTTAATTTTCGAAAACTCCCTTGATTTTGAGATAGTCCCATTCGATTGGAAGACAGCAAATATAACTCCTTTATTTAAAGAGACGAAAAGCAGGAACCTACAGGCCAGTTAGCTCGACGTCTGTCACAGGGAAGCTGTTAGAGCTCGTTATTAAAGAGGATATAGTAGGGCACGTGGAAAAGGTGATCAGCCCGAGTCAGCATGGTTTTGTGAAAGTGAAATGTGTTTGATGAATCTATTGGGAGTTCTTTCTGGAGGTAACATGCACTGTGACTGAAAGGTAACTGGTGGATAAATCTTCCTAGATTTCCAGAAAGCATTTGAGAAGGTGACTGGTTATTGTGGGAAATAAAAGCTCATAGATGTGACATGTTGGCAGGGTTAGAAAATTGGCTGACTAACAAGGAAGTAGAGAGTTTGCACCATGGATCTTTTGTAGGTTGGTAAGATGTAATGAGTAGTATGCCATAAAGATCAGTGCTGGCATCTCAGTTGTTCACAGTTTACACAAACAACATGGGCGGCACGGTGGCACAGTGGTTAGCACTGCTGCCTCACAGCGCCAGAGACCCGGGTTCAATTCCCGCCTCAGGCAACTCTCTGTGTGGAGTTTGCACATTCTCCCCGTGTCTGCGTGGGTTTCCTCCCACAGTCCAAAGATGTGCAGGTCAGGTGAATTGGCCATGCTAAATTGCCCGTAGTGTTAGGTAAGGGGTAGATGTAGGGGTATGGGTGGGTTGCGCTTCGGCGGGGCGGTGTGGACTTGTTGGGCCGAAGGGCCTGTTTCCACACTGTAAGTAATCTAATCTAATCTAAACATAGATGAAGGGACAGAAGTTATAATTGTCAAATTCACGAGGACATAAACAACAGCAAAGTAAGGACATATGGAGCTGATTAAAATGAGTGGGTTATGAGGGGCATGGATCAGGTAAATAGGCAATGTCTTTTTCCTGGGGTCGGGGAGTCCAGAACTAGAGGGCATAGGTTTAGGGTGAGAGGAGAAAGATATAAAAGAGACCTATGGGGCAACTTTTTCACGCATAAGGTGGTACATGTATGGAGTGAGCTGCCAGAGGAAGTGGTGGAGGCTGGTACAATTACAGCATTTAAAAGGCATTTGGATGGGTATATGAATAGGAAGGGTTGGAGGGATTTGGGCCAGGTGCTGGCAAGTGGGACTAGATTGGGTTGAGATATCTGGTCGGCATGGACGGGTTGAACCAAAGCGTCTGTTCCCATGCTGTGCATCTCTATGACTCTATGTGGTTAGGCAAGGATGTGGCAAATTGAGTGTCCATTTTGGAAGGAAGAATGACAAAGAATGTCTAAATGGTGAGAGATTGTACACTGTAAGGTGGAAAGGGATCCGGATGCCCTTGTGCATGAAGTGTAAAATGCTGCTACACAAGTATGGCAAGTAATAAAGATAGCTGGTGGAATGTTAGTACTTATGTCAAGGAGAATTGAATACAAAAGTAGAATGGTTATACTTCAGTTATACAAGGTACTAATGAGACTGCATCTGGAGTGCAGTGTGCAGTATTGGTATCCTCATTTAAGAAAGGATGTAAATGCACTGGAAATAAATGAGAGAAGGTTTGCCAAATTAATACCTGGAACAAGAGGGTTATCTTACGTAAAAAGCTTGGAAAAGGCTTGGAATTTAGAAATGTAAGAGGTGACTTGAATTGAAATGTCTTAAGATCCTAAGGAGTCTTGGCAGGTTAAATTCAGAGAAGATATTTCCCGTTATACAAGAATCTAGAACTAGGAGTTACTTTAAAAATCAATTGCCCATTTAAAACATTAAAAATCAGATTTTTATCTGAAGGTCATGAACCTTTGTAACTCACTTCTTGAAGAGATGATGGAAGTAGACTCATTGAATATTTTTAAGACAGAGGAAGATAGATTCTTGTTAAAGTTAAACAAGGGGTTGGAAAGTTATCAAGCATAGGTGGGATGTGATTTTTGAGGTGACAGTCAGAACAGTCCTGTTCTTTTAGAATGGGAGAGCAGACTCAAAGAGCTGCATGGCTTCCTGCTCCAAGTTTGCATGAGTTTTTGTGTGCTCCCTCCTGCAGTATTTGCCACTTCAGGGATGCTAGGCCCGTTCCACAGTAAAATACTGCAGTTTGCTGGAAACCCCGAAATAAAAACAGAAAATGCTGGAGAAACACAGCAGATCTGTATAGAGAGAAACTGAATTGACATTTCAGATCTGTGATCTGCAATCTGAGAAATATTTGAAATATAATAGATTTTTAGCACTAGTTAGTCCTAATTTAAGGCACTTTGGTCCTTTTAGCATGTGACTTCTAAGTTGTGAGTTGGGATTGTTTAAACTCACTTTACAGTAGGCCTTCCAGCCAGCAAGGAAGGAGACCTACACTTTGTCTGCTTTATATTTTACCTGGAATCCCATCCATTGCATCTTTGGGCTCCTGCCTTTATAGTCCACTTTTTTGTTGTTTACACTGTTTTCATGAGCTTGATCTCTTCACTAATTCTTTTATTTTGTGATTAATCAAGGTAAAGTTGGACAAAATCCGAACATGCAGAAGATTTTTCAGGATGGTAGGTGACTGAGTACTTTTAACACAGGCAGAGTATTTTGATCTGCTTACTTTGAATATATAAAAAGTCTGTCCTCCCTTCAGTTATCCAGTCCTTTGAGCCCCACTGGCCTTGGTTTAAGGCAAGTCACTGTTTCTCGTCAGTTGCTCTTCTCAAAGGTGACTTAGGTTGATACAGAATCTTGGGTAACTTAAGGCCTTTCTTAGTTTAGGAGGCTGAAGGATGTGCAATAAGTGTATTAACATGCATGCCATACAAGTGTTGGGCAATGCCCAAGACAGAATCCAAACACATCACCTTGACATTCACTGGCATTGCCATCAACATTCTGGGGGTTACCATTGTCTATAAACTGAACTATGCCAACCACATCAGTGCAGGGGGATCATGAGCCAGTGAGAATCAAGGAATTCTGCTGCAAGTAACTCACCTGACTGTCCAGCATCTCCAAGGCACAGGTCAAAACTGTGATGGAATATTTCCCTCTTATTTGGATGAGTTCAGTTTCAGCACCACTTGAGAAGCTTGATAACATCCAGGATAGAGGAGTACACTTCATCAGAGCTACACCCGCGTATTAAACATTCACTTTGCCACCAATGCACAGTAGCAGCAGTACGTGCCATCTACAAGATGTAGTAACTCACCAAGGCTTATTTGACATAAAATTTCCAAACCCACAAACTGTCCCAAATAGAAGGTCAAGAGCAGTGGGTGTTTGTCCTCTAAGCCGCACAATACCCCAACTTCGAAATATATTGCCATTCCTTTGGTCTTACTGGGTCAAAATCTCACAACACCCTTCCTTTAAAAGAATAATTCTATGAAAAAGATATTTAGAATGCTTAGAGGAATCCAGAACAAGAGAGAAAATGCTGGAAAATCTCAGCAGGTCTTGCAGCATCTGTAAGGAGAGAAAAGAGCTGACGTTTCGAGTCTAACTGACCCTTTATTCAGAACAAGAGATATCATTAACATTTCATTGAGGAGTGAAGGAAGGCAGCATCCTTTTGTCTGCATATAAAGGGTGTGGAAATCTGGAACTCCATTAGGCCAGTGTAGGGATAGGTGTTCAGGGAGAGCTGGAGCTTCCAAAGTAGAGAATGATCATTTCTTACTAAATAAAGATACAAAGAAATATGGAGGAATGAAATTGAGCTGCAGATGCATTTTATTATCGGAGTTAGGCTCCCCTTTGTATATGGATTTACAGCTCTCCATTTAGGACAATCCATAGGATTACTGATTTTTATTTTGAAAATATGCCTTGACTTCGAAACCCTTTTTGCTTTTCTGTCTGTTTTCCAAAGGCACTGAGTTACAGTCCATCAATGATTTCCTTTTCCGTGCACAATTTGACAACATCAACCTATTTAAAGTAAGTCACTTTTATGTGTGATACAGTTGGCTTAATGCATCAGTTCCTGCCCATATTTATTGCTCATGATGATATTAACAACTGTCCCCAAGTGGTAATTTAACTGAGACTGATGTGATAAAGGTTAATGTAATTACAATTTGGGAATTTAGATTTTTAATGTGACGACAGATGAATTCTAGTTTCAGTTCTGTGTAGGTCACATTCTTCAAGTGGACAGAAAGTAATTCAGAAAAGTGACCTAAAACATCATTTTCAAGAAAGTGTTCGACTTAGTGAGTGTTAAGCCAGATAGCTGCAGTCTTAATTGATGGGGCCTTTACCAAGTGGAAATTTTGTTGGACACATGAAAATAGTCTGGGGCTGTAAATATTTGAGCTCAATTCAGAAAAGTTGGATTTTTCAATTCAGAGAAGTTTCATCCAAACCATAGGGGGTTTAGGTTTGTGAGAGTATTTTGTGTTGAAGTTTCAAGCTGTCAGAATTGAAAAGAAATTAGATCATCACAGCTGGAGAGAAGTCTTGAGGCCATTAAAGCCGGGAACAATCAGTTCAGTAAAAAATTTGAAATTAAAACAGAAGCGACCCTACGCTGGGTTTGAGTGACTAGAAAGGATATTTCTGGAGAAAAACGTCGACTTTTTCTTTATGCTGCTGATGAGGTCTGTATATATACTACTATTTGCTTTGTTTTTTTCCTTTTGTGGAACAAACTTGCGCTGTTTTATTAAAGAAAATTGGCAGGCTCATATATTCAATGACTAACCACCACAGTAACCAACTGCAAGAATTAAACTTACAATCGTTTAAGCTGGGTTTCACTTTGGGATTGACTTGTTCCCTGTTACCATCAACTGGGTTTCTACCCCTGACCATTTGTGACTGGTTTTGATCCTGGGGCTCTGTTTAGGTTTCAGTATGCTGTTCAAATCAATCTAATTTGCTCACTTCTAAAACTTGCCTCTCAAATTACCATGTACCTTCCGAGTGGAGAAGGCACAGGTAACCTCTCTCCAGTACTCACTATGTGTGGAATGAGCTGTGTGGATCAACTAGTCTTGTGTCGTCCATCAAGTTTGTAAATGGACCTCACCTCTCAATATTACAAAGTTGGACTTTCTCCCTCACGTAATGACATTCCTCAGATGTTCCACTTTCAATTATCTGCTCATCAATTTAAATAGTATTACAAAGTGTACACATTTACAGAGTAGTAGAAGCAGATTCAGTAATACCTTAAAACCAGAGAAAGAGGCTCTTAATCCCATAGTACCTGCAGCAGCAGGATGAACTAGCCACCCATTCTAATCCCACTTTTCAGCTTCAGGTGCAAATCCAGATTCCTTTTAAATGAGTCAAGGGTTTCTGCCTCAACCACCAAAATGGGCAGTGTCTAACCCACCACCCTCTGGGTGAAAAGCTTTTGCTTGTGTATATCTAATCCTTCTACCAATCACCTTAAATCTGTTTTCCTTGGTACCTGATCTCTCCATTAGTTTCCACAAGTCTTCCCTATCCACTTTATCCAAGACCCCCGCTATTTCCATGCCTGAATTAATTCACCCCTCAGCTTCCTCTGTTGTAAGGAAATCAGTCCTAGCCTATCCAATCTTTGCTAATAGTTGCAGTTTAGTTTTCATGCCCTAGCAACATTCTTGTACTCTCCTGTATACTGTCTTCAGAGCAATTATGTGCTTCCTTTAGTGTGGTGACCAGAACTATATGTAACTCCAGCTGTGGCCTAACCAGTGTCTTAACTAATTCCAGTGCTAGATCTCTGCTTTTGTATTCAATATCTCCTCCATTGAACAAAAGTGTCCCATGTGCCTTCTTTACCACAAAACCAACCCATTTTGGAACCTGTGGACATATATTCCAAGCTGTCTCACTTCCTCGATCTCTGTCAGGATCCTCCCATTTATCATGCATTCCCTTGCTTTGTTTATCCTTTCCAAACACATTACTTTTCAACTGAATTCTATTTGTCACTTCTTCACTTATTTAAGCAAACTGCTGATATATTCATGTAGTTGACCACCTTCCTCTTTATTATTTGGCCAGTTTTTGTGTTGTTTGAAAATTTCCCAATCATATCTCCACACTTAAGTATAAAGCATTAATGTATACCACAAACAGCGAGGGATCCAAAACTGAGACCTGCAGAACATGACCAGAAACTGCTTTCCATTCACATTCTCCCCGTGTCTACATGGATTTTGTCTGGATGCTCCGGTTTCCTCCCACACTCCATAGATATGCAGGTTAGATGGATCGTCCATGCTAAATTGCCCGTAGTGTCCAGGGATGTGCAGGCTAGGTGGATTAACCATGGGAAATGCAGAATTACAGGGATAAGATAGGGCTGAATCTGGGTGGGCTGCTGTTTGGACTCGATGGGCTGAATGGCCTGCTTCCACATTGTTGGAATTCTGTGATTGGCAGAAATTATCTATTGACCATTTTCTTTTATTTCCTGTCACTGAGCTAAATTTGCATCCATCTTCCCATTTCCACTCTATCCCATGGGCATTCATTTTTCTTAACACTCTGCTTTTTGGGACCTTGTCAAATGCCATATATAGATCCATGTAGACAATTTTCACTTCACAAACCTCAACAAACCTCCTTGTTACTTCCTCAAAAATTTAAATTGTGTTAATATGATGCAATCTTCCCTTAACAAAACCATGTTGACCATCTCTGATTAATCCATGCCTCCCCAAGCACCAGATAGTCCTATCTCAATATTAATTCCAGTATTTTGCCATCATAGTCAGGCCTACCTGCCTATAATTATTTGGCCAGTCCCTTGCATCCATTTTGAATAGTGGTACAGCGTTTACAAAACTCCAGCCCTCTGATATCTAGTGAAGATTGGAAAGTGATTCACAGAACTGTTTTGTACCTGGCTTCCTTTAACAGCCTAGGCTGTATTACACCCAACTCTGCAGGTTTATCCTCTCAAGTCAGTTAATACTTGCTGTACTTTTCATTATGCTTACTTTATCTAATATTTCACTCCCCCCGCCCCACCTTTTAACTGTAATGTCTGCATCATCCCTTTCCTTTGTGAAGACAAGGATAAAATACTCATCGTGATCCCGGCTCACCACTTCTACATTCATACACATTACCTTGTAGACCGGATGGTACAACTATTTCCTTAGTCAACGTCTTTCACTTGATGTATGATAAAAGATCTTTAGATTTTCTTTAATTTTGTTGGACAATTTTTTTTTCCTCCCTTCTTTTTTGGCTTTGCTGATGTCCTTTTCAACCTCACTGCTGTAATTTCTAATGTCCTCAAAATTTCCTAAAGTATTGAAAAGGAGTTGAAAAGAAGAGCTATAGGGAAAGAACAGGGGAGTTGAACTAATTGGATACCTCTTTCAAAGATGGGCCAAATGGGTGTCATGTGCTATAAGATATGCTGTTTTGGGTGAGGAAGGAAAGAATTGTTTACTAGGTGGGGGGTTTGTTGTGTGTTTATAGTGGCTGAGGCTAAGATCTCTGTTTGAGCTGCAGGTCATTCCTCACACTTAGGAATCTCAGACATGCTCTTCATGTGACTTTGCTGTACATTTATTCAGTTTATTCTCTTTGTTAACAGGTGCAGCACTACTATACGAAGAGCTTGCTCAGTCGAAAGGTCAGTGCCTGGTTAAGCTAATAGAATTTGGAGTGCCTCTTTTTAAACATCTCTTCGGTCCTGCTAAGGTCTGACATGGTGCATTCTTAGAATCCTTCACTTACAGTCCTAGGCTAGATTATCTCATGTCAGCTGTATCTAACCTGTGCTGTACCTGCTTTGGGGAATACAGAGGGAGATTTCCACTCTGCAGTAAAGCCAGCTCCATCAATTGTAAATTAAGCCAAAGATTTAAAAAGCAGGTGATTTTGTATACAAGTTTAGATTAGATTAGATTAGATTACTTACAGTGTGGAAACAGGCCCTTCGACCCAACAAGTCCACACCGCCCCGCCGAAGCGTAACCCACCCATACCCCTACATCTACATCTACCCCTTACCTAACACTACGGGCAATTTTAGCATGGCCAATTCACCTGACCTGCACATCTTTGGACTGTGGGGAGAAACCGGAGCACCCGGAGGAAACCCACGCAGACACGGGGAGAACGTGCAAACTCCACACAGAGAGTCGCCTGAGGCGGGAATTGAACTCAGGTCTCTGGCGCTGTGAGGCAGCAGTGCTAACCACTGTGCCACCGTGCCGCCGTTGTGGACTATAACCTGGTGTTGTGTGATTCTGATTTTGTCCATCCCAGTCCAACACGGCACTTCCACGTCAATAAAACCTCAGAAATTTTCCAGTGTTCAAAGCCCATGCAGGACTGATCATGAGCTCAGTGCTCAAACCTTTCATTAGCTGAAGAAACTGTTTTTAAATGTATTAGTAACCAATAAAAGCTTCCCAACTGGATTAAAATATGACAGGGTGTATTTTTTTAAGGTATTGCATGTAAGTTTATATTTTGCAATGTTTTTAAGCGAACAGACAGTTGCTTGAAGTAGTAATTTATAGACTATTTCATTGATGCAAACTGAGATGAGACAGACGAGACAAAGCAAAAATTAAATATCAGTATGGTTACAAAACTACCACGGCAGTTGTTCAGGTTTTGATGTTGAAACAGACTCAAACCAAAATATTATTTTGTAGAAGTCCCATAAAGAGCCAATTTTCCTCAGCACAAATTCTATTGGAGAACTAAAATGGACATAACAATCTCAGTAATGTTTTCCATGACTGTGCAAACCCAGCCCAGTTCCACAGTATTATTTATTCATCAAGGGATTTTCAAGATTTCAGCAAGTTCAACTAGCAGCTTTTTCAGTTATTGGAGTCAAATAGAGATTAACAAAAACAAAAAATGCTGAAGTGATCAGCAGGCCAGGCATTGTTATAAAGGCAGTTTGAGTCAAATAGAATGCAGTCTATTTAGCACAGAGTATTAAAGAGTGGAAGGAAACCATTTGACCCATCTATCTGCATTGGCTGTCTGACAATAAAATGTGAAAGTTTAAGTTTGGAGCTGGAGAGATTGCTAAATGCAAAACCCATAAGTAGTTCCTCCTGTAGAGGCTGCTGTGGGCCATGCAAATCTTTTGCTGTCTTCCCATAGTAAAATATAAGCTATTCAGAGTTCATTGTGACTTAGTGTCATCCTCCTGCCCTTTCCCCATACTGATGGATACTGTTTCTATTTATATAATCATCACTGCTCTCAATAATGTTACAATTGAAGCTGCTTCCACCACAGCGCCAGGTAATACATTTCAGAATTATAGCAACATTGTAGGTTTACCTACCGTCCATTGACTGCAACAGTTCAAGGAAGTGGTTCACTGCCTCCAGGAGAATTCAGGATGTGACCTAGCCAGTGGAACCCACATTTTGTGAAGCTTTTTGTTTTAAGAAAAGCTTTTCTCCCCTCCATATGAAAGTAAATATGTAACTCCCTGCTTCCACCATGAAGAATGTCAAGTTTTTTTAAGTGCTTAAGAGTTGGACAGCTTGTCAGCTACTTGACAAACTCTAAGTCAACCTTAACTGTATAAGGCGGGTGGCTTCTCGTTTTATTTTTCTAGCATTTGTCTCCTCATTTGCTGGGCCAAATTATTTTGCAAATCTGCTCCATTTTCCCCTGACCACTGGAAGTCTGCAAAGGTCAGCATGTAAGTTGCTGCACTCCAGATTGGTCACAGTCCAGCAGGAGCAGTAGGTCCCACAACTTCCAGACTTGCAATCCTGATCAACTTTGGAAATATCCTTGGCCTCTTTTGTGGGCACATGCTTATATTTAGAAAAGAAATAAAGCTGTCAGATCAGAAGATGCCGCCATGAATCATGACGGTAGTTCAGAAATCATGTGTCGTGCTGTCATGTCTGTGTCTCTAACCTGTTTTGAGTATGTTAGGTAGAGTGTATTTTACAATATCTGTTCTGAGATCTGTGTCCAAGTAAATGCCATCTCTGCCCCATTATAAGTTAAACCTCATAGTAATCACTAATGAGTCAGTTCAGCAAGTGCTGTGCTCAGAGATTAGAGTTCAGGCCTT
Source organism: Chiloscyllium punctatum (assembly GCF_047496795.1). NCBI lineage: Eukaryota > Metazoa > Chordata > Chondrichthyes > Orectolobiformes > Hemiscylliidae > Chiloscyllium > Chiloscyllium punctatum. The sequence continues at coordinate 57,719,995 of NC_092770.1, read as the reverse complement.
TATATGGAATGCCAGTCATCTGAACCCTTTGAGCACAAGATTGCTAAATATACCTCTGTACATGAAAGCTTTGAGATAGTTGTGAGCAATGTTGAGTGTTCATTTAGATAGCAATCTTGTTTCTTCATTTCCAGTCATATTAGATTATATTCCGTACAGTGTGGAAACAGGCCCTTCGGCCCAACCAGTACACACTGACCCTCCGAATAGTAACCCACCCAGTCCCCTCTGACTAATGCACCTAACACTATGAGCAATTTAGCATGGCCAAACTACCTGACCTGCACATCTTTGGACTGTGGGAGGAAAGCGGAGCACCTGGAGGAAGCCCATGTAGACACTGGGAGAATGTGCAAACTCCACACAGACAGTTGCCCGAGGTAGGAATTGAACTTGGGCCCCTGGTGCTGTGAGGCACCAGTGCTAACCGCTGAGCCACCGTACCGCCCTTATTTTCTTTAAAATTTTCCCGCACTCAGTTTAAACCTATCCCCTCTAGTTTTATATACCGTTGTTTGTACTGTACCACTGTTATTTTACTAGCTCCCTTCATTCCACAGCTCTTTGGGTTCGTGAACAAGTACCAGGTTTCAGTGTCAAAACCAAACAACACACAGGATCAAAAAGTATCCAAAACAGCAGCGCTGGAGAATTTTCTTCAGAAGCTCAATGAGAAACCCACTGGAGAAGGTCTGTGTTGAATTTTGCAGTGTCTGGTCATGGTGTTTCTTTTCTTAGTAAATTATGCTAAGCCCACTTTGCCATTTAGCTCCAGTCCTGAAACTAGTTTGTTCCTATGCATGACTATCATATGCTTTGCAGTTTAGGTTGCGTGTTACTGGGAACTAATTACAATGTGCTGTGAGTACAGGACCAGAAGGCCATAAGACATAGAAACAGAAATTAGGCCATTCAGCCTATTGAGTCTGCTCCGCAATACAATCATAGCTGATAACTTTCTCAACCCCTTTCTCCCCCTTTTTCCATAACCCTTGATCCCCTTGATACTCAAGAACCTATCTATCTCTGTCTTAAATATACTCAATGACCTGGCTCCCACAGCCTTCTATGGCAATGAATTCCATAGATTCACCACTCTCTGGCTTTTTCACATGTGAAGAGGTTTCACCTTATCTCCATTCTAAAGGGTCTTCCCTTTATTCTAAGGCTGTGCTCTCGGGTCCTCGTCTCTCCTATCAATGGAAACATCATCCCAATGTCTACGCTGTCCAGGCCATTCAGTGTTCTGTAAGTTTCCATTAGATACCCCCTGATCCTTCTAAACTCCATTATATAGTCCTCTATAGTCCCAGAGTCCTCAAATGTCCCTCATATGTTAAGCTTTTCATTCCTGGAGCCATTCTTGTGAACACTCCAGAGCCAACACATTCTTCCTGAGATATGGGGCCCAAAACTGCATACAATACTCCAAATGTACTCCAAATGAGCCTCAGAAGTACATCCCTGTTTTCATATTCAAGCCCTCTCAAAATAAATGCCATCATTACATTTATGTGCCTAACTACTGACTCAACCTGCAAGTTTATCTTGAGAGAATCCTGGACTAGAACTCCCAAGTATCTTTGCACTACAAACTTCAGACTTCTGAATTTTCTCCCCATTTAGAAAATAGTCCATGCCTCTATTCTTCCTACCAAAGTGCATAACCTCACACTTTCCCACATTATACTCCATTTTCCATTTCTTTGCCCAATCTCCTAACCTGTCCAAATTCTTCTACAGCTTCCCACCTCCTCAGTGCTACCTGCCCCTCTACCTATCTTTGTATTGTCTGCAAACTTAGCGCTCAGTTCCTTCATCTAGATGGTTAATATATAAAGTGAAAAATTGTGGTCCGAACACTGAGCCTTTCAGAACAGCATTGTCATGGACTGCCATCCTGAGAAGGACCCTTTTATTCCCAAGCTCTGCTTTCTTCCAGCTTCTTTCCATGCTAGCACCTTGCCTCTAACCACCAGCGGCCCTTTAACTTGCTCTGTAGCCTCCTGTATGGCACCCTGTCAAAGGCCTTCTTGAAGTCCAGGTAGATAGCATCTATTAGCTCTCCTTGGTCTAACCTGCTTGTTACTTCCTCAGAGCATTTCAGCAGGTTTGTCAGGCATCACGTCCCCTTGATGAAACCATGCAGACTTTGCCCTGTTTAACAATACACTTCCAAGTATTCAGAAATTTCATCCATCACAATGGATTCCAGGATCTTACCCAGGTTAGGTTAGTTGGGGTCTGTAATTTTCCACCATTTGCTTTACTCCCTTTTTAAACAAGGGTGTCACATTAGCGATTTTCCAGTCCTCTGGGACTCTCCCGGATTCTGCAATTCCTGAAAGATCACCTCTAACGCGTCCACTATCTCTTCAGCTATCTCCCTTAGAATTCTGGGGCATACTCCATCTGGTCCAGGTGATTTATCTACCTTCAGGTAAAACGCAAAACCAAAATCCAGATCAGAGAAACTAATTTATTACAGTTGGAATGGATCCTGGAAGATATTTCTGTGAATTGATGTCTGTCTGTGCCACTGGTTGGCTCAAAGTACTCAGTGTCTGTTTTGTATTTCTGACTGTTGATTTGATCTGTTGTTTATTTGGTAGTTACACTCCATGAGCGGGGAGAGGACATCGAGGAAGAGCATCCTGTTATGTCATCTCCGATGATGCAGGTTGAGGGGTTTCTCTTTGCCCTCACCAGCGCTAACAAAGACGGACGAGTGGTCATTCAGAAACAAGGTAGGTATGAGATGTCTCTCGTACAAATTCCACATCTTTCGTCATTTGCTCTATTTCAATCAGGTGAGAAGGCAGTCATGTCATTTGCCTTTTACTATTCAGTTACTTCCTGTTCGATTCACTTCACCTCTGCTTCGTTTTGGAGCTCATCCATTGACTGTCCTTCCCTATTGCAGCCATGGCTCACTAAAAATACTCTTGGCTCCGAATTACAGTGTCATGAATCCAAGTCTCAATTCAAGACTTCAGCAAGAATCCTTGGCTGTCACTTCAATGCTGTACTGATGGAACACTGCACTATTAAAGATACCATCTGTCAGATGAGAGTTTCAACTGCCAGCTCTTGCAGATGGATATAAAACGTACTGTCATACAACTTTGAAGAAAAGGCTATTATTTGCTGTCCCCTCCACACTTCACATCAGCTCTGATGAAGAGTCATTTAGACTCGAAATTCTCTCTCCATAGATGCTGCCTGACCCACTGTGATCTCCAGCATTTATTTCCAAGGCAGTTATCCAGGATAATATTTACCCTTCAACCATCAAAGAAATAGATTATCTAGTTAGAATTGCATTCTTGTTTATGGGGCTTGTGGTATTAACTGCTCTATTTATTACATACAATAGTAATCATAATTTAAAAGTGCTTCATTGGCTTTAGGGAGCTTTGAGATTTCCTGTGATTGCAACTACATGTAACTGCAAGCCCCGTTTTTTATTTTACTTTAGTCCATGCTTTTTCATTTTTATATCTGTGATCTCTTCTGTTCTTTTTTTGTCCAAACTACATTCCATTTTCTGACTCCCCAAATTCGGTCTGCCATCTCCAAGGCACAAGTCAGGAGTGTGATGGAGTACTCCCCACTTGCCTGGGTAGGTCCAGCCCCAATAACACTCAAGAAGCTTGACACCATCCAGGACATAGCAACTCTCTTGATTGGATTACACCCACAAGCATCCACTCCCTCCACCACTGATGTACAGTAGCAGCAGTGTGTACTTTTTATAAGATGCATTGCAGAAATTCACCAAACATCCTTAGATAGCATGATCACTTACATCTCTGAGAAGGGCAGCAAATAAATTGGAACATCAATACCTACAAGTTCCCCTCCAAACCACTCACCATCCTGATTTGGAGATGTTTTAGTGTTCCTTCACTGTCACTGGATCAAAACCTTGGCATTTCCTCCTTAAGGGCATTGTGAGTCAGTCCACAGTGCATGGACTGCAGCAGTTTAAGGAGGCAGCTCACCACCACCTTCTCAAGAGCAACTAGAGGCATCTCATGAGCAAATAAAAATATCTAGCCTCCCTCATTACTCATTTTCCATTCCTGTAAGTGAGAAGTGAAATTGCTTAGGTTAGCCCTTCACTGAGTGCATTCTAAATAGCCTTTGAGTCATTACACCACTTAAAGGAGTCATTCTACCCATCGAGTCCAAACTGGTTCTGTAGAGCAATCTAATGCGTCCCTTTCCCCTGCATTATCCATATCTATTTTTCATTCACCCGTGGGATGTGGGCTTCATTGGCTGGGCCAGCATTTTTTATCCACTTCAGAGGGAAGTATAAGTATCAACCACGTTGCTGTGGGTTTGGAATCACATGCAGGCCAGACCAGGTGGGGAAAGCCGATTTCCCTGAAGGACATTAATGAGCCAGATGGGTGTTTCTGACAATTGGAAATTTTATGGTCATCATAGATTCTTAATTCTAGATGTTTTTTTAATAGATTCTGATTTCACAGAATATTAGCTAAGTTTCTGGGTTAATGGTCTAGTGATAACCCACTAGGCCATCACCTCCCAAGTAACCCTGCAAGTTTATTTCCATTGAAAATCTATAATCCTTGTCCCTTGGTCTTTTTACAATCAGCCATTGGGAACAAGTTTTATTTTGTCTATCTTTTCAAACCTATCATAACCTTGTATACCTCTAACAACCCTCATGCTCCAGGGAGAATAAGCCCCGATTCTGCAATCTAACCTTGGAGCTAAAATTTCCTCACCCTACAATCATTCTAGTTGATCTCTCTGACACTTTCAAAAGCCCTCACATTCCTCTCAAAGTGTACTGAACAAACATGGATGCAATGATCTAGTAGAGGCCTAGCCAGAACCGAATAAAGATTCAGCAATTTTGTACTCAATATCCAGGATCCAAATACTTTGCTAAATATTCTCAATATGTCCAATCTTCAGAATTATGCCACTTGAGCTCTCAATCATTTCTTCCTGTGTACTCTTTAAATCTGTGCCACATTGTCCATATAGCTTCCCTATATTGCGTCTGTCGATACTTTGTGCCAAAATGTTTCTCTGTTTATATTTCATCCTCCACGTTTCTGTCCATTCTGCTAGCCTATTCCTGTTGCAGTTGAATAGTGTCATCCTCAAGTTTAAGCACAGCCTATCACTACCCCTGCCTCTTGATTTGCACCTCATCCATTAACTCCACCACCTCTGGTCTTTTGTCAGCATCTCCTTCCTTAATAGCTCCAAAACAAACTACTCATTTGCAAATTAACCTTGTCCTCAGCCTCTAGGCATATTACCACCCTGGGGCTCATGTGGTGCCATCATAAATTGTCTCCCTCTGAGCTTGAGTTCAAGTACCACCTGCTCCAGAGCTGTGCCATAATATGTATGGAAAGATTGGTTAAAATTCTTACGATCACCCTCTAAGTTAATAATGGCTTCCTGTGTACACACTGGTTGACGTTTTGGGTTTCCTTTGACTTTAACTGCTCATTTTCTCACTGATGTCTTATTGTTTTATTGTTTGTTGGTACTGTCAGTCTCACTACCTTCTCTGATCACGCCTCCATTGCTAAAGCTGCCTCCAAGAACTGTTTATTTGCACAAGCAGTCTTTTCACATTAAACGCTCTTAACTCTGTATAAAACTCAAGCGTTTTTGAGATCTACACCATGTTGCTTTCTCTCGCAAGGTTCCTGTAATCATTTCTATGTTGCTAGATGAGATAAAGGAAAGCCTGTCATCCAAAGGAGGATACTTTTTAACAGTTATTCTCAACATTCTTGTATTTCTTTCTTACCCCACTTGCAGTAATGCTGCTTTAGCAACTAAGTATAAAGTTACTGTTCTGCGAAATTGCAAAGATTAGTCATTGGTATAAAGCTGAAAAAGAATGACGCCTATTATCCTGAACTCACCACATGAAAACTCAAGGAGCCGATCTGCAGAAACACCCGAGGCTAACAGCAGCTGATCTTTGAATTCTTCCACCTAGTAATAAAATCAGGAACATTTCTGCATTATGTGATAAGTAAATGCTTGCCTATCTCTCCTGTACTACAATGACACCCTGCACTATTGATCACTTTTACTCAAACTTTTGCAGTCTCTCGATACTGTGCAAACCCTCAGTCTGCCCTATGTCCTATACCCCTCAAGTGGTTTTTAAATCTTTACCCAATGTGATTAAACTATACATTTGATTTTATTTCTTTGCCTTTTCTACTCTTTGCAGCTTTAGAACTGTTTAGCACTGCACATAATTCAGACATAGGTATAGGAATTGTCTTAAATTGTCCCTCCCTGTCTCAAATTATTCTATATATCTTTTCATTGCACTACCATAAGATTTGGAGTGCTGGGATTGTTCAGATGGAGTCCATGGCTGTTGTTTCTGTTCAGGTTGCTGATCTAGATTTAAATGACAGTCCTGAGATGTGAAACAGCTCAATGACTAGTGCAATACAGTTAGGCTTCAGTTCACAAGAGATGTGTGAATCTGCCCTTCAATTGGTATAACTAAACTATTGTCCATCTAAACCGCTGGCTTTTACCCCTCCAGAATACCAACTGGAAGGCCTATTACTCGGTTGCTAATTTTTTTTAAACCAAGACAATTAGTCTATCCTTGATTACCATCTTTTCAGCTACTGCTCATTTTTCACAAAATCGAACACTTTCTTTTAATCTCTGTAAATACACAAACAATTAAAGAAATGTCTGAAACTCCTTCCCAGGATGACTCAGTGGATCAGTCTAACATTGGATTGAGGGGTTATTTGTCCTTGCTTCATTGTGACATGGGCCCTCAAATCAGAACCTTAAGTCAGATGTTCAGTGAGCAAAATTTGATTTGATGTATTGTTGTCACGTGTACCTCAGTACAGTAAAAAGTTTTGCTTTGTCTGCATTACAGGCAGATCATAATATACAAGGACATACAGATCGCCTTTCGTTATCCATGTTTACAAATCTGCTTCATCATGCCCTCTTTTTTTTTTTCTCCCTGTGCCCTCTTTAAAATATTGCCATTTCTTTCCTCTTTTCCTCCCCAGCACCATAAAAGCAAGCAGCTCCTCACTTGCCTATCTCCTCCAAACTATAGACCTTCAGAGCCATATTTGACATTCCAAATCCTGAGTTATGCTGCTTATTTTCTATAACAAAAAACCTCGTCTTCCTAATGATGGTACTTACAGTAAATCTCATGAAGGGTGTGGTTCTGACGACATATTTCTGTTAACATACACTCATCAGTGTGTCTAATTGGTTGGAGAATTTCTGTACATTTTCCTCTGGAGAGACTGTGGACACGATGGGATCCACAGCTGGCTTAGCTGAGACTTAACTCAACACAAACTCCATCCTAGATTAATTTGAGTGTGCAGCTCTTGCTTCAGCCAAAATTAACTCCACACTCAGGGTCTGAGGATGTTGTAGACTTGCGGACCAGCACACAACTCATGGAGTGCTGTTTTATTACTGGGAAGGCTTTGACCTGTTCACTGGCATGATTTGCTGTTTTATCTCCAATTTTAGCTCAACCAGCACAACAAAAGCAATTTGACTGGTCATTCATCTTAAACTGTAGTTATCTGTATCATGGAGATGTCTACTACATCTGCCTGACTAACAACACCACTCTGGTCGTCCATTCGTGAAACACTTAGTTACATTAGTAGATTGTTTGTTAGATTCACATCTTTCAAATGTTATCTGTCAGAAGTCCATGCTTGCTGTAGTATCTTCTGTTTCTCCATGGTTTCCTTTCCCAGTTCTCCACTCTACGATGCTTGCCTCACAGTAAAAAGGGCAGGAAAGCATTGGCTGTGCTCACAGCTGTTAACCACTGATAAAGAAAGGGCAAGTCACTGTGTTGTCCACAGCCTCTTCAGCAGAATCCGATGGCAGATATGAAGGACTGGTGCCTTGAGCTGATTGATTCAGTGTTGTTTTAAGCTGGGCTTATGTATGAACTTGGCTCTGTGTCTTGCAGGTACAGTGTCCCAGAGCAGTCTGAAGTTCTTACTGTTGAATCCAGCAGTCCACTTTGCTGAGGTAGTGAAGGAGTGTCGAGCAGTGGTCATCGCTGGAGGAACAATGCAACCGGTAGGTGTTTCCTGATGCGAATGAGCAATGTTTTAATTTATATCCAGTGATTCCTGCTAGAAACCCTGTTCCATTTGTATGTCTTAGCACACATCAACTTCAGGTCAGATCATCATGTATGAGTGTCGTGCACCCCGGTCCTGTGAATGAAACAGTGTCTTGGGTGAAATGCCTGTGGAGTCTTCTCAAACTTGTGGTGTTGCCGGTAACCCCTAGATCTCAATAAAGACTAAAGCAAATAACCTTTTATTTTCAGGGAGCAAGGGAGAAACAGCTTAGAAATGTGTGCTGTTCTCTTTTAATCCTCACACCTCATTACTTAAAGGAAAACCTTTCAAAACTGCTGTGCAAAAGCCTTTCAGAGTCTACAGGCAAGGGTTTCAGACCCCCAAGAAAGCCATTCTAGCCAATTTGTAACAATAATTAGCTGTGATTGTAGCTGAAATTAGACTGCTGAATGGACTCAAATCTGATGTTGATCTTGCTTTTTTTCACCTCCTGCACAGCCATAACTCTGTATGCCTCATTATGTTCAGTCACCCTATGATATGAATGTCCTTATGATCTGCCTGTAATGCAGGCAAAGCAAAACTTTTCACTGTACTCAGGTACACATGACAACAATACATCAAATCAAATTTTGCTCACTGAACATCTGACTTAAGGTTCTGATTTGAGAGCCCATGTCACAGTGAAGCAAGGACAAATAACCCCTCAATGTAATGTTAGACTGATCCACTGAGTCATCCTGGGAAGGAGTTTCAGCCATTTCTTTAATTATTTGTGGATTTACAGAGATTAAGAGAGAGTGTTCAATTTTTGTGGAAAATGAGTAATAGCTGAAAAGGCGGTCATCAAGGATAGACTAATTGTCTTGGTTTAAAAAAAAATAGCTACTGAGTAATAGGCCTTCCAGTTGGTATTCTGGAAGGGTAAAAGCCAGTGGTTTAGATGGACAATAGTTTAGTTATACCAATTGAAGGGCAGATTCACACATCTCTTGTGAACTGAAGCCTAACTGTATTGCACTAATCATTGAGCTGTTTCACATCTCAGGACTGTCATTTAAATCTAGATCAGCAACCTGAACAGAAACAACAGCCATGGACTCCATCTGAACAATCCCAGCACTCCAAATCTTATGGTAGCGCAATGAAAAGATATATAGAATAATTTGAGACAGGGAGGGACAATTTAAGACAATTCCTATACCTATGTCTGAATTATTTGCAGTGCTAAACAGTTCTAAAGCTGCAAAGAGTAGAAAAGGCAAAGAAATAAAATCAAATGTATAGTTTAATCACATTGGGTAAAGATTTAAAAACCACTTGAGGGGTATAGGACATAGGGCAGACTGAGGGTTTGCACAGTATCGAGAGACTGCAAAAGTTTGAGTAAAAGTGATCAATAGTGCAGGGTGTCATTGTAGTACAGGAGAGATAGGCAAGCATTTACTTATCACATAATCAGAAATGTTCCTGATTTTATTACTAGGTGGAAGAATTCAAAGATCAGCTGCTGTTAGCCTCGGGTGTTTCTGCAGATCGGCTCCTTGAGTTTTCATGTGGTGAGTTCAGGATAATAGGCGTCATTCTTTTTCAGCTTTATACCAATGACTAATCTTTGCAATTTCGCAGAACAGTAACTTTATGCTTAGTTGCAAGTTCAGACAGATCATCCAGATCTTGTGAGCTCTCATTTCATGGTCTAGTGTAAGGAGAATATGTAGCGTAGACCTGGAACTAGCATTTTTATAGCTCAGTGCTTTACTTATGATGCTGCTGTTTGATGAGTGGTCTGTTAATATTCCGTTCATACGGTGACTGTTTGGAGGCTGGTGTCCTGTCAGACGGATAGTGTTTGTAGTGGTACTGAGTACCGTGCCAGTTGGAGTGTGCTTGTGGTGGTGGTTAGGGCCCTGTCAGTTCGAGTGTGTCTGCGGTGTTGGTTGTTCGTGCCCTGTCAGTCAGAGTGTGCTTGTGGTGGTGGGTAGTGCCCTGTCAGTTGGGTTGTGTTTGTGGTGGTTAGTGCCCTTTCAGTCAGATACCATCTGACTGAGAGAGCACGAATCACTGCCACAGACACAATCTGACTGAAAGGACACTAACCACCGCCACATACCCCTGCTTGTTCCCATACCCATGACACCTTTTGCTTTTAGAAATCTATATCTTTCTTAATTATATTCAGTGACTTCTCCTCTGCAGCTTGCTGTGAGAGTGGATTCCACAGGTTCACTACTGAGTAAAGACATTTCTCTTCATATTAAAGGAAAAAGAATAACCAGAGAGAGAACAGGGTCCCTCAAGAATCAAAGTAGACATGTATGTGTAGAACTGCAGGAGATGGTTGAGGTTCTCAATGAACATTTGTACTCTGCATTTACCACGGAGAAAGACATGAAGACTAGAGAACGTGAGGAAGTTAATGGTGATATCTTGGGGACAGTCCATATCACAGTAGATTAGGTGTTGGATGGTGTTAGAATGTATGAAGGTGGATAAATTTCCTGATCCTGACCAGATATATCCAAGAACACTGCAAGAGGCTGGAGAAGAAATTGCAGGGGCCCTGGCTGATATTTTTGCATCATCGTTAGTCGCGGATGAGGTCCTAGAAGTCTGGAGGGTAGCGAATGTTGTGCTATTATTCAAGAAAGGCTGCAAAGAAAAGCCCAGGAACTATAGACCAGTAAGCTTAACATCTGTGGTGGGTAAGTTACTTGAGAAGATACTAAGGCATAAGGTATACGTGCATTTGGAAAGACAGGGTTTAATTAGGAGTAGTCAGCATGGCTTTGTGTGTGGGAGAGCATGCCTCACAAATTTGTCAGGGTTCTTTGATGAAGTGACCAGGAAGGTTGGATTTCAGTAAGGCCATTGGTAAAGTTCCACCTAGTAGGCTGCTCTGGAAGGTTAGATCGCATGGAATCCTAGGGAAGCTGGCAAATTGGATACACAATTGGCTTGCTGGATGGAAGCAGAGGGTAATAGTGGAAGGATGCTTGTTGGACTGGAGGCCTGTCACTAGTGGTGTGCCTCAGGGGTTGGTGCTGGGCCCAATACTGTTTGTTATCTATATCAATGATTTGGATGAGAATGTACAAGGCATGGTTAGTTAGTTTGCTGGAAAAGCACAGCAGGTCAGGCAGCATCCAAGGAACAGGAGAATCGACGTTTCAGGCATCAGCCCTTCTTCAGGAATGAGGATAGAACCCCACTGGTCCTCACCTACCACCCCACCAACCTCCATGTACAGCGTATCATCCGCTGTCATTTCCGCCACCTCCAAACGGACCACCAGGGACATATTTCCCTCCCCTCCCCTATCAGCGTTCCGAAAAGACCACTCCCTCCGTGACTCCCTCGTCAGGTCCACACCCCCCACCAACCCAACCTCCACTCCCGGCACCTTCCCCTGCAACCGCAAGAAATGCAAAACTTGTGCCCACACCTCCCCCCTTACCTCCCTCCAAGGCCCCAAGGGACACTTCCATATCCGCCACAAATTCAGCTGCACCTCCACACACATCATCTATTGCATCCGCTGCACCCGATGTGGCCTCCTCTATATTGGGGAGACAGGCCGCCTACTTGCGGAACGTTTCAGAGAACACCTCTGGGACACCCGGACCAACCAACCCAACCACCCCGTGGCCCAACAGTTCAACTCCCCCTCCCACTCCACCAAGGACATGCAGGTCCTTGGACTCCTCCATCGCCAGACCATGGCAACACGACGGTTGGAGGAAGAGCGCCTCATCTTCTGCCTGGGAACCCTCCAACCACAAGGGATGAACTCAGATTTCTCCAGTTTCCTCATTTCCCCTCCCCCCACCTTGTCTCAGTCAAATCCCTCAAACTCAGCACCGCCTTCCTAACCTGTAATCTTCTTCCTGACCTCTCCGCCCCCACCCCCACTCCGGCCTATCACCCTCACCTTGACCTCCCTCCACCTATCGCATTCCCAATGCCCCTCCCCCAAGTCCCTCCTCCCTACCTTTTATCTTAGCCTGCTGGACACACTTTCCTCATTCCTGAAGAAGGGCTGATGCCCGAAACGTCGATTTTCCTGTTCCTTGGAGGCTGCCTGACCTGCTTCGCTTTTCCAGCAACACATTTTCAGCTCTGATCTCCAGCATCTGCAGTCCTCACTTTCTCCATAGTTAGTTAGTTTGCTGATGACACTAAAATAGGCGGCATCGTGGACAATGAGGAAGGTTATCAGAAGTTGCAGCAGGACCTTGATCAGCTGGGGAAATGGGCTGAGAAATGCTAAATGGAGATCAGTATAGATAGGTCTGAGGTCTTGCATTTTGGAAAGTCAAATCAAGGAGTTTCATGGTGAATGGTTGAGCCTTAAGGACTGTAATGGAACAGAGGGACCTTGGAGTTCAGGTGAGGAAGGCTTTTGGCACACTGGCCTTCATCAGTCAGGACATTGAGTATAGAAGTTGGGAAGTGTTATGAAGGTGTGAGGGGTACTGTGCTTTAAGGAAGTATAAAAGCTAGCAAGGACTTAGAGAAGCACACAGGGTACTGGAAAACTTGAAATACAACATTTAGTCGAGCAGTTAAATTAGCTGGATTGCCTGGATACAATAAACAAATTTGAATTCGGCCAATTACTTTAAATTATGCCCCAAGATAACAAACTCCAATGAAGTTTGAATTTAGTATTTTGACAATATTAAAATCAATAAAACAATCCGATGCTTTGGGGTATAAAACTGGGAAAAGTTGAGCAGTTGAGGGAGAACTGCCAAACCACCAACATATACAGGCTGCTTGCAAATCAACTCTCTTAAAGGTACCTTTATCTATCAACGACCTGCGAAACAGAATCCCTAAGAAGTGGGTGACATGGTGGCTCAGTGGTTAGCACTTCGGCCTCGCAGCGCCAGGGGTCCAGGTTCGATTCCGACCTCGGGTGACTGTCTGTGTAGAATTTGCACATTCTCCCAGTATCTGCGTGGGTTTCCTCCGGGTGCTCTGGTTTCCTCCCACAATCCAAAGATGTGCAGGTTAGGTGAATTGGGCATGCAAAATTGCCCATAGTGTTCAGAGATGTGGAGGTTAGGGGTAAATGTAGAGAAATGGGGAATGGCTTTGGGTGGGATTCTCTTCAGACGGTCGGTGTGGACTAGTAAGGCCTGTTTCCATACTGTAGGGATTCTCTGAAGAAAACAGAGGAAAATACAGAGGACACTCGGCAAGCTGACTAGTTTTGAAATGTGATTACATATTTTTTGGGGTAAATCATAATCGGGATTTTTTTATCAGACAGGTATTGTAGAGGGAAAGGCAAAAGATAGGTGTAGATGGATGAGTTGTAAATAGTTGTTCATTAATATTCTCTGTTAAACTTAAAAAAAATAAAGTTGTTAATTTTTACTTTAAATAGTGACTTTTGGGATAGGTCCTGACCTCTCAAATTTTCACAGATTACTGCACAAGGTATATCTTTTCTGTGTTGCTGGTTTAAATTAGCAGGGGGGGTTTACCCTGTGTCGTAACAGAAGTTATGTTGCAGTTATACAGGACGCTGGTGAGGCCGCACTTGGAGTATTGTGTTCAGTTTTGGTCACCTTGCTATCGGAAGGATGTTATTAAACTGGAAAGAGTACAGAAGAAATTTACAAGGATGTTGCCAGGACTCAAAGGTCTGAGTTATAGGGAGAGGTTGGTCAAGCTAGGATCTTTTTCTTTAGAGCATAGGAGACTGAGGGGGGATCTTATAGAGGTGTACAAGATCATGAGAGGCATGGATAGGGTGAATGCACTCAGTCTTTTTCCCAAGGATGGGGAATCAAGGACTAGAGGGTATCAGTTTAAGGCTAGAGGGGAAAGAATAGAAGGGAACCTGAGGGGCAACTTTTTTACACAGAGGGTGGTATGGATATGGAGTGGGCTACCAGCAGAAGTGGTTGAGGCGGGTACTTTAATAACATTTAAAAGGCATTTGGACAAATACATTGATAGGAAAGGATTAGAAGGATATGGGCCAAGTGCAGGGAAATGGGGTTATTGTGGATGGACCAGTTTTGGTTGGCATGGACCATTTGGGCCAAATGGCCTGTCTCCATGTTGTAGGGCTCTATGACTCCCTGATTCTATGACCTGAGGATTGGGAACAGGTTAGAAGTCAGCAAAGGGGAACCGAGGGTTGGGTTATGAAGGAGAAAATAGAGTATGAGAGTAAGCTTGCAGGAAGCTGACTGTAAATGGTATAAAGAGAAAATGATTGGTGAAAACTAATATAGATCCTTTACAGTCAGAAGCAGGGAATTTATCATTGGGAACAGAGAAATGGCTGAAAAACTAAATTCATACTTTGCTTCTGTCTTCACAAAGGAGGACATAGATAATGCGCCAGAAATGATGGGGTGTATGGCGTTTAGTGAGAGGGAGGAACTGAACCAAATCTCTATAGTAGGGAAATGATTTTAGAGAAATGTATGTGTTTGAAGGCTGGTAAATCCAGGGCCTGACATTTTACACCCCAGAGTACTTTTGGAGTTGCCTTAAAACATATGGATGCATTGGTCTTCATTTTCCAAGATTTTATAGAAACTGTTCTTACAGATTGGAGGGTAGCTAGTGTAACCTCACTATTTAAAAAGAAATATAGAGAGAAAACAGTGAATTATAGACAAGTGAGTCTGATGTTACTAGACAGGGAGATCCTACAGAGCAGGGGACAGTAGTAGAAACAGACAGTCGGCATGGATTTATAAAAGGGAAATCATGCTTGACAAATCTACTGGTATTCTTTGAAAATGTATCTAGTAGAGTTGATCATGGGGAGCAAGTGAATATGGTTTATTTGGACTTTCAGAAGACTTTCGACATAAAGTGACACTGAAGAGATTAATGTTTAAAATTAAAATGCATGGGATTGGGGCTGGTGTATTCAGAAGGATAAAAAATTGGTTATTTAGATAGGAAACAAAGGATAGGTATAAAGACTTCTTCTGAATGGCAACCATGATGTGGAGGTGTTGGTATTGGACAAAGTCAGAAGTCACTCATAACCAGGTTACAGTCCAACAGATTTTTTTAAAATCACAGGCTTCACCTGATGAAGGAGCAGATTTTAAATAAAGCTGTTGGAGTATAATCTGTTGTCATGTGACTTTTGACTTCTTCTGAATGGCAGGCAGTAACTAGTGGGTAACCGCAAGGATTGGCACTAGAACTCCAGAGATATTAATGATTTAGATGAGGGAACAAAACATAATATCTCAATATTTGTCAATGACACAAAGGTGGGTGGAAGGGTGAGCTGTGAGGAGGATGCAGAGTTGCAGATATTTTGCAGTGTGATTTGGACAGGCTGAGATGATGCGCAGTGAGGTTAAAATCAACTAGGCAAAAGTGGGGACTGCAGATGCTGGAAACCAGAGTTTAGATCAGTGTGGTGCTGGAAAAGCACAGCAAGTTATCAGCATCTGAGGAGCAGGAAAATCGATGTTTCTGACATTTTTTTACAAACCCATCGACTCCCACAGCTACCTGGATTACACCTCTTCCCACACTACCTCCTGCAAAAATGCCATCCCGTATTCCAAATTCCTCCATCTCCACCGTATCTGCTCTCAGGAGGACCAGTACCACCACAGAACACACCAGATGACCTCCTCCTTTAGAGATCGCAATTTCCCTTCCCACATGGTTGAAGATGCCCTCCAATGCATCTCATCCACATCCTGCACCTCCGCCCTCAAACCGCATCCCTCCAACCGTAACAAGGACAGAACCCCCAGTCCTCACTTTCCATGCTACCAATCTTCACAGTATGTCAGCATCATCCGCTGACATTTCCGCCACTCCAAACGGATCCCACCACCAGGGATATATTTCCCTCCCACCCCTATCCGCTTTCCGTTAAGACCGTTCCCTCCATGACCACCTGGTCAGGTCCATGCCCCCCAACATTCCACCCTCCCCTCCCGTCCTGGCAACTTCCCCTGACACTGCAGGAATTGCAAAACCTACTCCCACACCTCCCCCCTCACCACCATCCAAGGCCCCAAAGGAGCCTTCCACATCCATCAAAGTTTGAACTGCACATTTATTGTATCCATTGTTTCCGATGTGGTCTCCTCTACACTGGGGAGACTGGACGCCTCCTTGCACAGCACTTCAGAGAACATCTCTGGGACACCCGCACCAATCAACCCCACAGCCCCATGGCCCAACATTTCAACTCCCCCTCCCACTCTGCTGAGGACATGCAGGTCCTGGGCCTTCCTTCACCGCTGCTCACTCACCACCCGACACCTGGAGGAAGAATGCCTCATCTTCCACCTCGGAACATTTCAACCCCAGGGCATCAATGTGGACTTCAACAGTTTCCTCATTTCCCCTTCCCCCACCTCACCCCAGTTCCAACCTTCCAGCTCAGCACCGTCCTCATGATCTGTCCTACCTGCCACCTTCCCACCTATCCGTTCCACCCTCCTCTCTGACCTATCACCTCCATCCACACCCCCATTCACCTGTTGTACTCTTTGTTACCTTCTCCCCCCCCCCCCCCCCCCAATTTATCTTTCCACCCTGCCTCTATTTCTGATTAACGGCTTTTGCCCGAAACATCAATTTTCCTGCTCCTTGGATGCTGCCTGACCTGCTGTGCTTTTCCAGAACCACACTGATCCAAACAGGCTGAGATGATGGGCAAATGCATGGCAGACGCAGGATTATGTGGATAAATATGAGGTTATCATATTGATAGCAAGTAAGAAAGGCAGACTATTATTTGAATGGCTGTAAATTGAGAGAGGGGAATGGTCAATGAACCCTGGATATCCTCGTGCACTAGTCAGTGAAAGCAAGCACACAAGACAGTAAAGGAGGCAGATTGTATGTTGGCCTTCATGTTGAGAGGATTTGAGTACAGGAACAAGGATGTCTTGTTGCACTATACAGGGCACTAAATGGGCCACACTTGGAATATTGGGTGCAGTTTAGGTCTCCTTACCTGAGGAAGGATGCTCTTGCTGCAGAGGGAATGCAACGAAGGTTTCCCAGATTGATTCCTGGGATGGCAGGACTGGCAAATGATTTGGTTTGGATTGTATTCACTGGAGTTGAGAAGAATGACAGGTGAATGCAGGGAGGATGTTCCCGATGGGAGAGGAATCCAGGATTGGGGTCACTTTAAGGATAAGGGGTAGATCTTTTACGACTGAGGTGAGGAGGTATTTCTTAAACCTGGGGAATTCACTACCATGGAAAGTAGTTGAGGCCAAAACATAATGTTTTCATGGAAGAGGTAGTAAAAGCTCTTCTGGAGAAAAAAGACAAAGCAATGGGGGAAAGTGGGATTAAGGTACTGAGCTCGATGATCCATGATGGCTATGATGAATACAGGAGCAGGCTTGAGGGATAAAATGGCCTACTTGTGTTCCTATCTTCTGTGTTTCTATGTTAAGATTTTAAATCCCACCCTCCTACACTATCCTTCCAGCCATGCATTGATTTACTGTATTCTCCTAATTCTGATCTTACTAGCATGTAACACTGGGAGTAAACTTGAGATTTCCAATGTTGAAGTCCTGGTTTTTAATTTATTTCCTAGCTCCCTACACTCTGTTCTTAGGACTGCATGCTTTGATTTTATACCTATCGCATTTCACTGACTTGGTCCACAATCTCTGATTCTTCTTTCTTCACAATGTCCTACAGCCACAGAAATGTCTGCAGAAACTCTTGCACTGTTTGCTTTGTGCTTCTGCTGTGCCTGGTGATCACATGTTCCCTTCCTACGTTGGCAATCTTGACCGGCAGTGTGATCATCTCACTGCTATCCACAACTATCTCAGCCTTGTAGGTAATCAGCAATGACTCCAGCTACTGCTCTATATCTGGTAGGATGACATCCAGTAGCTGCAGTCCTGCATATGTGGTCACCTTGGACATGAGATGTCCTAACTTCCCACATCCCACAGCAGTTGCAGTACACCTGACTATGCTGCCTTACCCTTGAATTACTGGTTGTACGTTTGCTTGCTGGACTGGTAGGTTTGTTCTCAGACATTTCGTCACCATGCTAGGTAACATTCTCAGTGAGCCTTCGTTGAAGCGCACCATGAATGAACATCTGTGAACACCAACGCTTCACTGATGATGTTACGTAGCATGGTGATGAAACGTCAGAGAACAAACCTACCAGCTCAGCAAGCAAACTTACAACCAGAACCTCAACCTGAGCCACAAATCTGCTCAAAAACCTTGAATTACTCTCTTGTCACTTACTTCCTCCAAATTAAAGAATATATATATACCAGAACCTAGACTTGACAGTTGTCACCCAGTCATCACCTTGTCCACTCCTCTCACTGACACTGTCTCCGTGTCCTCACACTGTCCACTCCTCTCACTGACACTAACTGTCACTCTGTCCTCACCTTGTCCATTCGTCTCAGTGACACTGACTGTTGTAGAACAAAGAACAATACAGCGCAGAACAGGCCCTTCGGCCCTCGATGTTGCGCCGACCTGTGTACTGATGTAAGTACATCCCATCATCATCCATATGCTTATCCAAGAATTGTTTAAATGCTCCTAATGTGGCAGAGTTGACTACATTGGCAGGCAGGACATTCCACGCCCTTACCACTCTCTGAGTAAAGAACCTGCCTTTGACATCTGTCTTAAATCTATCACCCCTCAATTTGTAGCTATGCCACCTTGTACAAGCTGATATCATCATCCTAGGAAAAAGTCTTTCACTGTCTATCCTATCTAATCCTCTGATCATCTTGTATGTCTCTATCAAAACCCTTCTTAGCCTTCTTCTCTCAAATGAGAACAGACCCAAGTCTTTCCTCATAAGATCTTCCCTCCAGACCAGGCAACATCCTGGTAAATCTCCTCTGCACCTTTTCCAATGCTTCCACATCCTTCTTGTAATGGGGCGACCAGAACTGTACACAATATTCCAAGTGTGCTGCACTAGCATTTTGTATAGTTGCATCATGACATCATGGCTCTGGAACTCAATCCCTCTACCAATAAAACCTAACACACTGTTTGCCTTCTTAACAGCACTATCAATCTGGGTGGCAACTTTCAGGGATCTATGTACATGGACCCCATGATCCCTCCATACATTCACACTACCAAGAATCTTTCCATTGACCCAGTATTCTGCCTTCCTGTTATTCTTCCCCAAGTGAATCACCTCACATTTACCTGCATTGAACTCCATTTGCCACCTCTCAGCCCAATTCTGCAGTATATCCAAATACTCCTGCAACCTATAACATTCTTCCAAACAGTCCACTATCCCATCAACTTTAGCGTCATCTGCAAACTTGTTAACCCATCCGCCGATGCCTGCATCTAAGTCATTTATAAAAATGACAAATAGCAGTGGTCCCAAAACAGCTCCATGTGGCACACCACTAGTAACTGGACTCTAGGCTGAATATTTTCCATCAACCACCACTTGCTACCTTCTTACAGAAAGCCAATTTCTAATCCAAACTGCTAAATCACACTCAATCCCATGCCTCTGCATTTTCTCCAAAAGCCTACCATATGGACTCTTATCAAAGGCTTTACTGAAGTCCATGTATACCATGTCAACTGCCCTACTCTCATCCACATGCTTGGTCACCTGAAAAAAACTCAATGAGGTTTGTGAGACATGACCTGCCCTTGACGAAACCAAGTTGACTATTTCCAGTCAAATTAGATTAGATTAGATTAGATTGTTTGCTAGAGCAAATTGTTTGCTAGATGATTATAAATCCTATCTCTTATGATCCTTTCCAAAACTTTTCTTACAACAGACGTAATGCTCACTGGTCTATAATTACCTGGGTCATCTCTACTGCCCTTCTTGAACATTTGCAATCCTCCAGTCCTCTGTTACTAAACCTGTAGACCATGACGACTCAAAGATCAAGGCCAAAGGCTCCAGCATCTCCTCCCTAGTTTCTCAGAGAATCCTCTGATAAATCCCATCTGGCCCTGGGGACTAGTCTACTTTCACACCTTCTAGAATTGATAACACCTCCTCCTTACTAACCTCGATCCTTTCTAGTCTAATATCCTGTATCTCATTTTTCTCCTGTACAATATTCTCCTTTTCCTGAGTGGAAACAGATGAGAAATAATCATTTAGCACATCTTTGATCTCCACAGGGTCCACATTCAACTTCCCACTTCTGTCTTTGACTGGCCCTATTCCTACTTGGTCATCCTTTTATTCTCTCACTGACACTGACTGTCTCCATGTCCTCACACTGTCCATTCCTCTCACTGACACTGATTGCCTGTCACAGGGTGGTCACCTCAGCCAACCCTGTCCAAAAGGAATACCCAGTTTCTATCTACAAGCTGGTGGTTCCTGAAATTTTTAGTGCAGAATTACCTGTCAACTGTCCTTTTTTTTTCTGAACCTCTTAGATCATGTGATTCCTCCAGGAAACATTTTGCCAGTAATCCTGTGTAGTGGTCCATCAGGACAGCAGCTTGAATTCACCTTCCAGAAGAGGGACAAGACACAGCTGGTGAGTATTTCAGACCTGAAGCTGTCTCCAAAATCTGAAATAAGTCAGCAAATCTCAGTAAAGCTTGGTATTGTAAAGTTGTGATATATTGAATTTGAGCTTAGAACATAGAACATTACAGCGCAGTACAGGCACCTCATTGTTGCTGTGACCTGTGGACCCAATCTGAAGCCCATCTATCCTACACTATTCCATTTTCATCCGTATGTTTATCCAATGACTGTTTAAATGCCTTTAAAGTTGGCAAGTTTACTACTGTTGCGGGCAGTGCGCTCCATGCCCCTACTATTCTCTGTGTAAAGAAACTACCTCTGACATCTGTCCTATATCTATTACCTCTCAATTTAAAGCTATGTCCTCTTGTGCTAGCCATCAGCATCCAAGGAAAAAGCCTCTCAATGTCCACCCTATGATAACTCTCTGATTATCTTATATGTCTCAATTAAGTCACCTCTCAACCTCCCTTAGGAAAACAGTGTCAAGTTCTTCAGCCTGTCCTCCTAAGACCTTCCCTCCAAACCAGGCAACATCCTAGGTTGTTCAATTCATAATTACCCCAATTTACCAATGTCTGTAAACAACCCAATTAATTATAATCTTAGTGCATGATTTTGAGACAAGCCAATAACTTTTTTGTTAAGAAGGAGCTAAAGTTAATAGAAAACTAAGCAAAGAAAGATTATACTCATTGCAACAACAGACCTTTATGATTTTCGACAAGATCAAGCAGAAGAAAATTTTAAACAACTTGTATCTTCAGTAAATCTGATGAGAATGTCATCTTGGGGTCCTTCAGTAAATGGCTAGTGATGTAAAGTAGTGACAAGCTCACCTCAGTCATGGTTGAGAGTGTGTTGCTGGAAAAGCACAGCAGGTCAGGCAGCATCCGAGGAAACAGGAATATCGATGTTTTGTGCCGGAGCCCTTCATCAGGAATCTGGCCTGAAATGTCAATTCCTGCTCCTTGGATGGTGCCTGACCTGCTGTGCTTTTCCACCACCACACTCTCAACTCTGATCTGCAGACCTCACTCTCCTCACCTCAATCATGGGTTTGCTTATCTCTGTGACCCTCACCCATGTGAGACTTGGTCTGCTCTAAATTCAGTGATGGACCAAACTAGGTCTCTGGAATTATTAATTGGATCTCCAGACACTTCTGAAGATGTTTCTGACAAAAGAACAGTAGACTGTTCAGCATGTATCCCCTGAATCTGATTTATATATGCAACTTTCAAAAGCTTTGAATTTGTTCTAATCAAGGTTGGAAGATTGGTCATTGTCTGTTTACCTGATCATAAATGTCTTGGTGTCAAATTCCAGGCTTCCATTTAGTATTACAGGCAAGTCATAATTCTGTGTGTTAAGTTTATAAAAAGGATTTTAGGACTATCTTTAGTCTAATGCAAATGTCAGATAATACTGTGAACTTAAACGCTGTACTTTATAATCAAAGAATTTACAATGGATATAACTGAAATTCCACTTAATCATCTGGTTCTCAGCTGATATGGTTACTGGCAAAGGTCTTATTTAATTTGTTATACATTGTAATTTGTAAGGGTACACTCAGTCTTTTGAAAGCTTTACAAGAATTTCTGGAAAGCCTTTTTTTTGCTAATTCAGTGAATGTGGAATAATGTTAATCTGAAAATGTAACTCTTTTTGGTCCTGGAGATATACAGCACTGAAATGCTGTAATTGTAACAGCCTCCACCACTTCCTATGGCAGTTTATTCCATACAAGCACCATCCTCTGTGTGAAATATTTGCCCCTTCGGTCCCTCTGAATCTAACCCCCTCACCTTAAACCAATGCTGTCTAGTTTCAGACTCTCCTACCCCAGAGAAAACATCTTGTATTTTTACCCTATCCATGCCCCTCATGATTTTATAAACCTCTATAAGGTCACCCCTCAGCCTCTGATGCTCCAGGGAAAATGGCCCCAGCCTGTTCAGCCGTTCCCTTTAGCTCAAATCCTCCAACCCTAGCAAATGTCCTTGTAAATCTTTTCCGAAACCTTTCAGGTTTCGCAACATCCTTCCAGTAGGAATTGCGCACAGAATTCCAAAATGGCCTAACCAATGTCCTGTACAGTCACAACATGACCTCCCAACTCCTATACTCAATGCACTGACCAATAAAGACAACCATACCTAATGCCTTCTTCACTGTCCTATCTACCTGCGACTCTACCTTCAAAGAGCTATGAACCTGCACTCCATGGTCTCTTTATTCAGCAACATTCCCCAGGACCTTACCATTAAGTGTATAAGTCCTGTCGTGATTTTCCTTTCCAAAATGCAGCACCTCACATTGATCTAAATTAAACTCCATCTGCCACCCCTTAGCCCATTGACCCATGTGATCAAGATCCAGTTGTACTCTGAAGTAACCTTGGCTGTGCACTACATCTTCAATTTTGGTGTCATCTGCAAATTTACTAACTATACCTCCTATGTTCACAAGTAAATTATTTATATAAATGATTAAAAGTAGTGGACCCAGCACCGATCCTTGTGGCACTCCACTGGTCACAGACCTCCAGTCTGAAAAACAACCCTCCACCACCACCCTCTGTCTTCTACCTTTGAGCCAGTTCTGTATCCAAATGGCTAGTTCTCCCTCTATTCTGCAGAATCTAATCTTGCTCACCAGTTCTACCATGAGGAACCTTGTCGAAAGCTTTACTGAAATCCATCTAGCTCACATCCACCACTTTGCCCTCATCAAGCGACTTTGTTACTTCTTCAAAAAACTCAACCAAGTTTGTGAAGCATGATTTCCCATGCACAAAGCCATGCTGATTATCCCTAATCAGTCCTTGCCTTTCCAAATACATGTAAATCCTGTCCTTCAGGATTCCTTCCAACAACTTACCCACCACCCATGTCAAGCTCACCAATCTGTAGATCTCTGGATTTTTCCTTACCATCTTTCTTAAAAAGTGGCACCATGTTAGCCAACATCCAGTCTTCAGACACCTTGCCTGTGGCTATCGATGATATAGATCTCAGCAGGGGGCCCAGACATTTTTTTAATTTGCTCGTGTTTCTACAGATTTGATAACTAAGTGAACTCCTTTCTCACACTCAGTACAAATGAACGGTTTCTCCACTGTGTTCTTGATGCCTTTGCCTAAAGCTCTGCTGACTGCTGGAATTGGTGCTTAACCATCTGTTCCAAATTTGTTGTATTTTGTGCTTAAAACTAGATGGGAGACACTTCACAGCAGCATCATTGGAATGAAGGAAAATCTGAGTTTAGGAATCTCAAAGAAGTCTAGGAGCAAAGTATGTTTTGTTGAAGGAATTGTTTCCACTAGTTAGGGAGTTGGTAAATTATGGACACCCATTTAAAAGGAGCAATGAGACCTTGCACAACAGTTTGCTGCGATTATCTGGCTGTGAGGGTTTCCTGCAAGTACTGTTGTTTCTTCCCACAGTCTAAAGAGGTGCAGGTTAACTAAATTGCCTAGGGATGTGCAGGCTAGGTGGATTCGCCATCGGAAATGCAGTGTTATAGAGATGGGGTAGCGAATGGGTCTGGGATGGACTGCTCTTGGGAGGGTCATTGTGGACTCAATGGGCCGAATGGCCTGCTTCCTCACTGTAGGGATTCTGTGATTTAGTATACAGGCAGTCCCTGAGTTATGTACCATTGCCATTCCTGAGTATGATCTTGAATCAATTTCTTTGCAAATTGCAACATAATACAGGACAGCAAAAAATATCAATTTGTAAGTATGAGCAGATGCTCGCATGAGGGATCATGCTTAAAGTTAGTATTGGACCTCATTTGTAAGTGTAACTGTTCATAAATCAGATGTTCATAAGTTGGTGACTACCTTTAATACAATAGTGACTTTCAAAAGGAAATGGTATGTAGACGAGAAGAAAGAAATATTTGCAGGACTAGTGGGAAAGAGTAGACTAACTAGATAACACTTTCAAAAGCTTGCAGAAAGATTAAATTTTAATGATTCCTTTTGACTGACCAAACCCAACAACTGTGACAAGTGTTGGAATACCAGGCCAAGGTGAGGCACTGACCTTGTGGGGAACATCATCATCGGTGGTTTAGGCTGTTCTGCCTTCCAGCATTTCCTTGAAGTTCCTGGTTAAAATGGATATCAGCACAGCCCTTAACTATGCTACTTAGCTTGTTCTAAATGACAAGTTCTGGAATTAATCTGAATGCCTCGTATGATGTTGACCATACTTTGTTCTTCTTTTGCTTTTAATGCCAAATCTTCTCTTTGTAGCTGGATGAATGTGGCCGGGTGCTGGTCAATCTGTGTAAGGTGGTCCCTGGTGGTATCGTATGCTTCTTTCCATCCTACGAGTATGAAAAACGAGTGTACACACACTGGGAAAAGACCGGCCTCCTGACACAGCTTGAAGCCAGAAAGAAGGTAACTTAGTTCTTTCACACTTGTGGCTCTTTCAGCTTTTAACAACTCAGAGGTAATAGTTTGGAACCACGCTCTTTTCTTTTGATAAGAATGTTGTACAGTGTTTGAAAATCTTTCTTTCTATTTAAAAAATGTCCCTCCCCTCACATCTTGTGTATGATTCTGTGTGTCTCATGCTTGCATTGTTCAGTCCTTTGACTTTTAACTGCACTTCTCCTCTCTTTCACACCCCACCCCTCCTTGATGGAAGACCCTTCAGTCCCTTCAGGAAGTTTTTGCCTAAACCTCCACTTTTTCTTGCTCCCTCCCCCTTTATGAGCTCATTCAGGAACAATCTTTTCAGCTAAGCTTTCATTCTCCCCTACCCAATAGCTGTCAACGTAGCCTCTTCTTTTTACTAATGCTGGATGATATCAAATGAAAACCACCCCTGAATTGAAGGCTAAAAATTGTTTAGGTGACAAATTGTGCACTAAGATATCTTTAAAAGTATATTGTGGGGAGCAGATGTGAGAATGTGATGATAGAGCAGAGAATGAGAGTGAGAATGTGATGTTGGGACAGTGGTGAGGGAGAGCGGTCTGTTTTATGTCTGTGGTGAATGTGAATCTCAAACCTGTTGTTTAGTTTATTATCACACCAGGCCTATATTGTTGCTATATGAATTACTTTGATGCTGGCTTGATCAATATTTGACTTTCGGAGTGTTTTCTGTCACCTAAACTACTTTTATGCTTTTATTTGATGCTATAGATATTTCAGGAACCTAAAAAAGCTAGTCAAGTGGAGCAAGTGCTATCCGAATACTCTATGTGCATCCAGGTACGTCGCAGGAGTATAGATACTGTTTGAGGACAAGACAAGGCTGAGACTCTTACCCTCTCATTTGGACAATCTGGGCAAGATACCAATGGGCTGATTTCTACTCCACAATGAGAGTCAGCACCTTCAAAGAAAAAATTGCGAATGTTGTTTTGCATTCACTGGATGTGGGAATCACAGACTGGGCCAACATTTATTGCCATCCATAACTGCTTCAGAATCAGCCACATTGCTGTGGGTTGGAGTTACATGCAGGCTGACCAAGTAGGTTACAAATTTCCTCCCCTAACGAACATTGGTGAACCAGAAGGGTTTTCAACAATCAGCAATGGTTTTATGGTCATCTTTAGACTCTTAATTTCAGTTTTCTTCTTTCTTGAGTTCAAATAGAGATGTACAGCATGGAAACAGATCCTTTGGTCCAACCCGTCCATACCCACCAGATATCCCAACCCAATCTGGTCCCATCTGCCAGCACTTGGCCCATGTCCCTCCAAACCCTTCCTTTTCGTATACCCATCCAGATGCCTTTTAAATGTTGTAATTGTACCAGCCTCCACCACTTCCTTCGGCAGCTCATTCCATACATGCACCACCCTCTGCGTGAAAAAAATCACCCCTTTCGGTCCATTTATATCTTTCCCCTCTCACCCTAAACCTATGCCTTCTAGTTCTAGATTCTCCTACACCAGGGAATAGACTTTGGTTATTTACCCTATTCATGCTCCTCATGATTTTATAAACCTCAGCCTCCGATGCTCCAGGGAAAACAGCCCCAGACTATTCAGTCTCTTCCTATAGCTCAAATCCTCCAAACCTGGCAACATCCTTGTAAATCTTTTCTGAACCCTTTCAAGTTTCGCAACATCCTTCCAATTGGAGGGAGACCCGAACTCCAAAAATGACCTAACCAATGTGCTGTACAGCTGCAACATGACCTCCTCCATGCTCTGACCAATAAATCTCACGACCTGGTCTTCTGGATTAATAGATAATATCACTAGGCCATCACCTCCCCCAAAGGCAGTCATAGTTCAAGTTGCTATGTTGGTGCTCTTTTGCTACCAGGAATTATATAGCAGATAGGCAAATGGTAAATCTGGACGGAGATGCTTTATTGATGACGTTCATACTTCCACAGCCGGTTCTGGACTGGACCCAAGCTCTCTCTCTCTCTCTCTCTCTCCACCAGGTCACCTGATCAGCTCTCTTAAAGGGGCAGAACTCTCAACCACCTACATAACAATAGGGTTCCAGATCATTGATATGATTAGATTGGAGCAAAGACTGAGAAGAAGCAGATTGACCCATGTTATTGATGATAAGGGGTTAATATTCCAAACTTTGGCTGCATTAGTTTCTTTATTTTCTGGTGTCATACAGCATTCGAGTCGCTCGCCAGGCCTAGTTGCTGGGGGCCTGCTCTTCTCTGTGGTTGGTGGAAAAATGAGTGAAGGCATCAACTTCTCAGATGACCTGGGCAGGTAGGAATTCATAATTTGATTGCTCCAAAGTTCAAAGTCGGGAGTGTGTTGCTGGGAAAGCACAGCAGGTCACGCAGCATCTGAGAAGCAGGAGAATCGACTTTTCGGGCATAAGCCCTTCATCAGGAATGATCTCCAGCATCTGCGGTCCTCACTTTTTTCTTGCTCCAAAGTTCCTCAGAGTTGGGTTTTGTCCAAACCATTTTGAAATGTTGCTGGTACAATGTTGAGTTTTGCTTCCCTCCTGCCCCAAGTGAACCAAAAGTGGACTAACCATTGTGGCATTCAATGGAAGTGTTGGTGAAACAATAGATTAGCAGGCTTGCCATCTCTCTCCAGAAAGTGACTTGTCAGTCAGATTCAGTGTCTCTGAGATATCTAGACAGATTTGCATGAATCCAGGGCAATATCAGTTCTGACAGTCTGTGACAAAAGCTGATGGGAAAACCAGAT
This sequence comes from Chiloscyllium punctatum, assembly GCF_047496795.1. Lineage (NCBI taxonomy): Eukaryota > Metazoa > Chordata > Chondrichthyes > Orectolobiformes > Hemiscylliidae > Chiloscyllium > Chiloscyllium punctatum. The sequence continues at coordinate 57,692,182 of NC_092770.1, read as the reverse complement.
CTTTTGTAAAGTGCTTTACGACAGATCTTCCTGCCTTTGGAGTTTATAAATGAAATCCTGACTATTCCAATGTTTGGAGCATGGGAGGAGTAGACTTTGTGACACAACTGATCATAGAATCATGGCTATTTCTGTCAAATCAGAATCACCACCAACGCAGACCAAGAACATGTCAACTTGCTGCTGCTATATTTTTATTGTAAATCTCAAAGAGCACTAACAGAATGTGCTTCCTTCCAGTGTGACCAATAAGATGGATTCATTGTATGATGAACCAAGCTCCCTGGATCAGTGCAGGGCCACAGTTTCAAGTTCTCATTATGATTTAATATAAAGGAAATGCCCAGACTCTGCTTTCTTCACCATCCCACACCCCCATGAACACAGCCACTAAATGTGTATGAGCTTTGTCAAGTCAACTAGTTATTTCATCAAGAAGTTTGTTGTCACCAAGTCTAGTCTTGTACCTGCTCAGTAACAGTGAAATATGCATTTTATTTTTAGGAGAATGTTACTCCAGTATTAAGAGCAGAAACCCAGGAAATGTTGTCTTCCCAAACAACTAGAAATGTTTCTGATTTATCCTTTTTGGGGCCTGAAATAAGTGAGCTCATTTGCCGAGATTGAAATCCATTTATCACCGTTTCTTTCTATTCACACACCTTCAGCATCTTAGTCACTACTTTCACAATGCCTCCTACCTTTATGTCAATGATGAGCTTACACATGAGTCATTCTATCCCATCTTTTATCATTTAAGTACAGTCCCATGCTGCCAATCTGAATATGTTCCCATTTGCCTTAGGTCTTCTGCCACTCCACTAATTTGCCTTTACTTTCACAAGCTGCAGCTTTAACAAGCAGCCTCTTTTTTTTTGAGGGATTTAATCAAATGCCTCCTGGAAGACATTTTCCTGTCCACCACTTTAGCCACCATTTCAAATATCTCCGGTTCTTCAAGCGTGTTGAACCTAATCTTTCTCATCGAAAGGAGCAGTTGCCAAGTGGGGAGAACTTTGGGCAACTGCATTGTTCTCTATCTATCTCTTCAAATCCTATTATGATGGTCATCTGAGCCTGGGATTAGTCTCTGGTGCTATTATTTATATCATTATTATTTTGTTTGTGTTCATTTTGGTCAATCCCCACCCCTTGGTGTCCTGTTTAAGATTGAGGTAAGTTTTGCAAGGTTTGACTAGGTGTCTGGAGTTCAGAAACATAGAACAGACAAATTTGAGACAATGATTTCTGGAATGGTATTCCTTTATTTAAAACTCAACAAATATATGACACTGTTACATAATAATTCTGGAATGCACATAAAGCTTGCATGCGTCCATCTCTTCACTTTAAGATCAAGCAACTGGAAGCAAAAACTTTTTATATATAAATACCAGTGAGTGGTCACTTTGTCAGAGACTCAGTGTTGCTCTTTAACTAGTAATTGACCAAGTCTTCACCCATTTGAAATCTCTAGGTTTGTTTTTTGCACTGTCTTTCAGGGATCAATCTGGTTAACATGTTGACAGTGTCTTATCCTATAAAGATTCCTCTTTATATCAGTAATATGTTGGGTTCTTTTCATAAACCATGAGGAAAAGATCATTTTCCTGTTAGCCACTATGCATTAATTTTCACTGTTCAGTGATGTTCTCCTGAATTTCCTTCTTAATCATTCATGACCTTCAGGGCCAGATCTCGATGTTCTTGAGTTTGTTTACTTAAAAGTCTCCAATCTGTGGAAAAAAATTACCTACAGCGTTCACTAGTTTAGTTTCACCTGGAAAAGGTCTTCTGGTCTTGCTACATAATACTGAAGTTTGATCAAATGTCTACACATTAAAATCCATGGAAGACTGCATTCTTGCATTTCCAATCAGTTATCTGTGCCATCACCAAGACTGCCTATTTCCACCTTCATTACCTCACCCTTGGCTGCTGAGACCATCCAAAACTTCATACTTATCCTAAATTGCTCACTGACCAACATTAGCTCCCATACAAACCTCATGAATACTGTGTAAAGTAAAATTGGTTTTGCTCTGGATGTTTAGTAGCATTTTTTTTATTGATTCATGGGATGAGGGCATCATTGGCTATTGCCCATCCCTAATTGCCCAGAGGGCAGTTAAGAGACAACCACATGGCTGTGGCTCTGGAGTCACATGTAGGCCAGACTAAGTAAGGATGGCAGTTTCTTTCCCTAAAGGACATTAGTGAACCAGATGGGTTTTTTTCCCAATAATTGACAGAGGTTTCATGGTCATCATTAGACTCTTTATTCCAGATATTTATTGAATTCAAATTCCACCATCAGCTGTGGCAGGATTCAAACCTGGGTCCCGAGAACATTTCCTGGGTGTCTGGAGTAATAGTCCTGTGATAGTTCTACTATTCTACTAATACCTAGTTACTAGGAACTCATACTCATATTGCACATGCCTTTCAAAGAAAATAAGTAATTAGATTAAATTAGATTCCCCAAAGTGTGGAAACGGACACTTCGGCCCAACACTGACCCTCCGAAGAGTAACCCACCCAGACCCATTTCCCCTGACTAATGAACCTTTGGGCAATTTAGAATGGCCAATTCACCTGACCAGTATATCTTTGGACTGTGGGAGGAAACTGGAGCACCCGGAGGAAACCCCCGCAGACACTGGGAGAATCCGCCCAATAGAATCCTGTTTCCATATTGAAGTTCCAATCTCCCATCAAATCTGTGCTACTGAAACCTGACCGTCCAATCCCCTAACTCTCTGTGGATGCTCCTCTCCAGTTCCCAACTCTTCTGTTGACCATCATTATTTTGTATATAAATAACTTAGTTGTCAACAGAATTAGATCTCCTGTTCTGTCACCTATGTTAGGTGACACAGTCAAGCATGTAAAAAGAGCAGTTGAGTTGGTGAAACATTGACAGAATTTAGTTGTGAGAATTGTGAAATGCTCTAATTTGAGGCATCTTAGAGTATTATCTAATTGATAAGAAGCCAAACATTGTGGAGGAGAAGTGAAAGTTAGAAGTGGAAGTACCAAAGTTGCCATTTAGAATCATAGAATTTTACAAAACAGAAAGAGGCCATTTGGCCCAATGTATCTGTACTGGCTCCCAAAAGAGCAAGTCCCAATCTCCATAGACCTTATGGAACAATGTGAATTTGATTTTTTAAAAAAAGCTACTATTTTAAGAAGATTGGAATTGAAACTGTTTATGAATATGTTAGTTACATAAAGCTCTGATGAGTCTCCCATTTAAAAGAACTACATGCATTTCTGGGCAGCAGAATAAAAATTAAAAAGCCTTTGAGAGTGTGCAACACTAAAAAGGGCAACATAGTGGCTCAGTGGTTAGCACTGCTGCCTCACAGCGCCAGGGACCTGGATTCGGGCGATTGTGTGGAGTTTGCACATTCTATCTGTTTCCTTCAGGTGCTCCGGTTTCCTCCCACAGGTTCGGTGGAATGGCCATGTTAAATTGCCCTATAGTGTCCAGGGATGTGTAGGGTAGGTGGGTTAGCCCTGGGAAATGCAGGGTTACAGGAATGGGGTAGGGTGGTCGTTCTGTGTGGGATGCTGTTCGGAAGAGCAGTGTGGACTCAGTTGGCCAAACAGATTCAAAAAGATTCAATTTATGAAACCAGCTTGCAAAGTTCCATTCAATATAGAATATGACAGAGTGATCTAATTGATGTATTTAAGGTGGTTTAAAAGACTTTTGTAGGAAGGTTAAAAACAAACTGGTTGGTAATTTAAATTCAAAGGTGAGTATTGTACTTAGATTTCCAGAAGGCATTTAGTAAGGCTATTGCAAGCAATAAAAGCTCGTGGTGTAGGCAAATTGGCATGGATAGGGATTGGCCTACTAACATGAAGCAGAGAGTAGGAATAAGTCTGTCTTTTTCAGGCTGACTGGGCATCACGAATGGTGTGCCACAGGGCTCAGTGCTGAAGCCTGGACAGTGTTTATAATTTATGCAAATGATTTGGATGGAAACGATCACAAGTATGGTAACCAAATTTGCTGATGACATAAAGATAGGTAGGAAAATGAATTGTGCAGAGGGCATAAGGAGGCTGTAAGGGAATATAGATAGGTTAAATGAATAGGCAAAGATCTGCAAATGTAGTACAATGTGGGATGGTGTGAAATTGTCCATTTTGGCAGGAAGAAAAATAAAGTATGGCATCTAAAGGGTTAGGGGTTGCAGAGTCCTGAGATGCAGGGAGATCTGGGTATCTTAGTACAATGCACGAATCACAGAGAGTTAATGTGCAGGTACAGCAATTAATCAAGAAAGCTAACAGAATGTTATGGTTTATTATGTGGGGAATTGAATACAAGAGTAGGGAAGTTATGCTTCAGTTATACAGGCATTGGTGAGACTACACCTGGGTTGTGTATACTACTGACCACTACTTGTGAAGGATTTTAATGTTTTGGTAACAGTTCAGAGAAGGATTATTAGATTAATCCCTGGAATGAGCAGATTGCCTGATGACAAAGGCTAGTCAGGCTAGGTCTATATCCTCTAGTCTAGATCAGAGTGGTGCTGGAAAAGCACAGCAGGTCAGGCAGCATCCGAGGAGCAGGACAAGTGACATTTCGGGCAAAAGCCCTAAATCAGGAATAGAGGCAGGATGTCTGCAGAGTGAGAGATATATCCTCTAATGTTTAGAAAGGGACTTGACTGGATGAATGTGGGAAGAATGTTTCCTTTTGTGGGAGAATTAAGGACTAGGGATCATAGATTAAAAATAAGAGGTCACACATTTACAACAAGAATGAGGAAATTTTGTTTTTCTCACTGTGTTGTGAGCCTTTGGAATTCCCTTCCTCATAACATAATGAATGCAAAATCTTCAAATATTTTGAAGACAGAGGTAGATAGACTCTTGATGACCAAGAGGATGAAACATTATTGGGAATATGCAGGAATGTAGAGTTGAGGTTAAAATCGGATCAGCCATGATCTAATTGAATGGTGGAGCAGGCTGGAAGGGCCGAGCAGCCTGTTGTGTTCTTTGTTCTTATGTTCGTATAAACTTAATTTAGAGCTGCCCCATTCAAGGGTCGTTTCAAGAAACTCTTCTTCTCTGAAATTCTGTCTGACAACAAGGTGGGTCAAATGAAAATTGCAAACTATATTTATAGATCTTTGTTAGACAAGTGTATTATAGAAATGAAGCAAAGGCGAGGAGTTAGAGCTAGGATACAGATCAGTCATAGTCCACTTGAATGATGTCACAAACTGGAGGGACTGAAAAATCTTCTCCCATGTTCCCTACCTTAGTGCCCAGCTGTCTGCCTGGTGTCTCTGTGTCTCCTACTCTGCCCAGTAACGTTTTAATGATCTTTCTCACTGAGAAAATCTGCTTTAAATTGACTTTTGCTCCATTTAATAAACTTTCCTTTGTCCGACATGATATGATTTGAAGTAAAATTCAGGGTTCTGATACAATTAGCCATTTCCTCACCTCCTGTGTACCTTTAGTCCAGACTAACTGGCGCCTCTCAAATCCCCTTTATGCTTGGAAGAACTCGTGTTGTTTGTTTCCCAGTTTTTACGGCCTTGACATAATGTGGTGTGATCAGAGCTCAGTGGTGTGGAGAGCTGGCTAATTAATGCCTCATCAGGTTCAGGCATAACTCCAGATCTGTTATCAAGTGACTGGGCAATTTACTGCCAGAGTATCATTCTTTACATTTATTTTTAGAAATTACCATTACTATTTGTTCAGCTATATTACAACAATACTGTGTGTTTTAACAAATAGTTGGGGCAAGTATCTCACACACTGAAGGAGGTGTAGACGGGGGCAAGACTGGGGAAGTGTATAAAAACACTGGTGAACATTGCCAGTGTAATCAATTGAACATAGATGCCCTGAGGGAATGGGATTTGGTGCATAACTGATGCAAGATTCCACAATGCACTTTGGCATTAGTACCCTCTACAATTTTGGAAATCTTATTGTTTTAGCGTTCAAGGTTACTTACACAAATTGGAAATGGGAAATGGAAAATGCTTTGACCTTGATCCAATGTTCATCCGTCATGTCACTGGTGTGTTGTGTTACAGGTGTGTGGTGATGGTTGGAATGCCGTTTCCCAATATCAACTCACCAGAGCTCCAGGAGAAAATGGTTTATCTGGACAAGACCCTGGTATGTTGCGGCTAGGCCTGAATGTAAATTGCTTCATAATCCAGATATTGACAGTACTTGTCGAGACTGTGATGCTGGAAAAGCACAGCAGGTTAGGCCGCATTTGAGGAGATTGAGAATCAATGCCCAAAACGTCGATTCTCCTGCTCCTCAGATGCTGCCTGACCCGCTGTGCTTTTCCAGCATCACACTATCGACTCTGATCTCCAGCATTTGCGGTTCTCACTTTCTCCTAATTGACCGTATTTTTTTTATGCCAGATGCAGTGTGTAGATGTCAATGTCCTTTGTCTTTATGTGAGAGCCTATTCCTGATCCTGTCTTGCCCTGCATTTGTTACCTGAATGTAGATGGCTTGTGCAAGATTCAGAATAACACAAACAACACAGGCTGAATTCCTGTTCCCGCTGTGGTGGTCTGGGGACTTGTATCGTCACCTAGCCTCTGAGAGTGGAAGGCACTGACACAGCAGCATGGAGAGAAGCTATCACAAAAAATGCCCAGGATGAAGCATCAGCAGCCAATGAGACTTGCCTTCAGGCATAGCACATGTGACAATATCTTATTTTGGTACATTAATTAGTGCTTTCAGTTGAAAGCGAGGACCCTATTAAAAAGATAGTCTTTGACAGGGAAACTCAACACATGACAAAGTCTCTCCTCCCAACGTTTGTACATTCCCACAGTTTTTATTTTGAGTTATGTTTATTGTAACACTTTATACAAATATATATTCCACTTTCCACTCCCTCCAATCTCCCCACCCCTTTCACTTTTGCCAATCACAGGCAACAGAGAGAGGGTCACCATCAAACTCTTTTATCTCTTGTTCCTCTGGCTCCATGGTTACAGTGCCTCCATTATTGCCAGCTGTAGGTAGAGCACATTTAAGATAGTGTGAGTAGATGCAAAGTCCCTTTAGGATTCAGAGTCACTCCTGCGGTTTGTGCAAGTGATATGTGGGTGAGAATTGAATTTGAAACAAGCATGTGCAAAGTATCGCTGTGCCCTGCAATTTCTGTGATGCAATGTCCTTTTAACTAAAACCTTTGACTAAAGGTTGATTAAATCCCTTTGGAGGCAGCAGAGGAAAGATGACATTAGGCTGACCTTATGCAAAACGAATAAGCATGTTTATATGAAGGCTCAGTTTGTAAGCCCTGGCAGAATTAATCACTGTGCTCCACTAACTCTATCCCTGATGCCTGTTCTCGTGCTGCTTTAATCAGTGTGAGTGAGAATTGCAGGAAATGTACTTTCTGAAACAGGGCCTTCAGAAAATCTCCAGTAAATGTGGAATGACAATGGGAAATTTTAGCAGGTCAGGCAGCATTTTTGGAGCGATGCTTATTTTCAGCATTTTCTCCTTATTTCTCAGATTTCCAGCATGCGCAGTACTTTAACTTTGTGCTAAATGTGAGAGCGTTGACCATCCTCAGTGCAATACAAATATTTCTAATTTTTTTTCAGTGCAAGGCAGAGAATTAGTAGAATGGCCTCAAAAGTGAACTCTTTCTATTTCCTTTGCAATATGTTGGGAGAGTGGATTTTGTATTCCTGATCTGTTGCATTATTGCAGCAGCCCTTTAAAAGCTGCTGGATTTTCCAGTTCCATGAGAATTTTGTACAATGCTTCACCACGCAGGGAGTATCAAAATAAAAGGATTGTCTTGGCTCAATCAGTTCAGCTGGGTACGTCTGTCCCTGCTGCAGAGATAAGATCACAGATGCAACAAGTCCTCTCAGGTGAACAAAAGAGGTCCTAGGTTTTGAAATAGAGTGCGGGAGTGTTTTCCCCCCAGTTTCCCCCCATGGCTAGTCTTTATCCCTATATAAACATCATAAAGCATAATATCTACTTGTTACCTCAATTTTGTTTCCCAGACCTTGCTGTGCTCACATTGGCTACTGTGATTCCTGCATTGTTGTAAAAGGTTTTGTGACCCAATTGGCCATGAAAGGCACAATATAAATGCAAGTTAATTTACCAAATCGTAAATAATTCACCCATTTCTTTATGAAAACAGCATACTGCAGTTTTTCTCTCCCCAAAACCGTAACAACACAAACGTTTCTTCTTTGATTTAATTACACCATCCAACTTTTGTCTTGGATCATCTTTAGCAGCTAGTTGTTTTCCATCTATAACATGGGCACACTTCAGCTGGCGTTTGTAATGTGTTCCAGATTCAGTAAAACTGAATAATATGGGTGACTCCAGGAGTGGTGTTTGGGAAGAGTGAGCTAGACCAGGAGTGGTGTCTGGAGCAAACTGCCAGACTGTTTATAATATGATTTATGAACTGAGTAAATGGTTTGTAACCAGGGCTGTGAACATGTAAAGTATCTGTCTTGCTCACTGTTGTATTTTAATTCTCTAGCCAAAAACCGATGGGAAGACCCCGGGAAAACTTCTTGTGGAAAATCTCTGCATGAAAGCTGTTAACCAATCGATAGGTGGGTGTCTGTACAGCATCGACACAGGGTTAAGTACTGTAAAGTTCAGAAATTACTTGCACTAACATATTACTGAGAAGGTGATAGGCAAGAAACTTTGTAGTAATTTTTGGACTGAACAAGGAGTACAGTGAGATAACGGTGAGACTGAGGTGAATGTCGACCATCAGACCATAAGGCATAGGACAAGAAATTAGCCATTCAGCTCATTGGGTCTGCTCAGCCATTCAATCATGGCTGATGTATTTCTCAACCTTAATCTCCCACTTTCTCCCCGTAACTCATGATCTCCTTGATACTCAAGAACCTATCTATCTCTGTCTTAAATATAATCAGTGACCTGGCCTCCACAGCCTTCTGTGGCAATGAATTCCATAGATTAACCACTCTCTGACTGAAGTTACTCCTTATCTCTGTTCTGAAAGGTCTTATCTTCAGTGTAAGACTATGCCTTCAGGTCCTAGTCTCTCCTTACAATGGAAATATCTTCCCAACATTTACTCTGTCCAGGCCATTCAATATTCAATCAGATCCCCTCCCCATCCTTCTAAGCTCCATCAAGTATAGACCCAGAGTCCTCAAACATTCCTCATATGTTAGGCTTTTCATTCCTGGCACCATTCTTGTGAATCTCCTCTGAACATACTCCAGGGCCAGTACATCCTTTCTGAGGTTTGGAGTCCAAAACTGCGCACAATGCTCCATATATGGCCTGGCCAGAGCCTCAGAATTACATCCTTGCTTTTATATTCAAGTCTTCTCAAAATAAATGCCATCCTTGCATTTGACTTCCTATCTACTGCTTCAACCTGCAAGTTTACCTTGATAGAATCCTGGACGAGGACTCCCAAGTCTCTTTGCACTTCAGACTTCTGAATTTTCTCCCCATTTAGAAAATAATCCATGCCTCTATTTTTCCTACCAAAATGCATGGCCTCACATGTTCCCACATTGTGCTCCATCTGTCACTTCTTTGTCCACTCTCCTAACCTGTCTAAATCCTTCGGCATCCTCCCCACCTGCTTAATGTTGCCTGTCCCTCTATCTATATTTGTATCATCTGTAAACGTAGCCACAATGCCCTCAGTTCCTTCATCCAGATCGTTAATGTATAAAGTAAAAAACTGTGGTCCCAACACTGAGCCTTGTGGAACACCATTTGTCACTGGCTGCCATCCTGAGAAAGACCCTTTTATCCCCACTCTCTGCTTTCTGCCAGACAGCCAAACTTCTACCCATGCTAGCACCTTGCCTCTGACACCATGGACCCTTATCTTACTCAGTAGCTTCCTGTGTGGCACCTTGTCAAAGGCCTTCTTGAAGTCCAGGTAGATAACATCCAATGGCTCTCCTTGGTCTTACTTGCTCAAAGCATTCTAACAGATTTGTCAGGCATAACTTCCCCTTAATGAAATCATGCTGACTTTGCCCTATTTTACCATATTTTGTGGTATTTAGAAATCTGATCCTTCACAAAGGATTCCAGGATCTTGCCTATGACCAACGTTAGGTTCATTGGTCTGTAATTTTCCATCTTTTTCCATGCTCCCTTTTTAAACAGGTGTATTACGTTAACGATTTTCTAGTCCTCTGGGACCCTCCTGGATTCGAGTGATTCCTGAAAGATCACCACTAACGCCTCCACTATCTCTTAAGCTATCTTCCTGCACTCTGGGGTGTAGTCCATCTGGTCCAGGTGATTTATCCACCTTCAGACCATTCAGTTTTTCTAGCACCTTGTCCTTGCTGATGGCCACCATACTCAGCTCTGCCCCCTCTCTTGCTTGAATTTTTGGGATATTACTCATGTCTTCCACAATGAAGACTGACGCGAAGTAATTATTCAGTTCCTCAGCCCCTTCCTTGTTCCCCACTACTATCTCTCCAACATCATTTTCCAGCAGCCCATTGCCCACTTTTGCCTGTCTTTTGCCCTTTATATTTTGCAAGAAACTCGTCTTCCTTTATACTATTTTGAGAAGGTGACCAAGTAGGTGGATGAGGTTAAAGCGGTTGATGTGGTGTATATGGATTTCAGTAAAGTGTTTGATAAGATCCCCATGGTAGGCTGTTACAGAAAGTATGGAGGCATGAGATTGAGCAGTTTGGATCAGAAATTGGCCAGCTGAAAGAAGACAGACAGTGGTGGTTGATGGGAAATGTTCGTCCTGGAGTTCAGTTACTAGTGGTGTACCGCAAGGATGTGTTTTGGGACCTTTGCTGTTTGTCATTTTCATAAATGACCTGGATGAGGGCGTAGAAGGATGGGTGAGTAGATTTGCGGATGACACTAAAGTTGGTGGAGTTGTAGACAGTGCTGAAGGATGTTGCAGGTTACAGGGAGACATCGATAAGCTGCAGAGCTGGGCTGAGACGTGGCAAATGGAGTTTAATGCAGAAAAGTGAGAGGTAATTCACTTTGGAAGGATAACAGTCTTACAGTGTACTGGGTTTATGGTAAGATTCATGGTGGTGTGGATGAGCAGAGAAATCTGTGTCTGTGTGCATAGATCCCTGAAAATTACCACACAGGTTCATAGGGTTGTTAAGAAGGTGTATGGTGTGTTAGCTTTTATTGGTAGAGAGATTGAGGTTCGGAGCCATGAGGTCATGTTGCAGCTGTACAAAACTCTGGTGCAGCCGCACATGGAATATTGAGTACAGTTCTGGTCATCACATTATAGGAAGGATGTGGAAGGTTTGGAAAGGGTTCAGAGGAGATTTACTAGGATGTTGCCTGGTATGGAGGGAAGGTCTTATGAGGAAAGGCTGAGGGACTTAAGGCTGTTTTCGTTAGGGAGAAGAAGGTTGAGAGGTGACTTAATAGAGACATATAAGATAATCAGAGGGTTAGATAGGGTGGATAGTGAGAGCCTTTTTCCTCACATGGTGATGGCTAGCACGAGGGGACATAGCTTTAAATTGAGGGGTGATAGATATAAGATAGCTATCAGAGGTAGGTTCTTTACTCAGAGAATAGTAAGGGCGTGGAATGCCCTGCCTGTAACAGTAGTCGACTTGCGAACTTTAAGGTAATCTAAATGGTCATTGGATAAACATTTAAGTCGTCATTGGACAAGCATATGGACGTACATGGAATAGTGTAGGTTCGATAGGCTTCAGATTAGTATGACAGGTCGGCGCAACATCGAGGGCCGAAGGGCCTGTACTGCGCTGTAATGTTCTATGTTCTATATAGACAAGAATGGAATAGTGTAGGTTAGATGGGCTTCAGATTGGTTTTACAGGTCGGTGCAACATTGAGAGCCGAAGGGCCTGCATTGTGTTGTAATGTTCTATGTTCTACTGGCTAACTTGCCCTCATATTTAATGTTCTCCCTCCTTACTTTTTTTAATTGCCCTTTGTTGGTCTTTATAAGCTTCCCAATTCTCTTGTTTCCCCCTGCCCTTCGCCACATTATTATGCTTTCTCCTTTGCTTTTATGCTACTGCTGACTTCCCTAGTCAACCATGATTGCTTCATTGTCCCTGTACATGCTTCTTTTCCCTCGGGATGAATCTCTGCTGTGTCTCCTGAATTACTCCCAGAAGCTCCTGTCATTCCATTGTCTTTCTTGTTGGGCTCCTCACCCAGTCAATTCTACCCAGCTCCTCCCTCATGCCTCTGTAGTTACCTTTATTCAGCTGTAATACTATTATCTCTGATTCTATTTTCTCCCTTTCAAATTACAGCATAAATTTAATCATATTATCACTGCCTCCTAAGGGGTCCTTCACGTTAAGCTCCCTTATCAAGTCTGCCTCATTGGACAACACTAAATCCAGGTTTGCCAATCCAGGTGAATTGGCCATGCTAAATTGCCCAGAATGTTCAGGGATGTGTAGGTTAGGTGCATAAGCTAGGTGTAAATGTCAAGTGATAGGGTAGGAAAATGGGTCTGGTGGGTTACTCTTTGGAGGGTCAGTGTGGTCTTGTTGGGCCAAAAAGGCCTGTTTCTACACTGTAGGGAATCTATGATCCTGACATTAATTGCAACACCATTGCAGAATCCCTTCTTGTCCTCTCCAATTCCTCTGTAGCCATCATTTTCGTGAACCACACTGTTCTCCTCCAACACTGTCCATTCTCAGTGCAGCTTCTCAAGAGTGATTTGCCTTTGTTCTCTTTATACTTAATCTTATCCAGGAGATTACCAGCCTGGCCTCACATCCCTGTAGTATGCCCCAAAGATCTATGCTTGGTTTCCTCCTTTGCCTTATCTTCATCAGTAGTCATTGGGTGGGGAGCATGGACAGGTCAGTTTCCAAGTCTGCACTGACCATACTTGTGTAAAGCAGCCTTACTCCGCCATTCTAAACTTTTTTACTGCCTTGTAGAGTCAGAGATGTACAGCACAGAACAGACTGTTCGGTCCAACCTGTCCATGCCGACCAGATATCCCAACCTAATCACGTCCCATCTGCCAGCACCCAGCCCATATCCCTCCAAACCCTTCCTATTCGTATACCCATCCAGATGCCTTTTAAATGTTGTAATTGTACCAGCCTCCACCACTTCCTCTGGCAGCTCATTCCATACACGTACCACCCTCTGCTTGAAACAGTTGCCCCTTAGGTCTCTTTTATATCTTTCCCCTCTCCCTCTAAACCTATGCTCTCTCGTTCTGGACTCCCCCATCCCCAAAAGATTTTGTCTATTTATCCTATCCATGCCCCTCATTATTTTATAAACCTCTATAAGGTCACCCCTCAGCCTCTGACATTCCAGGGAAAACAGCCTCAGCCTGTTCAGCCTCTCCCTATAGCTCAAATCCTCCAACCCTGGCAACATCCTTGTAAATCTTTTCTGAACTCTTTCAAGTTTCACAACATCTTTCCGATAGGAAGGAGACCAGACGTGCTGTCTGTACTATCTGACTTTCACAGATCTAGGCCTAAAATTAGCCCCGTTTCCCTTCTGCTAAGCATTAAGAAAAGTGAATTTACTGACTTTTGGTTCTTACCGCTGGCACCAGTCAATATCACCGGCCTTTTAATATTAGCCAGGAACTAATTGAAATGGTTTACAGGCTTGAAAGGAGCAGTGCTCAGCTGTAGAGAGAAGGTGCCTTCTGCTGAATCACAGTTCCCTGAACCAATGGCTTGTGTAGCAAGTTGTGTAGCACAATTGTAAGGAACCTTGTAATAGTATCAGGGACAAGCTTCATTTCTGTTGTTTATGGACTGGGCTGTTTGTAGGTCGAGCCATTCGTCACCGTGAAGACTATGCTGCTATTGTCCTTTTGGATCATCGCTACACCCGGTCCAACATCTTCAGCAAGCTACCAACTTGGATCAGAGCACGCACTAAGACAGAAACTTCATTTGGACCTGCCCTTGGAGCCATCGGAAAGGTGCGATGTTACACTGAACTCCAGTCAGCCTGCAGTGGGACAGTGAAATTATCATTCCCCATGGATTGTGAAGAGAATGAGTGATGTAACATTAATCTCAAAAATCACAGCTCTGTAATAAAATCGTTTGGTTTGAAGAAGAGTGTTACACGAGACGTTTAACATGTCTCCACTTCTCAGGCGACTGTGGGTGTGGAGTTTGCACATTCTCCCCGTGTCTGCATGGGTTTCCTCCGGGTGCTCCGGTTTCCTCCCACAGTCCAAAGATGTGCAGAGGTGGTGAATTGGCCATGATAAATTGCCTGTAGTGTTAGGTGAAGGGGTAAATATAGTGGAATGGGTCTGGGTGGGTGCGCTTCAACGGGTTGATGTGGACTTGGGCCGAAGGACCTGTTTCCACACTAAGTAATCTAATCTTCTCATGTTTTGGGTTACAGTTCTTCAGAGACAAGAAGGCCCATGGAGATGCTAAGTAGCTACAAGAGACCATTGCTGGGCTGAGACATGGTTAACAGCAGTCATACTGGTGCCCTCCATCCGTTTCAAACCACTCCTTTGGTTATGGAGTTCTTGCCTAATTGTATAACAATGAAGTTGATTCAAATCCTTTTTTGCTGCTGCTAGTTCTCCTGTGATTGTTTTATATTTATCTGTTGAGTGATATTTACTAATTATGTTAGAGTGTTTGTGTTTTTCTGCTGAACCTCAATAATAAAGAACAGAGGTGGCCTTGTTTGTGTGGTACTGGTGTTCCTTCTCTCCTCTTCCTCACACTCCCCTTGCTCCCTGAATGTTTATACAGAAGAACCTCAATTATCTGAATTTCGGATTATCCGGACAACATCACTAGGTCCCGATGCTTGACTAAACTTGTTGTCTGGTATTTGATTATCCGAACATTCGATTATCCAAAGAAAATACCTGGCAATATGCCCAATGCTAAGTTGTGATAGCACATGTGAATAAAGACAGCAGAGTCCAGGGAGAACATCAGGGAGTTTAGGGGAGATATGCATAGAAAGTTCTTTATGCAGAGGGTGGTGGGTGCCTGAATGCATTACCAGCAGGCATGATACCATTATTTAAGATGTATCTAGACAGATTCGTGAATGGGCAGGGAGCAGAGGGATACAGATCCTAAGGAAATAGGCGACAGGTTTAGATAGAGGATCTGGATCAGCGCAGGCTTGGAGGGCCGAAGGGCCTGTTCCTGTGCTGTAATTTTCTTTGTTCTATCAAAGATATAAACTTCAAAGCAACACTCTGATAAGTCAACCTAAAACGGTGGGTCTCAGCGCCCAGAGAGATATTGAACATGGTTAAGGTAAAAAGCATTTGTAAAATGATTCAAAAAAGCCTCAATCAAGTAAGAGTATTATTTGAATTACAGCTGAACTTTTCTATTTCCAATTCTTCATAAGAGAAATGAAATGTTTGAACTCTGAAATAAAAACAGAAAATGTGGAATTTGTGAGCAGGTCTGGCAGCGTCTGTGTGGGAGGAGGGTTAATGTGTGACCTCTGTCTTCAGACAGACATGACAAGTATTTGAGAAAATCGGTGACCACAGCCAGAGTGCACCATTCTCTTGTCTTCCTTTACTATGAACATAACAAAACAATGATGTCACTTGCTTTCAAGCACAACAATGTCAAAGTTTATCCATGATCCTTTGAAATAGACAGTTCATGGCCACAGACAGGTACAAGGTCACAATGAAAGGTCATTGACCTGAAACATTAACCCTATTACAAACACAGAATGCTGGAGAAACTCAGTCTAACCTGAAACTCAGGTCTGGCAGCATCTGTGGAGAGAGAAACAAAGTTAACATTTCTACTCCAGTAACCCTTCTTCAGAAGATGCTTCAGGACCTGTGAGTTTCTCCAGTAAATTTTGCTTCGTTTCAGATTTGCAGTATTTTGCTTCTGAGTAGTTCCAGGATTTATTCTTCTTCAGGGCTCCCTTCAAAGAATGACTGTAGTGTCTGAGACTTATCATTGCTTACAATAGCTCCTTATCACTGACTTCTCAAACAGCTCATTATATTTGTGAGAAGATTTGTAGCTTGGGTACTCATTGTTATGGTTCTGTTCACCGAGCTGGGAATTTGTGTTGCAGACATCTAGGTGACATCCTCATTGCTTGGGAGCTTCCTGTGAAGCGCTTCTGTGATCTTTCCTCCGGCATTTGTAGTGGTTTGAATCTGCCGCTTCCGGTTGTCAGTTCTAGCTGTCCGCTGCAGTGGCCGGTATATTGGGTCCAGGTCGATGTGTTTGTTGATAGAATCTGTGGATGAGTGCCATGCCTCTAGGAATTCTCTGGCTGTTCTCTGTTTGGCTTGTCCTATAATGGTAGTGTTGTCCCAGTCGAATTCCTGTTGCTTGTCATCTGCGTGTGTGGCTACTAAGGATAGCTGGTCATGTTGTTCCGTGGCTAGTTGGTGTTCATGGATGTGGATCGTTAGCTGTCTTCCTGTTTGTCCTATGTAGTGTTTTGTGCATTCCTTGCATGGGACAACGGAATGAGGACATGCTGCAACCCAAAGGACTAGCCACACTACCATATATCAAGAGCATTTCCGAACTGATAGCCAGACTACCACGACCACGAGGACTCATAACAGCACACAAACCAACAGCCACTCTCAGACAACAACTCACCAGAACGAAGGACCCGATACCCAGCATGAGCAAAATCAATGTAGTGTACAAAATCCCATGCAAGGTCTGCACAAAACACTACATAGGACAAACAGGAAGACAGCTAACGATCCGCATCCATGAACACCAACTAGCCATGAAACAACACGACCAGCTATCCTTAGTAGCCACACACTCAGATGATAAGCAACATGAGTTTGACTGGGACAACACTACTATTATAGGACAAGCCAAACAGAGAACAGTCAGAGAATTCCTAGAGGCATGGCACTCATCCACAGATTCAATCAATAAGCACATCGACCTGGACCCAATATACCGACCACTGCAGCGGACAGCTGGAACTGACAACCGGAAGCGGCAGATTCAAACCACTACAAATGCCGGAGGAAAGATCACAGAAGCGCTTCACAGGAGGCTCCCAAGCACTGAGGATGTCACCTAGACAGGGGACGAAACGTCTGCAACACAAATTCCCAGCTTGGCAAACAGAACCACAACAGCTCATTATATTAACTGCTGGATAAACCAGTCTCTTCATTAGTGAGTGGCATGTTACAGCTGTCAATGGACACATCTATAAATGGTCCGTACAAAGATGCGATTACATTTAGAGGAGTTTCTGGTTGAATCATCACAGGCTAAAGTTTACTTGGTTATATATAGTAAGTACATGAGCTGGCTGCATCCATTTATTCGAATTGTGCAAAGTCATTCCCAGTACAAACACCAAGATGTTGCAGGACTTTAAAGCTGCACTTTCAAAGGTGATAGTCTTTAAGATGTCACAAACATGATAAGTTTTAATCTGTCACATGACTTTTGTGTTCAGCCCCTGAAACCCTGAGATGTTCAGGGTAGTGTCCTAGGCCCAACCATCTTCAGCTGCTTCAATAAGGCGACTGTCTGTGTGGAGTTTGCACGTTCTCCCCGTATCTGCGTGGGTTTCCTCTGGGTGCTCCGGTTTCCTCCCACAGTCCAAAGATGTGCAGGTCAGGTGAATTGGCCATGCTAAATTGCCCGTAGTGTTAGGTAAGGGATAAATGTAGGGGTCTGGGTGGGTTGCGCTTCGGCGGGTCAGAGTGGACTTGTTTGGCCGAAGGGCCTGTATTTGTGCATTTGTACACTGTAATGTAATCTAATAATGACCTTCCCACCATTACAAGGTCAGAATTGAG
Source organism: Chiloscyllium punctatum (assembly GCF_047496795.1). Classification (NCBI taxonomy): domain Eukaryota; kingdom Metazoa; phylum Chordata; class Chondrichthyes; order Orectolobiformes; family Hemiscylliidae; genus Chiloscyllium; species Chiloscyllium punctatum. The sequence continues at coordinate 57,674,364 of NC_092770.1, read as the reverse complement.
GATAATTACACAATATTCAGTATCATTTGTGACTCCTCAAACTGAAGCAGTCCATCTCCAAGTGGAATAAGATTTGTACAAAATTCAGGCTTGGGCTAACAAGTGGAAAGTGACATTTGGGCTACACAGGTGCCAGACAATGACCATCTGAAAGAAAATAAGAAACAAGAACATAATCAGGCCCCTTGGCTCATTGAACCTGCTCTGTTATTCAATCATGGCTGATATATTCCTCCACCCCATTCTCCTCTCTTCTTCCCTTACTCTGATCCCTTAACTAATCAAGAGCCTATCTATCTCTGTCTTCGATACATTCAATGACTTGGTCTTCATAGCCCTCTGTGGCAATGAGTACTGCAGATTAACCACCCTAGGGCTGAAGAAACTCCTTGTTTCCATTCTCAAGGCTCGTCCCTTCTCCCTGAGGCTGTGACCTCTGGTCCTAGTCTCTCTGACTAGTGGAAACATCTCCACATCCATTCTATCCAGGCATCTCAGTATTCTGTAAGTTTCAACCAGATCCCCCTTTATCCTTTTAAACTCCATTGAGTACAGGCCTAGAGTCCTGAACTGCTTCATATACGATTAGCTCTTTATCCCTAGGATTGTTCTTATAAATCTCCTCTGGAACCCTCCAAGATCAGCACATCCTTCCTTGGATTCAGGGCCCATAACTGCTCACAATATTCCAAATGTAGACCGACCAAAGCCTGATACAGCCTCAGCAGTACATCTCTAGTTTGTATTCTAACTGTCTTGCCATGAATGCCAACATTAAATTTGCCTTTTTAACTGCCAACTAAACCTGCAAGCTAACCTTAAAAGAATCCTGACCCAGGACTCCCATGCCCCTTTGTGCTTCAGATTACTGAAACCTTTCTCACCTTAGAGAATTGTCTCTGTACCGTTGTTTGTACCAAAGTGCCTTACCTCACACTTTCCCATATGTATTCCATCTCTTACTTCTTTACCCTCTCTCTCAACTTGACATTCCCCATTAACATTATTGAATCCCTCTCTAGCAACATCCAGTGCGGGTGTTACCATTGACCAGAAACTGAACTGGATGAGCTATACAGGCAGACCCCTGGTTACAAATTGTTTCTGTTTTGGTGTCCATTTGTAAGTCAGAACACATGCTGCACCATATAAAACAGCAGGTGCTAAATACAAAAAATGTTTACATGTCAGATGCCTCCTCACTCTCCACTGGAGTCATACCGGAGGATTGGAAGGAGGCAAATGTTGTTCCACTTTTCAAGAAGGGTAATAGGGAAATCCCTGGCAAATAGAGACCAGTCAGTCTTACATCTGTGGTCAGTAAAGTTGTGGAAAGAATTCTGAGGGATAGGATTTATGACTATTTGGCAAAGCATAGCGTGATTAAAGGCAGTCAGCATGGCTTTGTGAGGGGCAGGTCATGCCACATAAGTCTTACTGAGTTCTTTGAAGAAGTGTCAAGACAGGTCGATGATGGTAGAGCAGTGGATGTGGTGTATATGGAGTTCAAGGCATTTGATAAGGTTCCCCATGGTAGGCTCATTCATAAAGTCAGGAAGTATGGGATGCAGGGAGATTTGACTATCTGGATTCAGAATTGGCTGGCTGACAGAAGGCAGAGAGTTGTTGTAGATGGAAAGTATTCTGCCTGGAGGTCAGTGTTGAGTGGGGTCCCGCAGGGCTCTGTTAAGACCATAAGACATAGGAGTGGAAGTAAGGCCATTTGGCCTATCGAATGTTCTTGGGCCTCTGCTCTTTGTAGTTTTTATAAATGATTTGGATGAGGAGGTTGAGGGATGAGTTAGTAAATTTGCAGATGACACAAAGGTTGGAGGTGTCGTTGATAGTATCGAGGGCTATTGCAGGCTGCAGCGTGACATAGACAGGATGCAGAGCTGGGCTGAGAAATGGCAGATGGAGTTCAACCTGGATAAATGCAAAGTGATGCATTTTGGAAGGTCGAATTCGAATGCTGAATATAGGATTAAAGACAGGATTCTTGGCAGTGTGGAGGAACAGACGGATCTAGGTGTGCAAGTACATAGATCCCTCAAAGTTGCCACCCAAGTGGATAGGATTGTTAAGAAAGCATATGGTGTTTTGGCATTCATTAACAGGGGGATTGAGTTTAAGAGCCGCAAGGTTTTGCTGCAACTCTACAAGTCCCTGGTGATACCACACTTAGAATATTGTGTCCAGTTCTGGTAGCCCTACTATAGGAAAGATACAGAGGTTTTGGAGAGGGCGCAAAGAAGGTTTACCAGGATGCTGCCTGGACTGGAGGGCTTGTCGCATGAAGAAAGGTTGAATAAGCTCAGACTTTTCTGTCTGGAGAGAAGGAGTAAAGGAGGAGACCTGATCGAGGTATACAAGGTAATGAGAGGAATAGATAGAGTCAATAGCCAGAGACTTTTCCCCAGCGTAGGATTGACTGGTACGAGAAGTCATAGTTTGAAGATACTAGGAGGAAGGTATAAAGGAGACATCAGAGGTAGGTTCTTTACGCAGAGAGTTGTGAATCCATGGAATGCATTGACAGTTGAGGTGGTGGAAGCGAAGTCATTGGGGACATTTAAGTGACTGCTGGACATGCACATGGAGAGCAGTGAGTTGAGGGGTATGTAGGTTAAGTTACTATATTTTACATTAGGATTAAGTCTCAGCACAACATCGTGGGCCTAAGGGCCTGTTCTGTTCTGTACGTTTCTATGTTCTGTGTTCTATGTCAGAGCTTTGAAATTACACCCCTGTATAGGATCACATTTGTAAGTACGAGCAATCATAAGTCAGGTGCAAATAAATTCTGTAGCTGCAAGAGCAGGCCAGTGACTAGGAATCCTGGGGTAAGTAACTCACTGCCTGACTCCTCAAATTTCACTAACTATCACTAGTCACAGGTCAGATGTGTGGAAAACTCCATAATTCTCACTTGAGTTATGTGTACTAACCATTGAGTTTAACCAGGCATTAAACAGACTTATATTCACTCTTGTAAATTTAACAGGGGCAGCACTGCTGCATCACAGCGCCAGGGATTCGGGTTCACTTCTTTGTGGAGTTTGCAAATTCTCCCCGTGTCTGTGTGGGTTTCCTCTGGGTGCCTTGGTTTCCTCCCACAGTCCAAAAGATGTGCAGGTCAGGTGAATTGGCCATGCTAAATTGTCCCTAGTGTTAGGTGCATTAGTTAGGGGTAAATGCCAAAACATGAGTCAGGGTAGGTTACTCTTTGGAGGGTCAGTGTGGACTTGTTGGGCCAAAGGGCCAACTGTAGGGAATCTAATCTAACAAATAAGACTGCAGATCTGGCCCAAATCTCAACCCTGAGACGTTTATGGAGAATTCTGGGCAGTACCTTAGAAGTTTTTAATTTTTAAATTGGCGTGTATCAGGACTTCTGCAGATCCATTAAGCCCCTTCACAAGGATTGTCTGGTTTGGTCCAATTTTGGAAACTTGCTCCCTACAACTCACTGTTGACAGCCAAGCTGGATGTGTCCCATTCTCTGTAATAAGCTCTCTGGAATTACTACACGGATTCTCTTCTTTACAGTCCTCTGAGAAATCTCTGGGCCCTCCCTCCAAATATGTGCTTCTTTGGCTTGGAACATGGGTGAACATGGGTGAACCACAACAGGCTGTTTTGATGAATTAAAGTTGTTGAAAAAGTGTGTTTGAACATGATGCAATGTTGTAGGAGAAAGTGAGGACAGCAAATGCTGGAGAGTCAGAGTCGAAAAGTGTTGGCTGGACAAGAGACCATCAGGAAAGGCTTATGCCTGAAACATCGACTCTCCTGCTCCTCGGATGCTGTGTTTTTTTCCAGGGCCACATTTTTCAACTCTAGATGGTTGTAGGACAAAGGTCTCCTTGTTAGGCTTGTGTCGAAGGGGCAGGTTAAATATTGCAAAGCTGCTTTGTGAACCATCCTGTATCCTTGTTTTAGCATCTTTGGCTTTTCCTGGATTTTCCTAAAATTTGATCCTGTTTGGCACTGATCCCAGTGAGTCTCATTTCGGAGTTTTCAAGACGTGACAGAAGTAGATCTAAATGTTCCGAGTTCTGTACTTGTACTGTCCTGCTACAGAAGAATTTACAAAATCTGAAGTCTTTGGCTGTTATATTGAACTTCACAACACAGAAACCCGCCAATAGGCATGAGATTGTTGCATATATGAGGGTGTCAAAATTTATGGAGGTCCAGGCAGGGAAGTGGAATTAGGCCACAAACAGGTCAGCCATGATCTTATTGAACAGTAGAAAGCTTGATGAGCCTGATGGTGGACTCACTTTCCTCTGTCCTCACAGGATAGGAGCTGCTGGATAATTATTTTGGTTCCAGACTTGCGGTACTCTGAGCTTTTAGTTTCTTTTAAAAACTCAGTTATGGGTACGAACTCAGTAACTTGTCTACACCAGTCTGAGGAGTCACATATTTTCATATCAAACCACACAATCAACACTGACCCAGACAAAGCAACATTCAGTGGCTGCTGCAAGTCTAAAACTAAAAGAGGAATTGCTGGCAATAGAGGAAAGTGTGCTGACACTGCTATGGTGTGATTTTATGAGAAGCTTATTCTTGCCATCAAAAAACCAGAGGATAATATTCACCTGACCCAGTTGAAGGTCAGCTACTGATTTCAGGGCACAAAACAGCACAAATAGCAATGACTTCAGACAATGCTGATACTATCAGGTTCAGGGAATGTACAGAGCTGACACAAGTGAGTTTCCAAAATGCACAGTGTTAGCAGTTATCAAGTGCAGAGAATTCACAGCACTGACACTGAATTGGAACAAATTTACAGCATTAACACTATTGAGTTCAGGAAATGCTCAGTGCTGACATTGCCAAGTGCACATTGAGCTGAGAAAATGTTTGACGTTAAAACTCCTGGTTCAGTACGCATAACAGCTGCTCTGTTATACACACAGTGACAGTAATGGAGTGGGAATGACCATATTTATACATGGTAACAGCGGTGTAGGGGGAATATCTGTGTTAATACACATGGTGACAGTGATGAAGGGGGAATATCTATGTTTATACACACGGTGACAGTGGTAGTGAGAATGTCTGTGTTTATACACACGGTGACAGTGGTGTCGGGGGAATATCTGTGTTTATACACACGGTGACAGTGGTGTAGGAGAAAAATCTGTGTTTATACACACGGTGACAGTGGTAGTGGGAATATCTGTGTTTAAACACACGGTGACAGTGGTGTAGGGGGAAAATCTGTGTTTATACATACGGTGACAGTGGTGTAGGGGGAATATCTGTGTTTATACACACGGTGACAGTGGTGTAGGGGGAATATCTGTGTTTATACACACGGTGACAGTGGTGTAGTGGGAATATCTGTGTTTATACACACGGTGACAGTGGTGTAGGGGGAATATCTGTGTTTATACACACGGTGACAGTGGTGTCGGGGGAATATCTGTGTTTATACACACGGTTACAGTGGTGTAGTGGGAATATCTGTGTTTATACACATGGTGACAGTGGTGTAGGGGGAATATCTGTGTTTATACACACGGTGACAGTGGTGTCGGGGGAATATCTGTGTTTATACACACGGTCTCAGTGGTGTAGTGGGAATGTCTGTGTTTATACACATGGTGACAGTGGTGTAGGGGGAACATCTGTGTTAATACACTCGGTGACATTGGTGTCGTGGGAATGTCTGTGTTTATACACATGGTGACAGTGGTGTAGTGGGAATATCTGTGTTTATGCACACGGTGACAGTGGTGTAGGTGGAATATCTGTGTTTATACACACAGTGACAGTGGTGTAGGGGAATATCTGTGTTTATACACACGGTTACAGTGGTGTCGGGGGAATATCTGTGTTTATACACACGGTGACAGTGGTGTAGGGGGAAAATCTGTGTTTATACACACGGTGACAGTGGTGTCGGGGGAATAGCGGTGTTTATACACACGGTGACAGTGGTGTAGGGGAATACCTGTGTTTATACACACGGTGACAGTGGTGGAGGGGGAATATCTGTGTTTATACACACGGTGACAGCGGTGTAGGGGGAATATCTGTGTTTATACACACGGTGACAGTGGTGTAGGGGGAATATCTGTGTTTATACACACAGTGACAGTGGTGTAGGGGGAATAGCGGTGTTTATACACACGGTGACAGTGGTGTAGGGGAATATCTGTGTGTATACACACGGTGACAGTGGTGTAGGGGGAATATCTGTGTTTATACACACGGTTACAGTGGTATCGGGGGAATATCTGTGTTTATACACACGGTTTCAGTGGTTTCGAGGCAATATCTGTGTTTATACACATGGTGACAGTGGTGTAGGGGGAACATCTGTGTTTATACACACGGTGACAGTGGTGTAGGGGGTATATCTGTGTTTATACACAGGGTGACAGTGGTGTAGGAGGAATATCTGTATTTATACACACGGTGACAGTGGTGTAGGGGGAATATCTGTGTTTATACACACGGTGACAGTGGTGTAGGGGGAATATCTGTGTTTATACACACGTGACAGTGGTGTAGGAGGAATATCTGTGTTTATACACACGGTGACAGTGGTGTAGGGGGAATATCTGTGTTTATACACACGGTTACAGTGGAGTAGGGGGAATATCTGTGTTTATACACACCGTGACAGTGGTGTAGGGGGAATATCTGTGTTTATACACACGGTGACAGTGGTGTAGTGGGAATATCTGTGTTTATACACACGGTGACAGTGGTGTAGGGGGAAAATCTGTGTTTATACACACGGTGACAGTGGTGTAGGGGGAATATCTGTGTTTATACACACGGTGACAGTGGTGTAGTGGGAATATCTGTGTTTATACACACAGTGACAGTGGCGTCGGAGGAATATCTGTGTTTATACACACGGTGACAGTGGTGAAGGGGGAATATCTGTGTTTATACACACGGTGACAGTGGTGTAGGGGGAATATCTGTGTGTATACACACGGTGACAGTGGAGTAGGGGGAATATCTGTGTTTATACTCACGGTGACAGTGGTGTAGGGGGAATATCTGTGTTTATACACACGGTGACAGTGGTGTCGGGGGAATATCTGTGTTTATACACACGGTGACAGTGGTGTAGGAGGAATATCTGTGTTTATACACACGGTGACAGTGGTGTAGGAGGAATATCTGTGTTTATACACACGGTGACAGTGGTGTCGGGGGAATATCTGTGTTTATACACACAGTGACAGTGGTGTAGGGGAATATCTGTGTTTATACACACGGTTACAGTGGTGTCGGGGGAATATCTGTGTTTATACACACGGTGACAGTGGTGTAGTGGGAATATCTGTGTTTATACACACCGTGACAGTGGTGTAGGGGGAATATCTGTGTTTATACACACGGTGACAGTGGTGTAGGAGGAATATCTGCGTTTATACACACCGTGACAGTGGTATAGGGGGAATATCTGTGTTTATACACACGGTACAGGGGTGTAGGGGGAATATCTGTGTTTATACACACGGTGACAGTGGTGTAGGGTGAAAAACTGTGTTTATACATACGGTGACAGTGGTAGTGGGAATATCTGTGTTTAAACACACGATGACAGTGGTGTAGGGGGTAAATCTGTGTTTATACACACGGTGACAGTGGTGTCGGGGGAATAGCGGTGTTTATACACACGGTGACAGTGGTGTAGGGGAATACCTGTGTTTATACACACGGTGACAGTGGTGGAGGGGGAATATCTGTGTTTATACACACGGTGACAGCGGTGTAGGGGGAATATCTGTGTTTATACACACGGTGACAGTGGTGTAGGGGGAATATCTGTGTTTATACACACAGTGACAGAGGTGTAGGGGGAATAGCGGTGTTTATACACACGGTGACAGTGGTGTAGGGGAATATCTGTGTGTATACACACGGTGACAGTGGTGTAGGGGGAATATCTGTGTTTATACACACGGTTACAGTGGTATCGGGGGAATATCTGTGTTTATACACACGGTCTCAGTGGTTTCGAGGCAATATCTGTGTTTATACACACGGTGACAGTGGTGTAGGGGGAACATCTGTGTTTATACACACGGTGACAGTGGTGTAGGGGGTATATTTGTGTTTATACACAGGGTGACAGTGGTGTAGGAGGAATATCTGTATTTATACACCCGGTGACAGTGGTGTAGGGGGAATATCTGTGTTTATACACACGGTGACAGTGGTGTAGGGGGAATATCTGTGTTTATACACACGTGACAGTGGTGTAGGAGGAATTTCTGTGTTTATACACACGGTGACAGTGGTGTAGGGGGAATATCTGTGTTTATACACACGGTTACAGTGGTGTAGGGGGAATATCTGTGTTTATACACACCGTGACAGTGGTGTAGGGGGAATATCTGTGTATTTACACACGGTGACAGTGGTGTAGTGGGAATATCTGTGTTTATACACACGGTGACAGTGGTGTACGGGGAAAATCTGTGTTTATACACACGGTGACAGTGGTGTAGGGGGAATATCTGTGTTTATACACACGGTGACAGTGGGGTAGTGGGAATATCTGTGTTTATACACACAGTGACAGTGGCGTCGGAGGAATATCTGTGTTTATACACACGGTGACAGTGGTGAAGGGGGAATATCTGTGTTTATACACACGGTGACAGTGGTGTAGGGGGAATATCTGTGTATACACACGGTGACAGTGGAGTAGGGGGAATATCTGTGTTTATACTCACGGTGACAGTGGTGTAGGGGGAATATCTGTGTTTATACACACGGTGACAGTGGTGTCGGGGGAATATCTGTGTTTATACACACGGTGACAGTGGTGTAGGAGGAATATCTGTGTTTATACACACAGTGACAGTCGTGTAGGAGGAATATCTGTGTTTATACACACGGTGACAGTGGTGTAGGAGGAATATCTGTGTTTATACACACGGTGACAGTGGTGTCGGGGGAATATCTGTGTTTATACACACAGTGACAGTGGTGTAAGGGAATATCTGTGTTTATACACACGGTTACAGTGGTGTCGGGGGAATATCTGTGTTTATACACACGGTGACAGTGGTGTAGTGGGAATATCTGTGTTTATACACACCGTGACAGTGGTGTAGGGGGAATATCTGTGTTTATACACACGGTGACAGTGGTGTAGGAGGAATATCTGCGTTAATACACACCGTGACAGTGGTATAGGGGGAATATCTGTGTTTATACACACGGTACAGGGGTGTAGGGGGAATATCTGTGTTTATACACACGGTGACAGTGGTGTAGTGGGAATATCTGTGTTTATACACACCGTGACAGTGGTGTAGGGGGAATATCTGTGTTTATACACACGGTGACAGTGGTGTAGTGGCAATATCTGTGTTTATACACACCGTGACAGTGGTGTAGGGGGAATATCTGTGTTTATACACACGGTGACAGTGGTGTAGTGGGAATATCTGTGTTTATACACACGGTGACAGTGGTGTAGGGGGAATATCTGTGTTTATAAACACCGTGACAGTGGTGTAGGAGGAATATCTGTGTTTATACACACGGTGACAGTGGTGTAGGGGGAATATCTGTGTTTATACACACGGTGACAGTGGTGTATGGGGAATATCTGTGTTTATACACACGGTGACAGTGGTGTAGTGGGAATATCTGTGTTTATACACACGGTGACAGTGGTGTAGGGGGTATATCTGTGTTTATACACACGGTGACAGTGGTGTAGGGGGAATATCTGTGTTTATACACACGGTGACAGTGGTGTAGGAGGAATATCTGTGTTTATACACACGGTGACAGTGGTGTAGGGGGAATATCTGTGTTTATACACACGGTGACAGTGGTGTAGGGGGAATATCTGTGTTTATACACACGGTGACAGTGGTGTAGTGGGAATATCTGTGTTTATACACACGGTGACAGTGGTGTAGGGGGAATATCTGTGTTTATACACACGGTGACAGTGGTGTAGGGGGAATATCTGTGTTTATACACACCGTGACAGTGGTGTAGGGGGAATATCTGTGTCTATACACACGGTGACAGTGGTGTAGGGGGAATACCTGTGTTTATACACACGGTGACAGTGGTGGAGGGGGAATATCTGTGTTTATACACACGGTGACAGCGGTGTAGGGGGTATATCTGTGTTTATACACACGGTGACAGTGGTGTAGGGGGAATATCTGTGTTTATACACACAGTGACAGTGGTGTAGGGGGAATAGCGGTGTTTATACACACGGTGACAGTGGTGTATGGGGAATATCTGTGTGTATACACACGGTGACAGTGGTGTAGGGGGAATATCTGTGTTTATACACACGGTTACAGTGGTATCGAGGGAATATCTGTGTTTATACACACGGTCTCAGTGGTTTCGAGGCAATATCTGTGTTTATACACACGGTGACAGTGGTGTAGGGGGAACATCTGTGTTTATACACACAGTGACAGTGGTGTAGGGGGTATATCTGTGTTTATACACAGGGTGACAGTGGTGTAGGAGGAATATCTGTATTTATACACACGGTGACAGTGGTGTAGGGGGAATATCTGTGTTTATACACACGGTGACAGTGGTGTAGGGGGAATATCTGTGTTTATACACACGTGACAGTGGTGTAGGAGGAATATCTGTGTTTATACACACGGTGACAGTGGTGTAGGGGGAATATCTGTGTTTATACACACGGTTACAGTGGTGTAGGGGGAATATCTGTGTTTATACACACCGTGACAGTGGTGTAGGGGGAATATCTGTGTATTTACACACGGTGACAGTGGTGTAGTGGGAATATCTGTGTTTATACACACGGTGACAGTGGTGTAGGGGGAAAATCTGTGTTTATACACACGGTGACAGTGGTGTAGGGGGAATATCTGTGTTTATACACACGGTGACAGTGGTGTAGTGGGAATATCTGTGTTTATACACACAGTGACAGTGGCGTCGGAGGAATATCTGTGTTTATACACACGGTGACAGTGGTGAAGGGGGAATATCTGTGTTTATACACACGGTGACAGTGGTGTAGGGGGAATATCTGTGTGTATACACACGGTGACAGTGGAGTAGGGGGAATATCTGTGTTTATACTCACGGTGACAGTGGTGTAGGGGGAATATCTGTGTTTATACACACGGTGACAGTGGTGTCGGGGGAATATCTGTGTTCATACACACGGTGACAGTGGTGTAGGAGGAATATCTGTGTTTATACACACGGTGACAGTGGTGTAGGAGGAATATCTGTGTTTATACACACGGTGAAAGTGGTGTCGGGGGAATATCTGTGTTTATACACACAGTGACAGTGGTGTAGGGGAATATCTGTGTTTATACACACGGTTACAGTGGTGTCGGGGGAATATCTGTGTTTATACACACGGTGACAGTGGTGTAGTGGGAATATCTGTGTTTATACACACCGTGACAGTGGTGTAGGGGGAATATCTGTGTTTATACACACGGTGACAGTGGTGTAGGAGGAATATCTGCGTTTATACACACCGTGACAGTGGTATAGGGGGAATATCTGTGTTTATACACACGGTACAGGGGTGTAGGGGGAATATCTGTGTTTATACACACGGTGAAAGTGGTGTAGGGGGAATATCTGTGTGTATACACACGGTGACAGTGGAGTAGGGGGAATATCTGTGTTTATACTCACGGTGACAGTGGTGTAGGGGGAATATCTGTGTTTATACACACGGTGACAGTGGTGTCGGGGGAATATCTGTGTTTATACACACGGTGACAGTGGTGTAGGAGGAATATCTGTGTTTATACACACCGTGACAGTGGTGTAGGGGGAATATCTGTGTTTATACACACGGTGACAGTGGTGTAGGAGGAATATCTGCGTTTATACACACCGTGACAGTGGTATAGGGGGAATATCTGTGTTTATACACACGGTACAGGGGTGTAGGGGGAATATCTGTGTTTATACACACGGTGACAGTGGTGTAGGGTGAAAATCTGTGTTTATACATACGGTGACAGTGGTAGTGGGAATATCTGTGTTTAAACACACGATGACAGTGGTGTAGGGGGTAAATCTGTGTTTATACACACGGTGACAGTGGTGTCGGGGGAATAGCGGTGTTTATACACACGGTGACAGTGGTGTAGGGGAATACCTGTGTTTATACACACGGTGACAGTGGTGGAGGGGGAATATCTGTGTTTATACACACGGTGACAGCGGTGTAGGGGGAATATCTGTGTTTATACACACGGTGACAGTGGTGTAGGGGGAATATCTGTGTTTATACACACAGTGACAGTGGTGTAGGGGGAATAGCGGTGTTTATACACACGGTGACAGTGGTGTAGGGGAATATCTGTGTGTATACACACGGTGACAGTGGTGTAGGGGGAATATCTGTGTTTATACACACGGTTACAGTGGTATCGGGGGAATATCTGTGTTTATACACACGGTCTCAGTGGTTTCGAGGCAATATCTGTGTTTATACACACGGTGACAGTGGTGTAGGGGGTATATTTGTGTTTATACACAGGGTGACAGTGGTGTAGGAGGAATATCTGTGTTTATACACCCGGTGACAGTGGTGTAGGGGGAATATCTGTGTTTATACACACGGTGACAGTGGTGTAGGGGGAATATCTGTGTTTATACACACGTGACAGTGGTGTAGGAGGAATTTCTGTGTTTATACACACGGTGACAGTGGTGTAGGGGGAATATCTGTGTTTATACACACGGTTACAGTGGTGTAGGGGGAATATCTGTGTTTATACACACCGTGACAGTGGTGTAGGGGGAATATCTGTGTATTTACACACGGTGACAGTGGTGTAGTGGGAATATCTGTGTTTATACACACGGTGACAGTGGTGTAGGGGGAAAATCTGTGTTTATACACACGGTGACAGTGGTGTAGGGGGAATATCTGTGTGTATACACACGGTGACAGTGGAGTAGGGGGAATATCTGTGTTTATACTCACGGTGACAGTGGTGTAGGGGGAATATCTGTGTTTATACACACAGTGACAGTGGCGTCGGAGGAATATCTGTGTTTATACACACGGTGACAGTGGTGAAGGGGGAATATCTGTGTTTATACACACGGTGACAGTGGTGTAGGGGGAATATCTGTGTGTATACACACGGTGACAGTGGAGTAGGGGGAATATCTGTGTTTATACTCACGGTGACAGTGGTGTAGGGGGAATATCTGTGTTTATACACACGGTGACAGTGGTGTCGGGGGAATATCTGTGTTTATACACACGGTGACAGTGGTGTAGTGGGAATATCTGTGTTTATACACACAGTGACAGTCGTGTAGGAGGAATATCTGTGTTTATACACACGGTGACAGTGGTGTAGGGGGAATATCTGTGTTTATACACACGGTGACAGTGGTGTCGGGGGAATATCTGTGTTTATACACACAGTGACAGTGGTGTAAGGGAATATCTGTGTTTATACACACGGTTACAGTGGTGTCGGGGGAATATCTGTGTTTATACACACGGTGACAGTGGTGTAGTGGGAATATCTGTGTTTATACACACCGTGACAGTGGTGTAGGGGGAATATCTGTGTTTATACACACGGTGACAGTGGTGTAGGAGGAATATCTGCGTTAATACACACCGTGACAGTGGTATAGGGGGAATATCTGTGTTTATACACACGGTACAGGAGTGTAGGGGGAATATCTGTGTTTATACACACGGTGACAGTGGTGTAGTGGGAATATCTGTGTTTATACACACCGTGACAGTGGTGTAGGGGGAATATCTGTGTTTATACACACGGTGACAGTGGTGTAGTGGCAATATCTGTGTTTATACACACCGTGACAGTGGTGTAGGGGGAATATCTGTGTTTATACACACGGTGACAGTGGTGTAGTGGGAATATCTGTGTTTATACACACGGTGACAGTGGTGTAGGGGGAATATCTGTGTTTATACACACCGTGACAGTGGTGTAGGAGGAATATCTGTGTTTATACACACGGTGACAGTGGTGTAGGGGGAATATCTGTGTTTATACACACGGTGACAGTGGTGTATGGGGAATATCTGTGTTTATACACACGGTGACAGTGGTGTAGTGGGAATATCTGTGTTTATACACACGGTGACAGTGGTGTAGGGGGAATATCTGTGTTTATACACACGGTGACAGTGGTGTAGGGGGTATATCTGTGTTTATACACACGGTGACAGTGGTGTAGGGGGAATATCTGTGTTTATACACACGGTGACAGTGGTGTAGGGGGAATATCTGTGTTTATACACACGGTGACAGTGGTGTAGGGGGAATATCTGTGTTTATACACACGGTGACAGTGGTGTAGGGGGAATATCTGTGTCTATACACACGGTGACAGTGGTGTAGGGGGAATATCTGTGTTTATACACACGGTGACAGTGGTGTAGGGGGAATATCTGTGTTTATACACACGGTGACAGTGGTGTAGTGGGAATATCTGTGTTTATACACACGGTGACAGTGGTGTAGGGGGAATATCTGTGTTTATACACACGGTGACAGTGGTGTAGGGGGAATATCTGTGTTTATACACACGGTGACAGTGGTGTAGGGGGAATATCTGTGTCTATACACACGGTGACAGTGGTGTAGGGGGAATATCTGTGTTTATACACACGGTGACAGTGGTGTAGGGGGAATATCTGTGTTTATACATACGGTGAGAGTGGTATAGGGGGAATATCTGTGTTTATACACACGGTGACAGTGGTGTCGGGGAAATATCTGTGTTTATACACACGGTGACAGTGGGGTCGGAGGAATATCTGTGTTTATACACACAGTGACAGTGGTTTTGGGGGAATATCTGTGTTTATACACACGGTGACAGAGGTGTAGGGGGAATATCTCAATCTATAAACACGGTGACAGTGGTGTAGGGGGAATATCTGTGTTTATACACACGGTGAGAGTGGTGTAGGGGGAATATCTGTGTTTATACACACGGTGACAGTGGTGTAGGGGGAATATCTGTGTTTATACACACGGTGACAGTGGAGTAGGCGGAATATCTGAGTTTATACACACGGTGACAGTCGTGTAGGGGGAATATCTGTGTTTGTACTCACGGTGACAGTGGTGTAGGGGGAATATCTGTGTTTATACACACAGTGACAGTGGTGTCGGGGGTATATCTGTGTTTATACACACGGTGACAGTGGTGTAGGGGGATGATCTGTGTTTATACACACGGTGACAGTGGTGTAGGGGGAATATCTGTGTTTATACACACGGTGACAGTGGTGTAGGGGGAATATTTGTGTCTATACACACGGTGACAGTGGTGTAGTGGGAATATCTGTGTTTATACACACGGTGACAGTGGTGTAGGGGGAATATCTGTGTCTATACACACGGTGACAGTGGTGTAGTGGGAATATCTGTGTTTATACTCACGGTGACAGTGGTGTAGGGGGAATATCTGTGTTTATACACACGGTGACAGTGGTGTAGGGGGAATATCTGTGTTTATACTCACGGTGACAGTGGTGTAGGGGGAATATCTGTGTTTATACACACAGTGACCGTGGGGTCGGTAGAATATCTGTGTTTATACACACAGTGACAGTGGTGTCGGGGGAATATCTGTGTTTATACACACGGTGACAGTGGTGTAGGGGGAATATCTGTGTTTATACGCACGGTGAAAGTGGTGTAGGGGGAATATCTGTGTTTATACACACGGTGAGAGTGGTGTAGGGCGAATATCTGTGTTTATACACACGGTGACAGTGGTGTAGGGGGAATATCTGTGTTTATACACACAGTGACCGTGGGGTCGGTAGAATATCTGTGTTTATACACACAGTGACAGTGGTGTCGGGGGAATATCTGTGTTTATACACACGGTGACAGTGGTGTAGGGGGAATATCTGTGTTTATACGCACGGTGACAGTGGTGTAGGGGGAATATCTGTGTTTATACACACGGTGACAGTGGTGTAGGGGGAATATCTGTGTTTATACACACGGTGACAGTGATGTAGGGGGAATATCTGTGTTTATACACACAGTGACAGTGGGATCGGTGGAATATCTGTGTTTATACACACAGTGACAGTGGTGTAGGAGGAATATCTGTGTTTATACACACGGTGACAGTGGTGTAGGGGGAATATCTGTGTTTATACACACGGTGACAGTGATGTAGGGGGAATATCTGTGTTTATACACACGGTGACAGTGGTGTAGTGGGAATATCTGTGTTTATACACACGGTGACAGTGGTGTAGGGGAATATCTGTGTTTATACACACGGTGACAGTGGTGTAGTGGGAATATCTGTGTTTATACACACGGTGACAGTGGTGTAGTGGGAATATCTGTGTTTATACACACGGTGACAGTGGTGTAGGCGAATATCTGTGTTTATACACACGGTGACAGTGGTGTAGGGGGTATATCTGTGTTTATACACAGGGTGACAGTGGTGTAGGGGGAATATCTGTGTTTATACACACGGTGACAGTGGTGTCGGGGGAATATCTGTGTTTATACACACGGTGACAGTGGTGTAAGAGGAATATATGTGTTTATACACACGGTGACAGTGGTGTAGTGGGAATATCTGTGTTTATACACACGGTGACAGTGGTGTAGGGGGTATATCTGTGTTTATACACAGGGTGACAGTGGTGTAGGGGGAATAGCGGTGTTTATACACACGGTGACAGTGGTGTCGGGGGAATATCTGTGTTTATACACACGGTGACAGTGGTGTAGTGGGAATATCTGTGTTTATACACACGGTGACAGTGGTGTAGTGGGAATATCTGTGTTTATACACACAGTGACAGTGGTATCGGGGGTATATCTGTGTTTATACACACGGTGACAGTGGTGTAGGGGGTATATCTGTGTTTATACACACAGTGACAGTGGTGTCGGGGGTATATCTGTGTTTATACACACGGTGACAGTGGTGTAGGGGGAATATCTGTGTTTATACACACGGTGACAGTGGTGTAGGGGGAATATCTGTGTCTATACACACGGTGACAGTGGTGTAGTGGGAATATCTGTGTTTATACACACGGTGACAGTGGTGTAGGGGGAATATCTGTGTCTATACACACGGTGACAGTGGTGTAGTGGGAATATCTGTGTTTATACTCACGGTGACAGTGGTGTAGGGGGAATATCTGTGTTTATACACATGGTGACAGTGGTGTAGGGGGAATATCTGTGTTTATACTCACGGTGACAGTGGTGTAGGGGGAATATCTGTGTTTATACACACAGTGACCGTGGGGTCGGTAGAATATCTGTGTTTATACACACAGTGACAGTGGTGTCGGGGGAATATCTGTGTTTATACACACGGTGACAGTGGTGTAGGGGGATTATCTGTGTTTATACGCACGGTGACAGTGGTGCAGGGGGAATATCTGTGTTTATACACACGGTGAGAGTGGTGTAGGTCGAATATCTGTGTTTATACACACGGTGACAGTGGTGTAGGGGGAATATCTGTGTTTATACACACAGTGACCGTGGGGTCGGTAGAATATCTGTGTTTATACACACAGTGACAGTGGTGTCGGGGGAATATCTGTGTTTATACACACGGTGACAGTGGTGTAGGGGGAATATCTGTGTTTATACGCACGGTCACAGTGGTGTAGGGGGAATATCTGTGTTTATACACACAGTGACAGTGGTGTAGGAGGAATATCTGTGTTTATACACACGGTGACAGTGGTGTAGGGGGAATATCTGTGTTTATACACACGGTGACAGTGATGTCGGGGGAATATCTGTGTTTATACACACAGTGACAGTGGTGTAGGAGGAATATCTGTGTTTATACACATGGTGACAGTGGTGTAGTGGGAATATCTGTGTTTATACACACGGTGACAGTGGTGTAGGGGAATATCTGTGTTTATACACACGGTGACAGTGGTGTAGGGGGTATATCTGTGTTTATACACAGGGTGACAGTGGTGTAGGGGGAATATCTGTGTTTATACACACGGTGACAGTGGTGTCGGGGGAATATCTGTGTTTATACACACGGTGACAGTGGTGTAAGAGGAATATCTGTGTTTATACACACGGTGACAGTGGTGTAGTGGGAATATCTGTGTGTATACACACGGTGACAGTGGTGTAGGGGGTATATCTGTGTTTATACACAGGGTGACAGTGGTGTAGGGGGAATATCTGTGTTTATACACACGGTGACAGTGGTGTAGGGGGAATATCTGTGTTTATACACACGGTGACAGTGGTGTAGGGGGAATATCTGTGTTTATACACACGGTGACAGTGGTGTAGGGGGAATATCTGTGTCTATACACACGGTGACAGTGGTGTAGTGGGAATATCTGTGTTTATACACACGGTGACAGTGGTGTAGGGGGAATATCTGTGTCTATACACACGGTGACAGTGGTGTAGTGGGAATATCTGTGTTTATACTCACGGTGACAGTGGTGTAGGGGGAATATCTGTGTTTATACACACGGTGACAGTGGTGTAGGGGGAATATCTGTGTTTATACTCACGGTGACAGTGGTGTAGGGGGAATATCTGTGTTTATACACACAGTGACCGTGGGGTCGGTAGAATATCTGTGTTTATACACACAGTGACAGTGGTGTCGGGGGAATATCTGTGTTTATACACACGGTGACAGTGGTGTAGGGGGAATATCTGTGTTTATACGCACGGTGACAGTGGTGTAGGGGGAATATCTGTGTTTATACACACAGTGACAGTGGTGTAGGAGGAATATCTGTGTTTATACACACGGTGACAGTGGTGTAGGGGGAATATCTGTGTTTATACACACGGTGACAGTGATGTAGGGGGAATATCTGTGTTTATACACACAGTGACAGTGGTGTAGGAGGAATATCTGTGTTTATACACATGGTGACAGTGGTGTAGTGGGAATATCTGTGTTTATACACACGGTGACAGTGGTGTAGGGGAATATCTGTGTTTATACACACGGTGACAGTGGTGTAGGGGGTATATCTGTGTTTATACACAGGGTGACAGTGGTGTAGGGGGAATATCTGTGTTTATACACACGGTGACAGTGGTGTCGGGGGAATATCTGTGTTTATACACACGGTGACAGTGGTGTAAGAGGAATATCTGTGTTTATACACACGGTGACAGTGGTGTAGTGGGAATATCTGTGTTTATACACACGGTGACAGTGGTGTAGGGGGTATATCTGTGTTTATACACAGGGTGACAGTGGTGTAGGGGGAATATCTGTGTTTATACACACGGTGACAGTGGTGTCGGGGGAATATCTGTGTTTATACACACGGTGACAGTGGTGTAGGGGGATTATCTGTGTTTATAAACACAGTCACAGTGGTGTCGGGGGTATATCTGTGTTTATACACACGGTGACAGTGGTGTAGGGGGATGATCTGTGTTTATACACACGGTGACAGTGGTGTAGGGGGAATATCTGTGTTTATACACACGGTGACAGTGGTGTAGGGGGAATATCTGTGTCTATACACACGGTGACAGTGGTGTAGGGGGAATATCTGTGTTTATACACACGGTGACAGTGGTGTAGGGGGAATATCTGTGTTTATACACACGGTGACAGTGGTGTAGGGGGAAAATCTGTGTTTATACACACGGTGACAGTGGTGTAGGGGGAATATCTGTGTTTATACACACGGTGACAGTGGTGTAGGGGGAATATCTGTGTTTATACACACGGTGACAGTGGTGTCGGGGGAATATCTGTGTTTATACGCACGGTGACAGTGGTGTAGGGGTATACCTGTGTTTGTACACACGACGACAATGGTGTAGGGGGAATATCTGTGTTTGTACACACGACAACAATGGTGTAGGGGGAATATCTGTGTTTATACACACGGTGACAGTGGTGTAGTGGCAATATCTGTGTTTATACACACCGTGACAGTGGTGTAGGGGGAATATCTGTGTTTATACACACGGTGACAGTGGTGTAGTGGGAATATCTGTGTTTATACACACGGTGACAGTGGTGTAGGGGGAATATCTGTGTTTATACACACCGTGACAGTGGTGTAGGAGGAATATCTGTGTTTATACACACGGTGACAGTGGTGTAGGGGGAATATCTGTGTTTATACACACGGTGACAGTGGTGTATGGGGAATATCTGTGTTTATACACACGGTGACAGTGGTGTAGTGGGAATATCTGTGTTTATACACACGGTGACAGTGGTGTAGGGGGAATATCTGTGTTTATACACACGGTGACAGTGGTGTAGGGGGTATATCTGTGTTTATACACACGGTGACAGTGGTGTAGGGGGAATATCTGTGTTTATACACACGGTGACAGTGGTGTAGGGGGAATATCTGTGTTTATACACACGGTGACAGTGGTGTAGGGGGAATATCTGTGTTTATACACACGGTGACAGTGGTGTAGGGGGAATATCTGTGTCTATACACACGGTGACAGTGGTGTAGGGGGAATATCTGTGTTTATACACACGGTGACAGTGGTGTAGGGGGAATATCTGTGTTTATACACACGGTGACAGTGGTGTAGTGGGAATATCTGTGTTTATACACACGGTGACAGTGGTGTAGGGGGAATATCTGTGTTTATACACACGGTGACAGTGGTGTAGGGGGAATATCTGTGTCTATACACACGGTGACAGTGGTGTAGGGGGAATATCTGTGTTTATACACACGGTGACAGTGGTGTAGGGGGAATATCTGTGTTTATACATACGGTGAGAGTGGTATAGGGGGAATATCTGTGTTTATACACACGGTGACAGTGGTGTCGGGGAAATATCTGTGTTTATACACACGGTGACAGTGGGGTCGGAGGAATATCTGTGTTTATACACACAGTGACAGTGGTTTTGGGGGAATATCTGTGTTTATACACACGGTGACAGAGGTGTAGGGGGAATATCTCAATCTATAAACACGGTGACAGTGGTGTAGGGGGAATATCTGTGTTTATACACACGGTGAGAGTGGTGTAGGGGGAATATCTGTGTTTATACACACGGTGACAGTGGTGTAGGGGGAATATCTGTGTTTATACACACGGTGACAGTGGAGTAGGCGGAATATCTGAGTTTATACACACGGTGACAGTGGTGTAGGGGGAATATCTGTGTTTGTACTCACGGTGACAGTGGTGTAGGGGGAATATCTGTGTTTATACACACAGTGACAGTGGTGTCGGGGGTATATCTGTGTTTATACACACGGTGACAGTGGTGTAGGGGGATGATCTGTGTTTATACACACGGTGACAGTGGTGTAGGGGGAATATCTGTGTTTATACACACGGTGACAGTGGTGTAGGGGGAATATTTGTGTCTATACACACGGTGACAGTGGTGTAGTGGGAATATCTGTGTTTATACACACGGTGACAGTGGTGTAGGGGGAATATCTGTGTCTATACACACGGTGACAGTGGTGTAGTGGGAATATCTGTGTTTATACTCACGGTGACAGTGGTGTAGGGGGAATATCTGTGTTTATACACACGGTGACAGTGGTGTAGGGGGAATATCTGTGTTTATACTCACGGTGACAGTGGTGTAGGGGGAATATCTGTGTTTATACACACAGTGACCGTGGGGTCGGTAGAATATCTGTGTTTATACACACAGTGACAGTGGTGTCGGGGGAATATCTGTGTTTATACACACGGTGACAGTGGTGTAGGGGGAATATCTGTGTTTATACGCACGGTGAAAGTGGTGTAGGGGGAATATCTGTGTTTATACACACGGTGAGAGTGGTGTAGGGCGAATATCTGTGTTTATACACACGGTGACAGTGGTGTAGGGGGAATATCTGTGTTTATACACACAGTGACCGTGGGGTCGGTAGAATATCTGTGTTTATACACACAGTGACAGTGGTGTCGGGGGAATATCTGTGTTTATACACACGGTGACAGTGGTGTAGGGGGAATATCTGTGTTTATACGCACGGTGACAGTGGTGTAGGGGGAATATCTGTGTTTATACACACGGTGACAGTGGTGTAGGGGGAATATCTGTGTTTATACACACGGTGACAGTGATGTAGGGGGAATATCTGTGTTTATACACACAGTGACAGTGGGATCGGTGGAATATCTGTGTTTATACACACAGTGACAGTGGTGTAGGAGGAATATCTGTGTTTATACACACGGTGACAGTGGTGTAGGGGGAATATCTGTGTTTATACACACGGTGACAGTGATGTAGGGGGAATATCTGTGTTTATACACACGGTGACAGTGGTGTAGTGGGAATATCTGTGTTTATACACACGGTGACAGTGGTGTAGGGGAATATCTGTGTTTATACACACGGTGACAGTGGTGTAGTGGGAATATCTGTGTTTATACACACGGTGACAGTGGTGTAGTGGGAATATCTGTGTTTATACACACGGTGACAGTGGTGTAGGCGAATATCTGTGTTTATACACACGGTGACAGTGGTGTAGGGGGTATATCTGTGTTTATACACAGGGTGACAGTGGTGTAGGGGGAATATCTGTGTTTATACACACGGTGACAGTGGTGTCGGGGGAATATCTGTGTTTATACACACGGTGACAGTGGTGTAAGAGGAATATATGTGTTTATACACACGGTGACAGTGGTGTAGTGGGAATATCTGTGTTTATACACACGGTGACAGTGGTGTAGGGGGTATATCTGTGTTTATACACAGGGTGACAGTGGTGTAGGGGGAATAGCGGTGTTTATACACACGGTGACAGTGGTGTCGGGGGAATATCTGTGTTTATACACACGGTGACAGTGGTGTAGTGGGAATATCTGTGTTTATACACACGGTGACAGTGGTGTAGTGGGAATATCTGTGTTTATACACACAGTGACAGTGGTGTCGGGGGTATATCTGTGTTTATACACACGGTGACAGTGGTGTAGGGGGTATATCTGTGTTTATACACACAGTGACAGTGGTGTCGGGGGTATATCTGTGTTTATACACACGGTGACAGTGGTGTAGGGGGATGATCTGTGTTTATACACACGGTGACAGTGGTGTAGGGGGAATATCTGTGTTTATACACACGGTGACAGTGGTGTAGGGGGAATATCTGTGTCTATACACACGGTGACAGTGGTGTAGGGGGAATATCTGTGTTTATACACACGGTGACAGTGGTGTAGGGGGAATATCTGTGTCTATACACACGGTGACAGTGGTGTAGTGGGAATATCTGTGTTTATACACACGGTGACAGTGGTGTAGGGGGAATATCTGTGTCTATACACACGGTGACAGTGGTGTAGTGGGAATATCTGTGTTTATACTCACGGTGACAGTGGTGTAGGGGGAATATCTGTGTTTATACACATGGTGACAGTGGTGTAGGGGGAATATCTGTGTTTATACTCACGGTGACAGTGGTGTAGGGGGAATATCTGTGTTTATACACACAGTGACCGTGGGGTCGGTAGAATATCTGTGTTTATACACACAGTGACAGTGGTGTCGGGGGAATATCTGTGTTTATACACACGGTGACAGTGGTGTAGGGGGATTATCTGTGTTTATACGCACGGTGACAGTGGTGCAGGGGGAATATCTGTGTTTATACACACGGTGAGAGTGGTGTAGGTCGAATATCTGTGTTTATACACACGGTGACAGTGGTGTAGGGGGAATATCTGTGTTTATACACACAGTGACCGTGGGGTCGGTAGAATATCTGTGTTTATACACACAGTGACAGTGGTGTCGGGGGAATATCTGTGTTTATACACACGGTGACAGTGGTGTAGGGGGAATATCTGTGTTTATACGCACGGTCACAGTGGTGTAGGGGGAATATCTGTGTTTATACACACAGTGACAGTGGTGTAGGAGGAATATCTGTGTTTATACACACGGTGACAGTGGTGTAGGGGGAATATCTGTGTTTATACACACGGTGACAGTGATGTCGGGGGAATATCTGTGTTTATACACACAGTGACAGTGGTGTAGGAGGAATATCTGTGTTTATACACATGGTGACAGTGGTGTAGTGGGAATATCTGTGTTTATACACACGGTGACAGTGGTGTAGGGGAATATCTGTGTTTATACACACGGTGACAGTGGTGTAGGGGGTATATCTGTGTTTATACACAGGGTGACAGTGGTGTAGGGGGAATATCTGTGTTTATACACACGGTGACAGTGGTGTCGGGGGAATATCTGTGTTTATACACACGGTGACAGTGGTGTAAGAGGAATATCTGTGTTTATACACACGGTGACAGTGGTGTAGTGGGAATATCTGTGTGTATACACACGGTGACAGTGGTGTAGGGGGTATATCTGTGTTTATACACAGGGTGACAGTGGTGTAGGGGGAATATCTGTGTTTATACACACGGTGACAGTGGTGTAGGGGGAATATCTGTGTTTATACACACGGTGACAGTGGTGTAGGGGGAATATCTGTGTTTATACACACGGTGACAGTGGTGTAGGGGGAATATCTGTGTCTATACACACGGTGACAGTGGTGTAGTGGGAATATCTGTGTTTATACACACGGTGACAGTGGTGTAGGGGGAATATCTGTGTCTATACACACGGTGACAGTGGTGTAGTGGGAATATCTGTGTTTATACTCATGGTGACAGTGGTGTAGGGGGAATATCTGTGTTTATACACACGGTGACAGTGGTGTAGGGGGAATATCTGTGTTTATACTCACGGTGACAGTGGTGTAGGGGGAATATCTGTGTTTATACACACAGTGACCGTGGGGTCGGTAGAATATCTGTGTTTATACACACAGTGACAGTGGTGTCGGGGGAATATCTGTGTTTATACACACGGTGACAGTGGTGTAGGGGGAATATCTGTGTTTATACGCACGGTGACAGTGGTGTAGGGGGAATATCTGTGTTTATACACACAGTGACAGTGGTGTAGGAGGAATATCTGTGTTTATACACACGGTGACAGTGGTGTAGGGGGAATATCTGTGTTTATACACACGGTGACAGTGATGTAGGGGGAATATCTGTGTTTATACACACAGTGACAGTGGTGTAGGAGGAATATCTGTGTTTATACACATGGTGACAGTGGTGTAGTGGGAATATCTGTGTTTATACACACGGTGACAGTGGTGTAGGGGAATATCTGTGTTTATACACACGGTGACAGTGGTGTAGGGGGAATATCTGTGTTTATACACAGGGTGACAGTGGTGTAGGGGGAATATCTGTGTTTATACACACGGTGACAGTGGTTTCGGGGGAATATCTGTGTTTATACACACGGTGACAGTGGTGTAAGAGGAATATCTGTGTTTATACACACGGTGACAGTGGTGTAGTGGGAATATCTGTGTTTATACACACGGTGACAGTGGTGTAGGGGGTATATCTGTGTTTATACACAGGGTGACAGTGGTGTAGGGGGAATATCTGTGTTTATACACACGGTGACAGTGGTGTCGGGGGAATATCTGTGTTTATACACACGGTGACAGTGGTGTAGGGGGATTATCTGTGTTTATAAACACAGTCACAGTGGTGTCGGGGGTATATCTGTGTTTATACACACGGTGACAGTGGTGTAGGGGGATGATCTGTGTTTATACACACGGTGACAGTGGTGTAGGGGGAATATCTGTGTTTATACACACGGTGACAGTGGTGTAGGGGGAATATCTGTGTCTATACACACGGTGACAGTGGTGTAGGGGGAATATCTGTGTTTATACACACGGTGACAGTGGTGTAGGGGGAATATCTGTGTTTATACACACGGTGACAGTGGTGTAGGGGGAAAATCTGTGTTTATACACACGGTGACAGTGGTGTAGGGGGAATATCTGTGTTTATACACACGGTGACAGTGGTGTAGGGGGAATATCTGTGTTTATACACACGGTGACAGTGGTGTCGGGGGAATATCTGTGTTTATACGCACGGTGACAGTGGTGTACGGGTATACCTGTGTTTGTACACACGACGACAATGGTGTAGGGGGAATATCTGTGTTTGTACACACGACAACAATGGTGTAGGGGGAATATCTGTGTTTATACACACGGTGACAGTGGTGTAGTGGTAATGCTTGTGTTTATAAACAAACTACATTTGGTTGGGGAAATGTAAAGTAATAGAATAGGTTGGGATACTCTTTGGAGGTTCAGTGTGGACTTGATGGACCAGGCATTCTGTGATTAAATAAATTCTCAGCTAAAATCTCTCCTCATTCCACTTACTTCATCCCAGCCTTTTATCTATGGCCTTTTCTCTCATGTTCCTACCTGATTCCTTTGCAATGCCATTTAACATATTTACCTCAACCATTTCCTATGACATTGAGCTCCATGTTCTCATCTGATAAAATAACTTCTCTGTAACTCCTAAAACAAAAAAAATCAAATAGTTGGAGGACTTCAGCAGTTCTGCGACGAGAGGAACAGGGTTAACATTTCTTATCCAGTCACAGACTGTCTCATTTTGTTTCAGATCTTCAGCGTCTGTAGTTTTTTATTTTCTTCCTGTTGAACTAATATCTTGTAATCCATGGATTTTCACTTAAGGGAAAACATTCTCTCCACATCGACCCTGTCCAGCTCATTCAGAATTTTAAACTCTCTGCAACATATCTTGCCTTTTCTCAAGATAAAGAGGCCACAGACTACATCACTGCTGCTTGATGTTTGCAACTTCTCGGTTCTGGAATTTATTTGTGTATGTTCTGCAATGTTTCAATGCACTTCTTATAACGTAGAAACCGGAACTGCAGTTGCTCACAAGTGTTCCATGACCATTGTACTATACAATGGTAGCCCTCAGTGATTAGCATTGCTGCCTCACAGCCCAAGCGACCTGGGATTCTATTCCAGGCTCTGTCAGCGTGGAGTTTGCACATTCTGCCTGTGTCTGTGTGGGTTTCCTCCCATACTCCAAAGATGTGCAGGTTCAATGGATTGGTCATGCTAAATTGTCTGTAGTGTCCAAGGATGTGCAAGCTGGGTAGTTTAGTTGTAGTAAATGCAGGGTTACACAGATAGCGGGATGAGTCTGGGTGAGATGCTCTTCAGGGAGGCAATGTGGACTTGATTGCTGAATGCCCTTCTTCAACACTCAGGATTCTCCGCTTCTAAGTTTACCGTAAATATCCAGACTTTGAATTCTATACCCTAGAAATGAATTCCTGCCTTTCGTTACCATATTTAATTTAATATAGTTCAGTGTGATATGTTAATGTTACCATGTAGTTTTGACATCAGCAGTGACATGCTATCGAGACTCTGAAAAGACAGCAACTAATTAGAGCTGATGGCAGCTAATTAGAGACTAACGCACAGATTACTATTCTCTACAAAAGGAGGGAAATAAAAGAGTATGTTTAAACTTTTTGAGAGTCCGATCTCATTGACTAATCGTGGTATCGATCACGTCAGTGCATTCCATGGAGGCAGCTTAAAACAATGAATTGCCTTGCTAATGTGTGTCTGAAAGCTTGCTAATGCCTTCTGTTATGGCACTGGGACAGCAAATCAAACTAAATCAGCCTTGCTGTCAGTGGATTTGCAATGCAGTGAAACATTCAATGACCCTTTGCACTGCCCAATTGTTCCTAGCCAGATTTTATGAATAACAGGCACCAAGTTTATAGCTTAACCAAAAATTGATGATTTATTATTAATACTGTAACTTCAGCAGAACAATGCGAAACAACAAGATAATCTAAGGTCTACATTAAAACTCAATCTTCTTTGATTATAGCCCACACTCTCACATAGGCAGGCACAGTTAAGGGATAGAGAAAAGAAAGAGAAAGATTTAGACAATAGACAATAGACAATAGATAATAGGTGCAGGAGTAGGCCATTCAGCCCTTCTAGCCTACACCACCATTCAATATGATCGTGGCTGATCATCCTTAATCAGTATCCTGTTCCTGCCTTATCTCCATCACCCTTGATTCCACTATCCTTGAGAGGTCTATCCAACTCTTTAGAACATAGAACATAGAACAGTACAGCACAGAACAGGCCCTTCAGCCCACGATGTTGTGCCAACCACTGATCCTCATGTATGCACCCTCAAGTTTCTGTGACCATATGTATGTCGAGGAGTCTCTTAAATGTCCCCAATGACCCTGCCTCCACAACTGCTGCTGGCAACGCATTCCATGCTCTCACAACTCTCTGTGTAAAGAATCTGCCTCTGACATCCCCTCTATACTTTCCTCCAACCAGCTTAAAACTATGACCCCTCGTGTTAGTCATTTCTGCCCTGGGAAATAGTCTCTGGCTATCGACTCTATCTATGCCTCTCATTACCTTGTATACCTCAATTAGGTCCCCTCTCCTCCTCCTTTTCTCCAATGAAAAATGTCCAAGCTCAGTCAACCTCTCCTTATAAGATAAGCCCTCCAGTCCAGGCAGCATCCTAGTAAACCTCCTCTGAACCCTCTCCAAAGCATCCACATCTTTCTTATAATAGGGTGACCAGAACTGGACGCAGTATTCCAAGTGCGGTCTAACCAAAGTTTTATAGAGCTGCAACAAGATCTCACGACTCTTAAACTCAATCTCCCTGTTAATGAAAGCCAATACACCATATGCTTTCTTAACAACCCTGTCCACTTGGGTGGCCATTTTAAGAGATCTATTTACCTGCACCCCAAGTTCCCTCTGTTCCTCCACACTGCCAAGAATCCTATCCTTAATCCTGTACTCAGCTTTCAAATTCGACCTTCCAAAATGCATCACCTCGCTTTTATCCAGGTTGAACTCCATCTGCCATCTCTCAGCCCATCTCTGCATCCTGTCAATGTCCCGCTGCAGCCTACAACAGCCCTCTATACTGTCAATGACACCTCCAACCTTTGTGTCATCTGCAAACTTGCTGACCCATCCTTCAATCCCCTTATCCAAGTCATTAATAAAAATTGCAAACAATAGAGGCCCAAGGACAGAGCCCTGTGGAATACCACTCACCACTGACTTCCAGACAGAATATTTTTCTTCAACTACCACTCACTGTCTTATGTTGGCCAGCCAATTCTGTATCCAGACAGCTACGTTCCCCTGAATCCCATTCTTCCTGACCTTCTGAGTGAGCCTACCATGGGAAACCTTATCAAATGCCTTGTTGAAGTCCATATACACCACATCCACAGCTCGACTCTCATCAACTTTTCTAGTCACATCCTCAAAGAACTCGATAAGGTTTGTGAGGCATGACCTGCCCCTCACAAAACCGTGTTGACTGCATTTAATCAAGCCATGCTCTTCCAGATGGTCATAAATCCTATCCCTCAGAATCTTTTCTAACACCTTGCAGACGACAGACGTGAGGCTTTCTGGTCTGTAATTGCCGGGGATTTCCCTATTTCCTTTCTTGAAGAGAGGAATTATATTTGCCTCTCTCCAGTCCTCAGGTATGACTCCAGTGGAGAGCGAGTATGCAAAGATCTTCGCAAGTGGCGAAGCAATTGCATTTCTCGTTCCCCAAAGCAGCCGAGGACAAATCTGGTCCGGGCCTGGCGACTTGTCAATCTTAATGTTTGACAAAATTTTCAGCACATCAGCTTCCTCTATCTCTATCCATTTCAGCATGCACACCTGCTCTTCAAAGGTTTCATTCACTACAAAGTTCATTTCTTTCGTAAAGACAGAAGCAAAAAACTCATTTAGGGCTTCCCCTACCTCCTCAGACTCCACACACAAGTTCCCTATGCTATCCCTGATCGGCCCTACTCTTTCTTTGACCATTCTCTTATTCCTCACATAAGTGTAAAATGCCTTTGTGTTCTCCCTAATCCGTTGTGCCAAGCCTTTCTCGTGCCCCCTCCTGGCTCTCCTCAGATCATTTTTAAGCTCCTTCCTTGCCTGTCTGTAATCCCATAGAGCTGAACTTGACCCTAGCTACCTCCACCTTACGTAAGCTACCTTTTTCCTTTTGACGAGAAGCTCCACTGCTCTCGTTATCCAAGGTTCCTTTATCTTACCACTTCTTACCTGTCTCAGAGGGACATATTTATTCATCACTTGCAACAACTGTCCCTTAAACAGTCTCCACATGTCTATAGTGCCTTTACCATGGAACAATTGCTCCCAATCCATGCTTCCTAACTCATGTCTAATCGCATCATAGTTTCCTCTTCCCCAATTAAATATCCTCCCATTTTGCCTAACTCTCTCCTTCTCCATAGCTATGTAGAATGTGAGGCAGTTGTGGTCACTATCACCAAAATGCTCTCCCACCACAAGATCTGATACCTGCCCCGGCTCGTTTCCAAGCACCAAGTCTAGAATGGCCTCTCCCCTTGTCGGCCTGTCAACGTACTGAGTTAGGAAACCCTCCTGAACACACCTTACAAAAACAGCTCCATTCAAATCTTCTGCTCGAAGGAGGTTCCAATCAATATTGGGAAAGTTAAAGTCACCCATTACAACAACCCTACCACGTCCATACTTTTCCAAAATCTGCCGACCTATGCTTTCTTCAATCTCCCTGCTGCTATTGGGCCTGTAGTAAACCCCTAACGAGGTGACTACTCCCTTGCTGTTCCTAATTTCCACCCATACTGACTCGGTAGGCAGATCTTCCTCGACAATGGAAGCTTCTGTACCTGTGATACCCTCTCAGGTTGGTAGTCCTACACCTCCTCCTCTTTTTTTCCCCCCTCCCTATTCTTTTTAAATGCTCTAAACCCTGGAACACCCAGCAACCATTCCTGCCCCGAGAAACCCATGTCTCTGTTGTGGCCACAACATCATAGCACCAGGTACTGATCCTTGGTCTAAGCTCATCACTTTTATTCCTGATACTCCTTGCGTTAAAGCAAACACACTTTAACTGATCCCTTGGTTCCTTCCCAGGAAAATCCTTCCCACTAGCTGGTCTACCTCTTGCTATTGCCTCATCTGCATCAACTCTCCCCTCCGGTATACAGCTCAGGTTCCCACCCCCCTGCCATACTAGTTTAAACCCTCTCGAACTACTCGAGCAAACCTTCCACCCAGGACATTGGTCCCCTTCCACTTCAGATGCAACCCATCCTTCTTGTACAGGTCCCACCTTCCCCAGAAGGCATCCCAATTATCTACATATCTGAAGCCCTCCCTCCTACACCAGCTGCGCAGCCACGTGTTAAGCTGCGCCCGCTCCCTGTTCCTCGCCTCACTATCTTGTGGCACCGGTAGTAAACTAGAGAACACTACTCTGTTCGTCCTGCTCTGCAGCTTCCATCCTAACTCCCTGAAATCACTTTTTATATCTTCGATCCTTTTCCTGGCTATATCATTAGTGCCAATATGTAACAAGATTTCTGGCTGTTCACCCTCCCCTTTCTTTCTTAAATGAATCCAGAGACTGGGCCTCCACTGCCCTCTGGGGCAGAGCATTCCACACAGCCACCACGCTCTGGGTGAAGAAGTTTCTCCTCATCTCTGTCCTAAATGGTCTACCCCGTATTTTTAAGCTGTGTCCTCTGGTTCGGCACTCACCCATCAGCGGAAACATGTTTCCTGCCTCCAGAGTGTCCAATCCTTTCATAATCTTATATATCTCAATTAGATCCCCTCTCAGTCTTCTAAACTCAAGGGTATACAAGCCCAGTCGCTCCAGTCTTTCAGTGTAAAGTAGTCCTGCCATTCCAGGAATTGACCTCGTGAACCTACGCTGCACTCCCTCAATAGCCAGAATGTCTTTCCTCAAATTTGGAGACCAGAACTGCAAACAGTACTCCAGGTGTGGTCTCACCAGGGCCCTGTACAGCTGCAGCAGAACCTCTTTGCTTCTATACTCAATCCCTCTTGTTATGAAGGCCAGCATGCTATTAGCCTTCTTCACTACCTGTTGTACCTGCATGCTTACTTTCATTGACTGGTGTGCAAGAACACCCAGATCTCTCTGTACTGCCCCTTTACCTAAATTGATTCCATTTAGGTAGTAATCTGCCTTCCTGTTCTTGCCACCAAAGTGGATAACCATACATTTATCCACATTAAACTGCATCTGCCATGCATCTGACCACTCAGCTAACTTGTCCAGGTCATCCTGTAATCTCCTAACATCCTCATCACATTTCACCCTGCCACCCAGTTTGTAACTGGCCAGTTCAATAACCATTTCAACAATGAGTCAAAGGTCTGTATGGAATCCTTGAACAACATATTGTATCACAGGCATGTGGGACTGGATCTGGATTGAATTCCAAGATCACCAATCAATGCAAATAACTTCCAGCAGACTCCGACAAATATTCACTTGTTTCCTAAAAACTGGGATTCGAGACGGTAAAACTCCAACACAGCTTCTGAGCACTCATTCTTCTACCCAAAACACTAACTAAAACCAACTCAATCCATGGTTTCTCTTTTTTTCCACATTCTCTGTGCTTGGCTGGTCAGCACCAACCTCGCATTGACTGAACAATTCAACATCCAACCAGTCCTTGAACATGACACACACTGATGCCGAGACATCTACAGCATTCTTTGAACAACAATTGACTTGTAATTATCTTAACAGGCAGGTTCCCAGAAACAGGGGTGACACGGTGGCACAGTGGGGCCTCACAGCCCCAGGGACCCAGGTTCAATTCCCACATCGGGCAACTGTCTGTGTGGAGTTTGCACATTCTCCCTGTGTCTGTGTGGGTTTCCTCCAGATGCTCTGGTTTCCTCCCACAGTCCAAAGATGTGCAGGATAGGGGAATTGGCCATGCTAAATTACCTGTAGTATTAGGTGTATTAGTCAGGGGTAAATATGGGGGGGTGGGTTTCTCTTTGGAGGGTCGGTGTGGACTTGTTGGGCCGAAGGGCCTTTTTCCACACTGAAGGTAATCTAATCTATGATGAGTAATTAATTAATCATAGGAAATAATTATCCATACTTTGTGGGCAGCGACCAATGAAGCTGAAGTCTGCATTGTCTCTTCACTGTTGAGTGTAAAATCCAGGCATTCGCTCAGAAATCAGTTGTCTTCTTGTAGTGAATGTGGATCACCCATTGTAGGAGATTATGAGCGTCTGTCTTGTCAGTTCACTCACATCTTTAGGAAAGGAAATCTGCCATCTTTACCCCGTTTGGCTTACTCCAGATCCACAGCAAATGTGATTAACTCTTGATTGTCCAGAAAATAGCCCTGGTAGACAAGCAAGAGGCATGGGAGAACACAGGAAGCCAGGTAGCATCAGGAGCAGGAGAAGTCAACATTTCAGGTGTAACCCTTCTTCAGGACTGATTTCAGCATCTGCAGTTTTTTTTGAATAGCCCTAGCAAGCCACTCAGGTATATCAATTATTTCCATAACTAAAGGTAGGAATTAAATTGCGTGGACCACTCAGCATTGAACTCAGCACTGGAAATGATGCCTTCCCAGTTCCAGCACAGTCGTCTTCACTAACACCTGGGGGAATTGTTACAGATTCAGGAGTTACCTCACAGAGTGATCGAGAAACAGCCAGGTGTAAGGCGTGATTCTGTCAGATTATGACAAAGTCCCAAAATAACCATGACAGAACCCTGAAGTGTGCCCTGGACAGACCCACAGCAGTATGCAGTCAGGAGGGAGTGATTCAAGGGGACCACCCCAAACCACCTATCAGCCCCACCCCACATCGCCGTACACATGCAACCCACTGCAAAATCAAAATCTCAAGAGTTAAGGGCATTGCTTTGGACTGGGTACAGATCTGTTTTATCCTGCAGAACTTCAGGATGAAGGCTCCACATTTACCTGGCTCCTGTTGGTTTCAAGCCCCCTACACATAGACACATACACACTCAGACTGACAGGCATTCACAGAGAGATACATAACTGTTGATACTATTGTGTGCTAGTGGGTATTATATGCTACACTGTCAATGTTTCACCCACCAGCCTGTAATCCCTCTTCTTGAGAGCGATGAAGGATGCACTGAGATACGTACTCTCTCAAGAAGCTTCGGTAGCACGGTGGCACAATGATTAGCACTGCTGCCTCACAGCACCAGGGACCTGGTTCGATTCTAGTCTCTGGCAACTGTCTATGTGAAGTTTACACATTTCCCCTTGTCTGCGTGGGTTTCCTTGGTTTCCCCCCACAGTCACAAAGATGTGCAGGGGTTAGGTGAATTGGCCATGCTAAATTGCCCATAGCGTCCAGGGATGTATAGGCTAGGTGCATTGGTCTGGTATAAATGTAGAGTAATAGGGCAGGGGGATGAGTTTGGGTGGCTACTGTTCGGAGGGTTGGTGTGGACCTGCTGGGCCAAAAGGCCTGTTTCCACACTGCAGGGATTCTAAGAAGGCAAAAACCAAAAAAATTCTGGTCCGACTTGCCTTATGTACCTCAGAAGTCATGTTGAGATTGTACAGGACATTGGTGAGGCCTCTTCTGGAGTACAGTGCCTGGGTTCGGGTCACCCTGTTATAGGAAGGATATTATTAAAACTGGAGAGAGTTCAGGAAAGGATAATGCCGGGTATGGAAGGTTTGAGTTATAAGGAGAGGCTGGATAGGCTGGGACTTTTTTCACTGGACCATCGGAGGTTGAGAAGTGACCTTATAGAGGTTTATAAAATCATGAGGGGTATAGGTAGGGCTCATGATAAGTATCTTTTCCCCAGGATAGGTCATTTCAAATCTACGGGGCATATTTTAAAGAAGAGAGAAACGAGATTTTAAAAAGGCATGAGGGGCATATGTTTTACACAGAGGATGGTTTATGTGTGGAATGAACTTCCTGAGAAAGTGGTGGATATGGGTACAATTACAACGTTTGAGAGACACTTGAGTAAGTACGTGAACAAGAAATGTTTGGACGGATATGAGCCAGGAGCAGATAGGTGGGATTAGTTTAGTTTTGGATTATGTTTGGTATAGACTGGTTGAACCGAAGGGTCTGTTTCTGTACTGTATGAAGCTATGAACTCTAAAACAGTACTTCAGGGTAAGACCAGTACATTCATTTCCAGTTGTTACTATATGTTTTCTGGTCTTGCCCTGGGCTACTGGTGATATGAAATCTGCATGGACTCATCCTCTCAGACCTTTGTCCTTTATCACTCATGACACATTCCAACTCTTCCAGTGAATTGTAAAGCATTTAACAAAACAAAAACTCTCTCAAACTAACACAATAACTGGAGTTTTTCCATGCAACTAGGCCATTATCTCACACCTGTGGATGTGATCACAAACAAGTTCCATCTGTTTGCAAAGCGACTGCGCTAAATATTTTTATCACAGTTCTCAAGATTTCAGTTTAATCTTTCTCTGGTATAAATTTGTTCAGTAAAATTCCCCCAGCTGGCACTCCCTCACAAACTCAGTCTTCCTCTTATTACGTTCAGGCTATTGAACCGATAGCTAATTCCCTTTCTTTTATATGGAGATATTCCTCACTGCAAACTTTGGCCTTGCCCCCAAGGTACACAGGATGGGAAACATCCCCATTGTTGACACAATCCCACTGAACCTTTGTTTGTCCAGCTTTCCAGTTTCCACAGAATAAGGCAGTACTGAGAGCTATGTCAGCCCAAGTCCGATAGTCAGGTAATGTGGCACTGCCTTTCAGATAATGTGTACCAGGTGCCCTCCCATTCAGCCTTCACTAACTGCAAACATAATGGAATATGAACACTCCCAACACCTATAGACATAACAACATGAAAAAATTGGGGCACCACAGTGGCTCAGTGGTTAGCATTGCTGCCTAACAGCTGTCAGGGACCCCGGTCCAATTCCACCCTCGGGCAATTGTCTGTGTGGAGTTTACACATTCTCCCTGTGTCTGTATGGGTTTCCTCCGAGTGCCCCAGTTTCCTCTCACAGTCCAAAGATTGTGCAGGTTAGGTGGATTGGCCAAGGTAAATTGCCCATAGTGCCTAGTGTTGTGCAGGCTAGGTGGATCAACCGTGGGAAATACAGGAGGGGTGTGGGTGTTAACTTGATGGGTTCATGGCCTCTTTCCATCCTGTAGAGATTCTGTGATAGAATAGCCTCAGCACAACCACATGAGCAAGAAGGGGTTAAATAAAAGCCAGTAGCTCAGCATAAGGAATTTAACATTTTCTGTTACTGACTGTGGGACAATGGCACCTAATCAGACAGTTTTTTTTAGAAAAGGTACATTTTTAGATTTGACAAACATTAAGTGGACGGAGAAATCAAGAATATGGCACTGAGACAGATGATCAGTTGTGACCATATTGAACAGCCGAACAGGCTCAAAGAGCTGAATGGCCTCCTGTTAACCAACATTGCCTGATGTGACCAAAGGGACTGATCACCTCATACAATAGTATTGGAATAAAACTGCGGATGCTGGAAATCTAAAACAGGAATTACTGCAGGAGCTCAGAGTATCCGGCAGCATCTGTCGAGAAAGGAACAGGGTTAACGTTTCGAATCCAGTGACACTTGTTCAGAACCAGTGGTAGCAAGGAAGAAGTGGTATTAATCTTCTTGACAATAATGCTGTTCCTATGGAGGAGGGAAATGGATCAGTTTCTCTCTCCTTTTCATCTACTTTTCTTTTTATCATCTTCCTGATGTTGCAGGAGGCTGGAACGGCACAGCGGTGACCGGAATGGGCTTTCCTGGCTTTGTAGGCCCGATGTTTGGTCTCCTGGAGTTGGTGGTGGCTGCAGTGATGAAGGAGTAGGGACTCAAGCAGTGGAAGACCCAGAGTGTGGTCTTTGCAAGAGTCTTGCAGAAGTAGTTGGGACCACGGTTGATGAAGATTAACTTGATTGAAGTACTTTTTTTTCATTCGTTTGTACCTCAAAACTGTGCCAGATTGTGGTGATGGAACACTTTTCACTGTATCTCTCAAGATATATGTGACAATAAATCATTCATTCATTCTCTCAGTCACCTTAGGCCAGTGCTGTTTTGGGTCATCTTCAAACAACAGCAGAGATGTTTCGAGACATTGTGAAGTGATCATGTAGCCTGGACTGCTTCCTTCCCCAGAGACTATACAGTTTCAATGATGATGCCATCTTTCCAGCCCCTATGACTGTGACTTGGCATTGAGTAGACACTGCCTTGGCAAAGCACATCAGATTCTTTGTGCTCTTGTGGCACTGGAGACAAGTCCTCTTGCTCTGCCCAGGGGCACTGACCTCTCCTGCCTCATCTATTCCTAGCTGCCTTGCTAGGTTGGGATGCGTTGCTGAGCCATGACCACTTTCAGTATGGTTTTCAGGTACCTTCAGTCAGTGGCCAAGAGAGATTAGAGACATACCTGTCCTGCAGACTGTGAAATGCTGTCCAGGCGCCTTTTAAATGCAGTGCCCTGGGATCACAGATGTTCTGATGGGGCTGAGGATTTCTTGCCTGTCTGCCCTGTAAGATTCTTTGCTTTCCTCAATCATCCTGAGAAGCCATTATGTTTGACACCAGGTGGACAATTTTGCAGTAATGTCCACTCAGCATCTGCTTCAGTGTTTTATAATGCTGCTGCGAATCATGGAGATGTAGAGTAACATGAAAGGTGCTACATAAATATGGTTGTTGTTGCAATATACCAGGATATAGTTGCTGTGCTGAATAAGGCTTAATCATATTTTGTGTTCCACTCCTCACCAAAGCAGGCTTTAATTTTAACTCATCCTCACGTTTAACCTCACTTATTTGGTCATTTTGAATAATTTTTGAAATCGGCATCAGGAAATGGTTCAAAATTTTCGTGAAACGGTGGATTTCGAAAATAGTTTATATCACTTCGTGATTAAATTCATCCTGAGAGGGTCAAACGGGGAGAATGAGTTCACTGTGACACGGTCAAACTCAGTGCTATTTGCAAATTGCATTTTCTTTTCAATTGAAAATTTGGAAGCCTGCATGTATTTAAAATTAATCCATACTGTGGTAGTCCACAATTCAGAATACCTCAAAGCAATGCCACCCCCTCCCCACTCCCACCCCCCAGGAAAACAATACAGTTTGAAGTTAATACTTGTGCCTTAATTTCTTGTATTTGTCCATTGTCCCTGGCTTTCAGGATTATAACTAACGTCAGCAAATAACAGAGAATTAAAAGCATCACTGACACAATTCTAAATCAAGGCATTTCCTCATCAAAACTATGCTTCATTGAACTAGTTGACTTTACACAACATTCAGAATGTCACGATTTGGCAGTTGAAAGGAGGCTAGGGTAACTGGTTCAGCAATAAAAATAATGTACTGTCGAAAGGTCCACCATATGACTGGTGATATGATTCCAACTATAGACCACAGAAACGGCACGGCTGAACACAGCACCCTTTGCAACTTGTAAATATTTTATTTCTTGGATTTTGCCACCATGGTGATCAGCGTTCAGTGTGTCTGAAACTGACAGCAATTCATGGAGCCTACATGTTTGGAGTTGAACATGGAAATGAAAGAACAATGGGGAACGTTCTGGTGATGGGCCTCAGCCTGTGATTAACGAACACTGAGCTAATTGGGAATCTGTACTGTTACATGAATGTCCTAATTACACAAACACTTTAAAAAGCTGCTCCTTACTGAATGGTTAATCCCATATGAGGGTCGCACTGATGATTTCTTTTTAAACCAATTTCAGACTTGGACCATGTGCTAGCAGTTCATTGTCTCTCTCTCTGTCTCTCTCTCTCTGTCTCTCTCTCTCTGTCTATCTCTCTTCCTCTCCCCACCCGACCACACACACACACACACACACACACACACACACACACGTCACTGACACAGGCTGCCCCAACCCGAGCTATCATACCTAGTGATCTGTCAGGGTGAGATCTGGGGGAGGCGGCAGTGAGCAGCTTTGTCAGTGAAACCACTGAGGGATCTGAGTCTCCTTCCCAGGTAGAAGAAAAGTGCCAGAGGGCTGGCCCTCTGATGCTAGAGACGGTGCTGATTCCACAAGTGCCTGCAGGAGATGAAAGGCTCAGGAAAGAGACAGCAGTCCTGGCAAATCAGGAGTACGTTCACAGGGACAGCAATGGGAGAGCAGCACACCAACTGAGTGTGAATCTTACTGGGTGCTGGGTCATGGAGGGATCAGTCACAGTACATAAACAGTCATGGTCATCACCATCTAGAAGAAGGAACCTTTCTCTTCTGGGGTGGGGGGGGGGGGGGTGAGGAAGAATGTCAGGTAACCTTTGACTAGTCTTACAGAGTCATGGTGGCAGAGAAACAGTTGTGTTTGACCTTGTGTACACTTGTGTGTGTTCGAGAGGAGTGTTATTGCTGGGTGGGGGGCGTGGGGGGTGGAGGGGGGGGGGTGAGACGTGGTTTCTATAAAATTAAACTTCTGTAAATTTCTAAATTTCTGTCAAATTTGGGGGTGGCACAATGACTCAGTGGTTAGCACTACTGCCTCCCAGTGTCAGGGAGCCGGGTTCGATTCCAGCCTCGGGTGACTTCTCCCCATGTCTGTGTGGATTTCCTCCGGGTGCTTCGGTTTCCTCCCACAATCCAAAGATGTGCAGGTGAGGTGAATTGGCCATGCTAAATTGCCCGAAGTGTTCAGAGATGTGTTGGTTAGGTGCATTAGTCAGGGGTAAATGGAGGGGAATGGGTCTGGGTGGGTTACTGTTCAGAGGGTCAGTGTGGACTTGTTGGGCCGAAGGGCCTGTTTTTATACTGTATGGAGTCTAATCTATTCTAAACAAAGAGCTGCAGACAGTAGACATCTGATATAAAACAGAAAGTGCTGGAGAAACACAGCAAGTCTGCCAGCATCCGAGGAGAGAGAAACAGTGTTAATGTTCATGAAGAAGGCTTGGTGAAGTTGAAATATTGATAATGTTTTCTCTCGACAGGCGCTGTCAGATCTGCTGAGTATCTGCAGTCCAGTCTGGAGACTGAACTGTGTCTCCAGCCTGTTTAACCAGTGTGTGTGTGGTTAATCAGGATGTGTGTGTGTGTGTGTGTGGTTAATCAGAGTGTACGTGTGTGTTTAATCAGGGCGAGTGTGTGTGTGTTTAACCAGAGTTTGTGTGTTTAATCACAGAGAGTGTGTGTTTAATCAGAGTGTCTGTGTGTGTTTAATCAGAATGTGTGTGTGTGTTTGATCAGAGTGTGTGTGTGTGTTTGATCAGAGTGTGTGTGTGTTGTTGATCAGAGCGTGTGCGACTGTTTAACCAGAGTGTGTGTTTGATCAGAGTTTGTGTGTTTCATCAGTGTGGGTGTTTAATCAGAATGTGTGTGTGTATTTGATCAGAGTGTGTGTGATTGAACAGAGTGTGTGTGTTTTTGATCAGAGCGTGTGTGTGTGTGTTTAATCAGTGTGTGACTGTTTAATCAGAGTGTTTGTGTTTAATCAGAGTGTGTGTGTGTTTGATTAGAGTGTGTGTTTGATCAGAGTGTGTGTGCCTTTGATCAGAGTGTGTGTGTGTGTTTGATCAGAGTGTGTGTTTGATCAGAGTGTGTGTGTGATGATCAGTGTGTGTGTGTTTGATCATAGAACATAGAACAATACAGCATAGAACAGGCCCTTCGGCCCACGATGTTATGCCGAACTTCTATCCTAGATTAAGCACCCATCCATGTACCTATCCAAATGCCGCTTAAAGGTCGCCAATGATTCTGACTCTACCACTCCCACGGGCAGCACATTCCATGCCCCCACCACTCTCTGGGTAAAGAACCCACCCCTGACATCTCCCCTATACCTTCCACCCTTCATCTTAAATTTATGTCCCCTTGTAACACTCTGTTGTACCCAGGGGAAAAGTTTCTGACTGTCTACTCTATCTATTCCTCTGATCATCTTATAAACCTCTATCAAGTCACCCCTCATCCTTCACCGTTCCAACGAGAGAAGGCCGAGAACTCTCAACCTATCCTCATACGACCTACTCTCCATTCCAGGCAACATCCTGGTAAATCTTCTCTGCACCCTCTCCAAAGCTTCCACATCTTTCCTAAAGTGAGGTGACCAGAACTGCACACAGTACTCCAAATGTGGCCTAACCAAAGTCCTGTACAGCTGCAACATCACTTCACGACTCTTGAATTCAATCCCTCTGCTAATGAACGATAATACACCATAGGCCTTCTTACAAACTCTATCCACCTGAGTGGCAACTTTCAAAGATCTATGTACATAGACCCCAAGATCCCTCTGCTCCTCCACCTTACTAAGAACCCTACCGCTACCACTGAAGTAAGACTAACTGGCCTGTCCCTGTAATTCCCGGGGTTATCCCTATTCCCTTTTTTGAACAGGGGCACAACATTCGCCACTCTCCAGTCCCTTGGTACCACCCCTGTTGACAGTGAAAACGAAAAGATCATCGCCAACGGTTCTGCAATTTCCTCTCTTGCTTCCCACATAATCCTAGGATATATCCCGTCAGGCCCGGGGGACTTTCTATCCTCAAGTTGTTCAAAATGTCCAACACATCTTCCTTCCTAACAAGTATCTCTTCTAGCTTACCAGTCCGTTTCACACTCTCCTCTTCAACAATACGGTCCCTCTCGTTCGTAAATACTGAAGAGAAGTACTTGTTCAAAACCTCTCCTATCTCTTCCGACTCAATACACAGTCTCCCACTACTGTCCTTGATCGGACCTACCCTCGTTCTCGATCAGAGTGTGTGTGTGTTTGATCAGAGTGTGTGTGTTTGATCAGCATGTGTGTCTGTTTAACTCGTGTTTGATCAGAGTGTGTGTGTGTCTATTTAATCAGAGTGCGTGTGTGTTTGATCAGAATGTGTGTGTTTGATCAGAGTGTATGTGTGTGTGTGTTTAATCAGAGTGTGTGTGTTTTTGATCAGAGTGCGTGTCTGTTTGACCAGTGTGTGTTTGATCAGAGTGTGTGTGTGTTTGATTAGAGAGCGTGGGTGTTTAATCAGAGTTTGTGTGTATTTGATCAGAGTGTCTGTGTTTGATCAGAGTGTATTTGATAAGCGTGTGTGTGTGTTTGATCAGAGTGTGTGTGTGCTTAATCAGAGTGAGTGTGTGTTTGATCAGAGTGTGTGTGTTTGACCAGCAGGTGTGTCTATTTAACCAGTGTGTGTGTGGCATTTAATCAGAGTGTGTTTGTGTGTTTCATCAGAGTTTATGTTTAATTAGAGGGTGCGTGCATTTGATCAGGGTATGTGTGTTTGATCAGTGTGTGTGTGTTTGATCAGAGTGTGTGTGTGATGATCAGAGTGTGTTCGTTTGATCAGAGTGTGTGTCTGTTTAATCAGTGTGTGTGTGTGTTTGATCAGAGTTTGTGTGTTTGATTAGAGTGTGTGACTGTTTAATCAGATTGTTTGTGTTTAATCAGAGAGTGTGTGTGTTTGATCAGTGTGTGTGTGTTTGATCAGAGTGTGTGTGTGATTGATCAGAGTGTGTGTCTCATTGATCAGAGTGTGTGACTGTTTAATCAGAGTGTGTGTGTGTTTAATCAGAGTGTGTGTGTGTTTAATCAGAGTGTGTGTGTGTTTGATCAGAGTGTGTGTGTGTTTGATCAGAGTGTGTGGTTGTTTGATCAGAGTGTGTATGTATGATAAATCAGTGTGTGTGTGTGTGTTTAATCATAGTCTGTGTCTGTTTAACCTGTGTGTGTGTTTGATCGGAGTGTGTGTTTCATCAGCATGTGTGTGTGTTTAATCAGTGTGTGTGTTTGATCAGAGTGTGTGTGTGTTTGATCAGTGTGTGTGTGTGTGTGTGTTTGATCTGTGTGTGTGTGTGTTTGATCAGAGTGTTTGTGTTTAATCAGAGTGAGTGTGTTTGATTAGTGTGTGTGTTTAATCAGTGTGTGTGTGTTTGATCCGTGTGTGTGTGTTTGATCAGAGTGTGTGTGTTTGATCAGTTTGTGTGTGTGTGTGTCTGTGTGTTTAATCTGTGTGTGTGTGTGTGTGTTTGATCAGAGTGTATTTGATCAGAGTGTGTCTGTGATTGATCAGAATATGTGTGTGTTTGATCAGTGTGTGTGTGTTTGATTGGAGTGTGTGTGTGTTTAATCACTGTGTGTCTGTTTGAATAGAGTGTGTCTGTGTTTGAGCAGAGTGTGTGTGTGTGTTTGATTAGAGTGTGCGTGTGTTTGTTCAGTGTGCGTGTGTTTGTTCAGTGTGCGTGTGTGTTTGATCAGAGTGTGTGTGTGTTTGTTCAGTGTGTGTATGTGTGTGTTTGATCAGTGTGTGTGTGTGAGTGTTTGATCTGTGTGTGTGTGTGTGTGTTTGATCAGAGTGTATTTGATCAGAGTGTGTCTGTGTTTGATCAGAATATGTGTGTGTTTGATCAGTGTGTGTGTGTTTGATCGGAGTGTGTGTGTGTTTGATCAGAGCATATTTGATCAGAGTGTGTGTGTCTGTTTAATCAGAGTGCGTGTGTGTTTGATCCGAATGTGTGTGTTTAATCAGAGTGTGTGTCTGTTTGAATAGAGTGTGTGTGTGTGTGTGTTTGATCAGAGTGTGTTTGTGTGTTTGATCAGAGTGTGTGTATGTTTAATCAGAATGTGTGTCTGTTTGAATACAGTGTGTGTGTGTGTGTTTGATCAGACACAGTGTGTGTGTTTGATCACAATGTGTGTGTGTTTGATCAGTGTGTGTTTGATCAGAGTATATGTGTGTTTGATCAGGGACAGTGTGTGTGGGTTTGATCAGAGTGTGTGTGTGTTTGATCAGTGT
The DNA here is from genome assembly GCF_047496795.1 of Chiloscyllium punctatum. Lineage (NCBI taxonomy): Eukaryota > Metazoa > Chordata > Chondrichthyes > Orectolobiformes > Hemiscylliidae > Chiloscyllium > Chiloscyllium punctatum. Next base: position 57,630,766 of record NC_092770.1, on the reverse strand, counting down.
GTGTGTGTGTTTGATCTGTGTGTGTGTGTGTGTTTGATCAGAGTGTATTTGATCAGAGCGTGTCTGTGTTTGATCAGAATATGTGTGTGTTTTATCAGTGTGTGTGTGTTTGATCGGAGTGTGTGTGTGTTTAATCACAGTGTGTGTCTGTTTGAATAGAGTGTGTGTGTGTTTGAGCAGAGTGTGTGTGTGTTTCATCAGAGTGTGTGTGTTTGATCAGTGTGTGTGTGTTTGATCGATCAGAGTGTGTGTGTATTTGATCAGAGTGTGTGTGTTTGATCAGTGTGTGTGTGTGTGTGTTTGATCAGTGTGTGTGTGTTTGATCAGAGCGTATTTGATCAGAGTGTGTGTGTGGGTGTGTTTAATCAGAGTGTGTGTGTTTGATCAGAGTGTATTTGATGAGAGTGTGTGTGTGTTTGATCAGTGTGTATGTGTTTGATCAGAGTGTGTGTGTGTTTGATTAGAGTGTGTGGGTGTTTATTCAGAGAGTGTGTGTACGTTTGATCAGAGTGTGTGTACGTTTGATCAGAGTGTGTGTGTGTTTGATCAGAGTGTGTGTGTTTGATCAGAGTGTATTTGATCAGAGTGTGTGTGTGTTTGATCAGAGTGTATTTGATGAGAGTGTGTGTGTGTTTGATCAGAGTGTGTGTGTTTGATCAGAGTGTGTGTGTGTTTAATCTGTGTGTGTGTATGTGTGTGTGTGCTTGTGTTTGATCAGTGTGTGCGTGTTTGCTCAGAGTGTGTGGGTGTTGAATCAGAATGTGTGTATGTTTGATCAGAGTGTGTGTCTGTTTAACCAGTGTGTGTGTGTGTTTGATCAGAGTGTGACTGTTTAATCAGAGTGTTTGTGTTTGCTCAGTGTGTGTGTGTGTTTAATCAGAGTGTGTGACTGTTTAATCAGAGTGTGTGTGTGTTTGATCAGAGTGTGTGTGTTTGATCGGAGTGTGTGTGTGTTTAATCATAGTGTGTGACTGTTAAATCAGAGTGTATTTGATCAGAGTGTGTGTGTTTGATCAGAATGTCTGTGATTGATCAGAATATGTGTGTGTTTGATCAGTGTGTGTGTGTTTGATTGGAGTGTGTGTGTGTTTAATCACAGTGTGTGTCTGTGTTTGAGCAGAGTGTGTGTGTGTGTGTTTGATCAGTGTGTGTGTGTGTGTTTGATCAGTGTGTGTGTGTGTGTTTGTTCAGTGTGCGTGTGTTTGATCAGTGTGTGTGTGTTTGTTCAGTGTGTGTGTGTGTGTGTGTGTGTTTGATCAGTGTGTGTGTGAGTGTTTGATCTGTGTGTGTGTGTGTTTGATCAGAGTGTATTTGATCAGAGTGTGTCTGTGTTTGATCAGAATATGTGTGTGTTTGATCGGAGTGTGTGTGTGTTTGATCAGAGCATATTTGATCAGTGTGTGTGTGTGAGTGTTTGATCTGTGTGTGTGTGTGTGTGTGTTTGGTCAGAGTGTGTTTGATCAGAGTGTGTCTGTGTTTGATCAGAATATGTGTGTGTTTGATCAGTGTGTGTGTGTTTGATCGGAGTGTGTGTGTGTTTGATCAGAGCATATTTGATCAGAGTGTGTGTGTGTCTGTTTAATCAGAGTGCGTGTGTGTTTGATCCGAATGTGTGTGTTTAATCAGAGTGTGTGTCTGTTTGAATAGAGTGTGTGTGTGTGTGTTTGATCAGAGTGTGTTTGTGTGTTTGATCAGAGTGTGTGTATGTTTAATCAGAATGTGTGTCTTTGAATAGAGTGTGTGTGTGTGTGTTTGATCAGACACAGTGTGTGTGTTTGATCAGAATGTGTGTGTGTTTGATCAGTGTGTGTTTGATCAGAGTATGTGTGTGTTTGATCAGGGACAGTGTGTATGGGTTTGATCAGTGTGTGTGTGTGTTTGATCAGTGTGTGTGTGTGTTTGATCTGTGTGTGTGTGTTTGATCAGAGTGTATTTGATCAGAGCGTGTCTGTGTTTGATCAGAATATGTGTGTGTTTTATCAGTGTGTGTGTGTTTGATCGGAGTGTGTGTGTGTTTAATCACAGTGTGTGTCTGTTTGAATAGAGTGTGTGTGTGTTTGAGCAGAGTGTGTGTGTGTTTCATCAGAGTGTGTGTGTTTGATCAGTGTGTGTGTGTTTGATCGATCAGAGTGTGTGTGTATTTGATCAGAGTGTGTGTGTTTGATCAGTGTGTGTGTGTGTGTGTGTTTGATCAGTGTGTGTGTGTTTGATCAGAGCGTATTTGATCAGAGTGTGTGTGTGGGTGTGTTTAATCAGAGTGTGTGTGTTTGATCAGAGTGTATTTGATGAGAGTGTGTGTGTGTTTGATCAGTGTGTATGTGTTTGATCAGAGTGTGTGTGTGTTTGATTAGAGTGTGTGGGTGTTTATTCAGAGTGTGTGTACGTTTGATCAGAGTGTGTGTGTTTGATCAGAGTGTGTGTGTTTGATCAGAGTGTATTTGATCAGAGTGTGTGTGTGTTTGATCAGAGTGTATTTGATGAGAGTGTGTGTGTGTTTGATCAGAGTGTGTGTGTTTGATCAGAGTGTGTGTGTGTTTGATCAGAGCATATTTGATCAGTGTGTGTGTGTGAGTGTTTGAACTGTGTGTGTGTGTGTGTGTGTGTGTTTGATCAGAGTGTATTTGATCAGAGTGTGTCTGTGTTTGATCAGAATATGTGTGTGTTTGATCAGTGTGTGTGTGTGTTTGATCGGAGTGTGTGTGTGTTTGATCAGAGCATATTTGATCAGAGTGTGTGTGTGTCTGTTTAATCAGAGTGCGTGTGTGTTTGATTCGAATGTGTGTGTTTAATCAGAGTGTGTGTCTGTTTGAATAGAGTGTGTGTGTGTGTGTTTGATCAGAGTGTGTTTGTGTGTTTGATCAGAGTGTGTGTATGTTTAATCAGAATGTGTGTCTGTTTGAATAGAGTGTGTGTGTGTGTGTGTGTTTGATCAGACACAGTGTGTGTGTTTGATCAGAATGTGTGTGTGTTTGATCAGTGTGTGTTTGATCAGAGTGTGTGTGTGGGTGTGTTTAATCAGAGTGTGTGTGTTTGATCAGAGTGTATTTGATGAGAGTGTGTGTGTGTTTGATCAGTGTGTATGTGTTTGATCAGAGTGTGTGGGTGTTTATTCAGAGAGTGTGTGTACGTTTGATCAGAGTGTGTGTACGTTTGATCAGAGTGTGTGTGTGTTTGATCAGAGTGTGTGTGTTTGATCAGAGTGTATTTGATCAGAGTGTGTGTGTGTTTGATCAGAGTGTATTTGATGAGAGTGTGTGTGTGTTTGATCAGAGTGTGTGTGTTTGATCAGAGTGTGTGTGTGTTTAATCTGTGTGTGTGTATGTGTGTGTGTGCTTGTGTTTGATCAGTGTGTGCGTGTTTGCTCAGAGTGTGTGGGTGTTGAATCAGAATGTGTGTATGTTTGATCAGAGTGTGTGTCTGTTTAACCAGTGTGTGTGTGTGTTTGATCAGAGTGTGACTGTTTAATCAGAGTGTTTGTGTTTGCTCAGTGTGTGTGTGTGTTTAATCAGAGTGTGTGACTGTTTAATCAGAGTGTGTGTGTGTTTGATCAGAGTGTGTGTGTTTGATCGGAGTGTGTGTGTGTTTAATCATAGTGTGTGACTGTTAAATCAGAGTGTATTTGATCAGAGTGTGTGTGTTTGATCAGAATGTCTGTGATTGATCAGAATATGTGTGTGTTTGATCAGTGTGTGTGTGTTTGATTGGAGTGTGTGTGTGTTTAATCACAGTGTGTGTCTGTGTTTGAGCAGAGTGTGTGTGTGTGTGTTTGATCAGTGTGTGTGTGTGTGTTTGATCAGTGTGTGTGTGTGTTTGTTCAGTGTGCGTGTGTTTGATCAGTGTGTGTGTGTTTGTTCAGTGTGTGTGTGTGTGTGTGTTTGATCAGTGTGTGTGTGAGTGTTTGATCTGTGTGTGTGTGTGTTTGATCAGAGTGTATTTGATCAGAGTGTGTCTGTGTTTGATCAGAATATGTGTGTGTTTGATCGGAGTGTGTGTGTGTTTGATCAGAGCATATTTGATCAGTGTGTGTGTGTGTGAGTGTTTGATCTGTGTGTGTGTGTGTGTGTGTTTGATCAGAGTGTGTTTGATCAGAGTGTGTCTGTGTTTGATCAGAATATGTGTGTGTTTGATCAGTGTGTGTGTGTTTGATCGGAGTGTGTGTGTGTTTGATCAGAGCATATTTGATCAGAGTGTGTGTGTGTCTGTTTAATCAGAGTGCGTGTGTGTTTGATCCGAATGTGTGTGTTTAATCAGAGTGTGTGTCTGTTTGAATAGAGTGTGTGTGTGTGTGTTTGATCAGAGTGTGTTTGTGTGTTTGATCAGAGTGTGTGTATGTTTAATCAGAATGTGTGTCTGTTTGAATAGAGTGTGTGTGTGTGTGTTTGATCAGACACAGTGTGTGTGTTTGATCAGAATGTGTGTGTGTTTGATCAGTGTGTGTTTGATCAGAGTATGTGTGTGTTTGATCAGGGACAGTGTGTATGGGTTTGATCAGTGTGTGTGTGTGTTTGATCAGTGTGTGTGTGTGTTTGATCTGTGTGTGTGTGTTTGATCAGAGTGTATTTGATCAGAGCGTGTCTGTGTTTGATCAGAATATGTGTGTGTTTTATCAGTGTGTGTGTGTTTGATCGGAGTGTGTGTGTGTTTAATCACAGTGTGTGTCTGTTTGAATAGAGTGTGTGTGTGTTTGAGCAGAGTGTGTGTGTGTTTCATCAGAGTGTGTGTGTTTGATCAGTGTGTGTGTGTTTGATCGATCAGAGTGTGTGTGTATTTGATCAGAGTGTGTGTGTTTGATCAGTGTGTGTGTGTGTGTGTTTGATCAGTGTGTGTGTGTTTGATCAGAGCGTATTTGATCAGAGTGTGTGTGTGGGTGTGTTTAATCAGAGTGTGTGTGTTTGATCAGAGTGTATTTGATGAGAGTGTGTGTGTGTTTGATCAGTGTGTATGTGTTTGATCAGAGTGTGTGTGTGTTTGATTAGAGTGTGTGGGTGTTTATTCAGAGTGTGTGTACGTTTGATCAGAGTGTGTGTGTTTGATCAGAGTGTGTGTGTTTGATCAGAGTGTATTTGATCAGAGTGTGTATGTGTTTGAACAGAGTGTATTTGATGAGAGTGTGTGTGTGTTTGATCAGAGTGTGTGTGTTTGATCAGAGTGTGTGTGTGTTTGATCAGAGCATATTTGATCAGTGTGTGTGTGTGAGTGTTTGAACTGTGTGTGTGTGTGTGTGTGTGTGTTTGATCAGAGTGTATTTGATCAGAGTGTGTCTGTGTTTGATCAGAATATGTGTGTGTTTGATCAGTGTGTGTGTGTGTTTGATCGGAGTGTGTGTGTGTTTGATCAGAGCATATTTGATCAGAGTGTGTGTGTGTCTGTTTAATCAGAGTGTGTGTGTGTTTGATTCGAATGTGTGTGTTTAATCAGAGTGTGTGTCTGTTTGAATAGAGTGTGTGTGTGTGTGTTTGATCAGAGTGTGTTTGTGTGTTTGATCAGAGTGTGTGTATGTTTAATCAGAATGTGTGTCTGTTTGAATAGAGTGTGTGTGTGTGTGTTTGATCAGACACAGTGTGTGTGTTTGATCAGAATGTGTGTGTGTTTGATCAGTGTGTGTTTGATCAGAGTATGTGTGTGTTTGATCAGGGACAGTGTGTGTGGGTTTGATCAGTGTGTGTGTGTGTTTGATCAGTGTGTGTGTGTGTTTGATCTGTGTGTGTGTGTGTGTTTGATCAGAGTGTATTTGATCAGAGCGTGTCTGTGTTTGATCAGAATATGTGTGTGTTTTATCAGTGTGTGTGTGTTTGATCGGAGTGTGTGTGTGTTTAATCACAGTGTGTGTCTGTTTGAATAGAGTGTGTGTGTGTTTGAGCAGAGTGTGTGTGTGTTTCATCAGAGTGTGTGTGTTTGATCAGTGTGTGTGTGTTTGATCGATCAGAGTGTGTGTGTATTTGATCAGAGTGTGTGTGTTTGATCAGTGTGTGTGTGTGTGTGTGTTTGATCAGTGTGTGTGTGTTTGATCAGAGCGTATTTGATCAGAGTGTGTGTGTGGGTGTGTTTAATCAGAGTGTGTGTGTTTGATCAGAGTGTATTTGATGAGAGTGTGTGTGTGTTTGATCAGTGTGTATGTGTTTGATCAGAGTGTGTGTGTGTTTGATTAGAGTGTGTGTGTGTTTCATCAGAGTGTGTGTGTGTTTCATCAGAGTGTGTGTGTGTTTGAGCAGAGTGTGTGTGTGTTTCATCAGAGTGTGTGTGTTTGATCAGTGTGTGTGTGTTTGATCGATCAGAGTGTGTGTGTATTTGATCAGAGTGTGTGTGTGTGTGTGTTTGATCAGTGTGTGTGTGTTTGATCAGAGCGTATTTGATCAGAGTGTGTGTGTGGGTGTGTTTAATCAGAGTGTGTGTGTTTGATCAGAGTGTATTTGATGAGAGTGTGTGTGTGTTTGATCAGTGTGTATGTGTTTGATCAGAGTGTGTGTGTGTTTGATTAGAGTGTGTGGGTGTTTATTCAGAGAGTGTGTGTACGTTTGATCAGAGTGTGTGTACGTTTGATCAGAGTGTGTGTGTGTTTGATCAGAGTGTGTGTGTTTGATCAGAGTGTATTTGATCAGAGTGTGTGTGTGTTTGATCAGAGTGTATTTGATGAGAGTGTGTGTGTGTTTGATCAGAGTGTGTGTGTTTGATCAGAGTGTGTGTGTGTTTAATCTGTGTGTGTGTGTGTGCTTGTGTTTGATCAGTGTGTGCGTGTTTGCTCAGAGTGTGTGGGTGTTGAATCAGAATGTGTGTATGTTTGATCAGAGTGTGTGTCTGTTTAACCAGTGTGTGTGTGTGTTTGATCAGAGTGTGACTGTTTAATCAGAGTGTTTGTGTTTGCTCAGTGTGTGTGTGTGTTTAATCAGAGTGTGTGACTGTTTAATCAGAGTGTGTGTGTGTTTGATCAGAGTGTGTGTGTTTGATCGGAGTGTGTGTGTGTTTAATCATAGTGTGTGACTGTTAAATCAGAGTGTATTTGATCAGAGTGTGTGTGTTTGATCAGAATGTCTGTGATTGATCAGAATATGTGTGTGTTTGATCAGTGTGTGTGTGTTTGATTGGAGTGTGTGTGTGTTTAATCACAGTGTGTGTCTGTTTGAATAGAGTGTGTCTGTGTTTGAGCAGAGTGTGTGTGTGTGTTTGATCAGTGTGTGTGTGTGTGTGTTTGATCAGTGTGTGTGTGTGTTTGTTCAGTGTGTGTGTGTTTGATCAGTGTGTGTGTGTGTTTGTTCAGTGTGTGTGTGTGTGTGTGTTTGATCAGTGTGTGTGTGAGTGTTTGATCTGTGTGTGTGTGTGTTTGATCAGAGTGTATTTGATCAGAGTGTGTCTGTGTTTGATCAGAATATGTGTGTGTTTGATCGGAGTGTGTGTGTGTTTGATCAGAGCATATTTGATCAGAGTGTGTGTGTGTGTCTGTTTAATCAGAGTGCGTGTGTGTTTGATCCGAATGTGTGTGTTTAATCAGAGTGTGTGTCTGTTTGAATAGAGTGTGTGTGTGTGTGTGTTTGATCAGCGTGTGTGTATGTTTAATCAGAATGTGTGTCTGTTTGAATAGAGTGTGTGTGTGTGTGTGTTTGATCAGAGACAGTGTGTGTGTTTGATCAGAATGTGTGTGTGTTTGATCAGTGTGTGTTTGATCAGAGTATGTGTGTGTTTGATCAGGGACAGTGTGTGGGGGTTTGATCAGTGTGTGTGTGTGTTTAATCAGAGTGTGTGACTGTTTAATCAGAGTGTGTGTGTGTTTGATCAGAGTGTGTGTGTTTGATCGGAGTGTGTGTGTGTTTAATCATAGTGTGTGACTGTTAAATCAGAGTGTATTTGATCAGAGTGTGTGTGTTTGATCAGAATGTCTGTGATTGATCAGAATATGTGTGTGTTTGATCAGTGTGTGTGTGTTTGATTGGAGTGTGTGTGTGTTTAATCACAGTGTGTGTCTGTTTGAATAGAGTGTGTCTGTGTTTGAGCAGAGTGTGTGTGTGTGTTTGATCAGTGTGTGTGTGTGTGTGTGTTTGATCAGTGTGTGTGTGTGTTTGTTCAGTGTGTGTGTGTTTGATCAGTGTGTGTGTGTGTTTGTTCAGTGTGTGTGTGTGTGTTTGATCAGTGTGTGTGTGAGTGTTTGATCTGTGTGTGTGTGTGTTTGATCAGAGTGTATTTGATCAGAGTGTGTCTGTGTTTGATCAGAATATGTGTGTGTTTGATCGGAGTGTGTGTGTGTTTGATCAGAGCATATTTGATCAGAGTGTGTGTGTGTCTGTTTAATCAGAGTGCGTGTGTGTTTGATCCGAATGTGTGTGTTTAATCAGAGTGTGTGTCTGTTTGAATAGAGTGTGTGTGTTTGATCAGAGTGTGTGTATGTTTAATCAGAATGTGTGTCTGTTTGAATAGAGTGTGTGTGTGTGTGTGTTTGATCAGAGACAGTGTGTGTGTTTGATCAGAATGTGTGTGTGTTTGATCAGTGTGTGTTTGATCAGAGTATGTGTGTGTTTGATCAGGGACAGTGTGTGGGGGTTTGATCAGTGTGTGTGGGGGTTTGATCAGTGTGTGGGGGGGTTTGATCAGTGTGTGTGGGGGTTTGATCAGTGTGTGTGTGGGGGTTTGATCAGTGTGTGTGTGTTTGATCTGTGTGTGTGTGTGTGTTTGATCAGAGTGTATTTGATCAGAGCGTGTCTGTGTTTGATCAGAATATGTGTGTGTTTGATCAGTGTGTGTGTGTTTGATCGGAGTGTGTGTGTGTTTAATCACAGTGTGTGTGTGTTTGAGCAGAGTGTGTGTGTGTTTGATCAGTGTGTGTGTGTGTTTAATCACAGTGTGTGTCTGTTTGAATAGAGTGTGTCTGTGTTTGAGCAGAGTGTGTGTGTGTGTTTGATCAGTGTGTGCGTGTGTTTGATCAGTGTGTGTGTGTGTGTTTGATCAGAGTGTATTTGATGAGAGTATGTGTGTGTTTGATCAGAGTGTGTGTGTTTGATCAGAGTGTGTGTGTGTTTAATCTGTGTGTGTGTATGTGTGTGTGTGCTTGTGTTTGATCAGTGTGTGCGTGTTTGCTCAGAGTGTGTGGGTGTTGAATCAGAATGTGTGTATGTTTGATCAGAGTGTGTGTCTGTTTAACCAGTGTGTGTGTGTGTTTGATCAGAGTGTGACTGTTTAATCAGAGTGTTTGTGTTTGCTCAGTGTGTGTGTGTGTTTAATCAGAGTGTGTGACTGTTTAATCAGAGTATGTGTGTGTTTGATCAGAGTGTGTGTGTTTGATCGGAGTGTGTGTGTGTTTAATCATAGTGTGTGACTGTTAAATCAGAGTGTATTTGATCAGAGTGTGTGTGTTTGATCAGAATGTCTGTGATTGATCAGAATATGTGTGTGTTTGATCAGTGTGTGTGTGTTTGATTGGAGTGTGTGTGTGTTTAATCACAGTGTGTGTCTGTTTGAATAGAGTGTGTCTGTGTTTGAGCAGAGTGTGTGTGTGTGTTTGATCAGTGTGTGTGTGTGTGTGTTTGATCAGTGTGTGTGTGTGTTTGTTCAGTGTGTGTGTGTGTTTGTTCAGTGTGTGTGTGTGTGTGTGTTTGATCAGTGTGTGTGTGAGTGTTTGATCTGTGTGTGTGTGTGTTTGATCAGAGTGTATTTGATCAGAGTGTGTCTGTGTTTGATCAGAATATGTGTGTGTTTGATCGGAGTGTGTGTGTGTTTGATCAGAGCATATTTGATCAGAGTGTGTGTGTGTGTCTGTTTAATCAGAGTGCGTGTGTGTTTGATCCGAATGTGTGTGTTTAATCAGAGTGTGTGTCTGTTTGAATAGAGTGTGTGTGTGTGTGTGTTTGATCAGCGTGTGTGTATGTTTAATCAGAATGTGTGTCTGTTTGAATAGAGTGTGTTTGTGTGTGTGTTTGATCAGAGACAGTGTGTGTGTTTGATCAGAATGTGTGTGTGTTTGATCAGAGTATGTGTGTGTTTGATCAGGGACAGTGTGTGGGGGTTTGATCAGTGTGTGTGTGTGTTTAATCAGAGTGTGTGACTGTTTAATCAGAGTGTGTGTGTGTTTGATCAGAGTGTGTGTGTTTGATCGGAGTGTGTGTGTGTTTAATCATAGTGTGTGACTGTTAAATCAGAGTGTATTTGATCAGAGTGTGTGTGTTTGATCAGAATGTCTGTGATTGATCAGAATATGTGTGTGTTTGATCAGTGTGTGTGTGTTTGATTGGAGTGTGTGTGTGTTTAATCACAGTGTGTGTCTGTTTGAATAGAGTGTGTCTGTGTTTGAGCAGAGTGTGTGTGTGTGTTTGATCAGTGTGTGTGTGTGTGTGTGTTTGATCAGTGTGTGTGTGTGTTTGTTCAGTGTCTGTGTGTTTGATCAGTGTGTGTGTGTGTTTGTTCAGTGTGTGTGTGTGTGTTTGATCAGTGTGTGTGTGAGTGTTTGATCTGTGTGTGTGTGTGTTTGATCAGAGTGTATTTGATCAGAGTGTGTCTGTGTTTGATCAGAATATGTGTGTGTTTGATCGGAGTGTGTGTGTGTTTGATCAGAGCATATTTGATCAGAGTGTGTGTGTGTGTCTGTTTAATCAGAGTGCGTGTGTGTTTGATCCGAATGTGTGTGTTTAATCAGAGTGTGTGTCTGTTTGAATAGAGTGTGTGTGTTTGATCAGAGTGTGTGTATGTTTAATCAGAATGTGTGTCTGTTTGAATAGAGTGTGTGTGTGTGTGTGTTTGATCAGAGACAGTGTGTGTGTTTGATCAGAATGTGTGTGTGTTTGATCAGTGTGTGTTTGATCAGAGTATGTGTGTGTTTGATCAGGGACAGTGTGTGGGGGTTTGATCAGTGTGTGTGGGGGTTTGATCAGTGTGTGGGGGGGTTTGATCAGTGTGTGTGGGGGTTTGATCAGTGTGTGTGTGGGGGTTTGATCAGTGTGTGTGTGTTTGATCTGTGTGTGTGTGTGTGTTTGATCAGAGTGTATTTGATCAGAGCGTGTCTGTGTTTGATCAGAATATGTGTGTGTTTGATCAGTGTGTGTGTGTTTGATCGGAGTGTGTGTGTGTTTAATCACAGTGTGTGTGTGTTTGAGCAGAGTGTGTGTGTGTTTGATCAGTGTGTGTGTGTGTTTAATCACAGTGTGTGTCTGTTTGAATAGAGTGTGTCTGTGTTTGAGCAGAGTGTGTGTGTGTGTTTGATCAGTGTGTGCGTGTGTTTGATCAGTGTGTGTGTGTGTGTTTGATCAGAGTGTATTTGATGAGAGTATGTGTGTGTTTGATCAGAGTGTGTGTGTTTGATCAGAGTGTGTGTGTGTTTAATCTGTGTGTGTGTATGTGTGTGTGTGCTTGTGTTTGATCAGTGTGTGCGTGTTTGCTCAGAGTGTGTGGATGTTGAATCAGAATGTGTGTATGTTTGATCAGAGTGTGTGTCTGTTTAACCAGTGTGTGTGTGTGTTTGATCAGAGTGTGACTGTTTAATCAGAGTGTTTGTGTTTGCTCAGTGTGTGTGTGTGTTTAATCAGAGTGTGTGACTGTTTAATCAGAGTATGTGTGTGTTTGATCAGAGTGTGTGTGTTTGATCGGAGTGTGTGTGTGTTTAATCATAGTGTGTGACTGTTAAATCAGAGTGTATTTGATCAGAGTGTGTGTGTTTGATCAGAATGTCTGTGATTGATCAGAATATGTGTGTGTTTGATCAGTGTGTGTGTGTTTGATTGGAGTGTGTGTGTGTTTAATCACAGTGTGTGTCTGTTTGAATAGAGTGTGTCTGTGTTTGAGCAGAGTGTGTGTGTGTGTTTGATCAGTGTGTGTGTATGTGTGTTTGATCAGTGTGTGTGTGTGTTTGTTCAGTGTGTGTGTGTTTGATCAGTGTGTGTGTGTGTTTGTTCAGTGTGTGTGTGTGTGTGTGTGTTTGATCAGTGTGTGTGTGAGTGTTTGATCTGTGTGTGTGTGTGTTTGATCAGAGTGTATTTGATCAGAGTGTGTCTGTGTTTGATCAGAATATGTGTGTGTTTGATCGGAGTGTGTGTGTGTTTGATCAGAGCATATTTGATCAGAGTGTGTGTGTGTGTCTGTTTAATCAGAGTGCGTGTGTGTTTGATCCGAATGTGTGTGTTTAATCAGAGTGTGTGTCTGTTTGAATAGAGTGTGTGTGTGTGTGTGTTTGATCAGCGTGTGTGTATGTTTAATCAGAATGTGTGTCTGTTTGAATAGAGTGTGTGTGTGTGTGTGTTTGATCAGAGACAGTGTGTGTGTTTGATCAGAATGTGTGTGTGTTTGATCAGTGTGTGTTTGATCAGAGTATGTGTGTGTTTGATCAGGGACAGTGTGTGGGGGTTTGATCAGTGTGTGGGGGGGTTTGATCAGTGTGTGGGGGGGTTTGATCAGTGTGTGTGGGGGTTTGATCAGTGTGTGTGGGGGTTTGATCAGTGTGTGTGTGGGGGTTTGATCAGTGTGTGTGTGTGTTTGATCTGTGTGTGTGTGTGTGTTTGATCAGAGTGTATTTGATCAGAGCGTGTCTGTGTTTGATCAGAATATGTGTGTGTTTGATCAGTGTGTGTGTGTTTGATCGGAGTGTGTGTGTGTTTAATCACAGTGTGTGTGTGTTTGAGCAGAGTGTGTGTGTGTTTGATCAGTGTGTGTGTGTGTTTAATCACAGTGTGTGTCTGTTTGAATAGAGTGTGTCTGTGTTTGAGCAGAGTGTGTGTGTGTGTTTGATCAGTGTGTGCGTGTGTTTGATCAGTGTGTGTGTGTGTGTTTGATCAGAGTGTGTGTGTTTAATCAGAGTGTGTGTCTGTTTGAATAGAGTGTGTGTGTGTGTGTGTTTGATCAGAGTGTGTGTATGTTTAATCAGAATGTGTGTCTGTTTGAATAGAGTGTGTGTGTGTGTGTGTTTGATCAGAGACAGTGTGTGTGTTTGATCAGAATGTGTGTGTGTTTGATCAGTGTGTGTTTGATCAGAGTATGTGTGTGTTTGATCAGGGACAGTGTGTGGGGGTTTGATCAGTGTGTGGGGGGGTTTGATCAGTGTGTGTGGGGGTTTGATCAGTGTGTGTGGGGGTTTGATCAGTGTGTGTGTGGGGGTTTGATCAGTGTGTGTGTGTTTGATCTGTGTGTGTGTGTGTGTTTGATCAGAGTGTATTTGATCAGAGCGTGTCTGTGTTTGATCAGAATATGTGTGTGTTTGATCAGTGTGTGTGTGTTTGATCGGAGTGTGTGTGTGTTTAATCACAGTGTGTGTGTGTTTGAGCAGAGTGTGTGTGTGTTTGATCAGTGTGTGTGTGTGTTTAATCACAGTGTGTGTCTGTTTGAATAGAGTGTGTCTGTGTTTGAGCAGAGTGTGTGTGTGTGTTTGATCAGTGTGTGCGTGTGTTTGATCAGTGTGTGTGTGTGTGTTTGATCAGAGTGTATTTGATGAGAGTATGTGTGTGTTTGATCAGAGTGTGTGTGTTTGATCAGAGTGTGTGTGTGTTTAATCTGTGTGTGTGTATGTGTGTGTGTGCTTGTGTTCGATCAGTGTGTGCGTGTTTGCTCAGAGTGTGTGGGTGTTGAATCAGAATGTGTGTATGTTTGATCAGAGTGTGTGTCTGTTTAACCAGTGTGTGTGTGTGTTTGATCAGAGTGTGACTGTTTAATCAGAGTGTTTGTGTTTGCTCAGTGTGTGTGTGTGTTTAATCAGAGTGTGTGACTGTTTAATCAGAGTATGTGTGTGTTTGATCAGAGTGTGTGTGTTTGATCGGAGTGTGTGTGTGTTTAATCATAGTGTGTGACTGTTAAATCAGAGTGTATTTGATCAGAGTGTGTGTGTTTGATCAGAATGTCTGTGATTGATCAGAATATGTGTGTGTTTGATCAGTGTGTGTGTGTTTGATTGGAGTGTGTGTGTGTTTAATCACAGTGTGTGTCTGTTTGAATAGAGTGTGTCTGTGTTTGAGCAGAGTGTGTGTGTGTGTTTGATCAGTGTGTGTGTGTGTGTGTGTTTGATCAGTGTGTGTGTGTGTTTGTTCAGTGTGTGTGTGTTTGATCAGTGTGTGTGTGTGTTTGTTCAGTGTGTGTGTGTGTGTGTGTTTGATCAGTGTGTGTGTGAGTGTTTGATCTGTGTGTGTGTGTGTTTGATCAGAGTGTATTTGATCAGAGTGTGTCTGTGTTTGATCAGAATATGTGTGTGTTTGATCGGAGTGTGTGTGTGTTTGATCAGAGCATATTTGATCAGAGTGTGTGTGTGTGTCTGTTTAATCAGAGTGCGTGTGTGTTTGATCCGAATGTGTGTGTTTAATCAGAGTGTGTGTCTGTTTGAATAGAGTGTGTGTGTGTGTGTGTTTGATCAGAGTGTGTGTATGTTTAATCAGAATGTGTGTCTGTTTGAATAGAGTGTGTGTGTGTGTGTGTTTGATCAGAGACAGTGTGTGTGTTTGATCAGAATGTGTGTGTGTTTGATCAGTGTGTGTTTGATCAGAGTATGTGTGTGTTTGATCAGGGACAGTGTGTGGGGGTTTGATCAGTGTGTGTGGGGGTTTGATCAGTGTGTGGGGGGGTTTGATCAGTGTGTGTGGGGGTTTGATCAGTGTGTGTGGGGGTTTGATCAGTGTGTGTGTGGGGGTTTGATCAGTGTGTGTGTGTGTTTGATCTGTGTGTGTGTGTGTGTTTGATCAGAGTGTATTTGATCAGAGCGTGTCTGTGTTTGATCAGAATATGTGTGTGTTTGATCAGTGTGTGTGTGTTTGATCGGAGTGTGTGTGTGTTTAATCACAGTGTGTGTGTGTTTGAGCAGAGTGTGTGTGTGTTTGATCAGTGTGTGTGTGTGTTTAATCACAGTGTGTGTCTGTTTGAATAGAGTGTGTCTGTGTTTGAGCAGAGTGTGTGTGTGTGTTTGATCAGTGTGTGCGTGTGTTTGATCAGTGTGTGTGTGTGTGTTTGATCAGAGTGTGTGTGTGTTTGTTCAGTGTGTGTGTGTTTGTTCAGTGTGTGTGTGTTTGTTCAGTGTGTGTGTGTGTGTGTGTGTGTGTTTGTTCAGTGTGTGTGTGTGTGTGTTTGTTCAGTGTGTGTGTGTGTGTTTGATCAGAGTGTATTTGATCAGAGTGTGTCTGTGTTTGATCACAGTATGTGTGTGTTTGATCAGTGTGTGTGTTTGATCAGTGTGTGTGTTTGATCAGTTTGTGTGTGTTTGAGCGATCTGAGTGTGTGTGTGTTTGATCAGTGTGTGTGTTTGATCGGAGTGTGTGTGTGTTTAATCACAGTGTGTGTCTGTTTGAATAGAGTGTGTGTGTGTTTGAGCAGAGTGTGTGTGTGTTTGATCAGTGTGTGTGTGTTTGATCGATCAGTGTGTGTGTGTGTGTGTGTTTGATCAGAGTGTGTGTGTGTTTGAGCAGAGTGTGTGTGTGTTTGATCAGTGTGTGTGTGTTTGATCAGAGCGTATTTGATCAGAGTGTGTGTGTGTGTGTCTGTTTAATCAGAGTGCGTGTGTGTTTGATCCGAATGTGTGTGTTTGATTAGTGTGTGTGTTTAATCAGAGTGTGTGTCTGTTTGAATAGTGTGTGTGTGTTTGATTAGAGTGTGTGTGTTTGATCAGTGTGTGTGTGTGTATGTTTGATCAGAGTGTGTTTGTGTGTTTGATCATAGTGTGTGTGTTTGATCAGGGTGTGTGGGGGTTTGTTCAGGGTGTGTGTGTGTTTGATCACGGTGCATTCGCGATGTTTGGTGTGTGTCGCGTGTTCCTGAGGCTCGAGCAGCAGGTTCCAGGGTTTTCTCTGGTGGGGGTTGTGTGGGTGGGGGGATTGTTTGTTTGTTCAAACAGTCCGTGCCCTCGGGTGGAGGGTGTGTGTGCCGGGGTGTTAGTGGTGGCGGTTATCCCCCGGGCCCAGCGCTCTCTCTGCCCGGTGATGCTGCCTCTGTGGCTCGGATTTGTCCTCCTCTCCCCAGCGCTGTCTCTGCCGCTTCCCCCCGTCCACCTGACGTGTCCCTCTAATGTGAGCCACACTGGGGACAGCCCGCTCCGGTATACCTGCCTCTGGACGAACTCGATCAAAGTGAGCTATCGATCCAGCCCAGGCACTGACACCAGCTCCCCACCTCCCACCCTCTCCTGGTCCATCAACCAGCGAATCCTGGCTGTTTCCACCCAATGGTCTGGGGAACAGGTCCTTCGCCAAGTGCCCCCTGACACCCCTATCACTGTCAGCTACACCTCTGGCAGTTGCCCCAATTGCCTCTACCAGAATCTGACTGTTATTGGCACCAAGCTGCAGCTCACCTTCTTCCCCCTGAACTCTGACCAGGCCCCAGTCACCTTCCAGGACCTGGAGTTGGCCTGGTGCTCCAATCTGAACAGCCCGTCCTGGGGCTACAGACTGTTGTGCCCCGAAGCCCATCCTAACGAGACCGTCCTCGCCAGTGGGCAGATCGCCCACATCCAGGGTGCCAGCTACCCCCCGGGGAAAGAGGCCGAGTGCTCCCAGAGTTTCCTGTACTCCAGCCCGGTGATGTACCCGCAGGTTGGTCAGTACACCTGCACCCTGAGCATGGCTGGCGGTCCCAGCACTTCCTCCACAGCCAGTCTGGTGGTGAAGCCAGACTTGATGCACCTCCTCAGTGCCCAGTCTGGCCCCCTCCAGCCGAGCCTGAGGATGAGCGTGGGCCACGGACTGCAGGCGGACAACGGGTTCCTGGCCTACCGGCTGATCGTCCACCCCAGAGGGCAGAAGCCCTGGCGCCTCAGCTACCACCCGAAGGCTGTTGGGAGCGAGCTGTGCCGATGCCCGTCCCACCGGCAGGACAGGTGCGTGGCCCAGTTGCTGCTGAAGGTCAGTCGCCCTCCAGGGGCCACACAGAACGGCGTGATCTTTCAGGAGGGCATGGTGCGCTTCCTCAGCCACCACCAGTGGGTCTCGCTCACCCTCAATGCCACCATGGAAGGAACCACCTTCTACTACGTGAGCTCAGATAATATTCTCTACTACAGCAGGATGAACACTCCCGCTGGAAGGAACAGGCACCTAATTTTCTCCAGGGGCGATCATGTTAGCCATCTCTACCAGATCGATTACAACAGCCCCAGCCTTTACACATTGACCGTCCAGCTCTACTTGAACCTAGGGGCGACTGTGTACAGTTCCCTGGAGGATCTGGATGTGGAGCTTTTCCTGTACAACAATGGCCCCACTGAGGTGGGTCTCCTCGCCAACGTGGTCTGGTTCATTCGTCATCAGCACCCGGCCACTCACTGCGCCTGGGCCTTTGAGTTGGCCTATGGCAGTACAGTCAGTCTGTACACCTACAGGCGGCAGGTGGCACACCCGGCCAGCTATATCCCCCAGGTCCAGCTCCCCTTCGACCCCAAGGACTACAGGGGCTTCCTGGCCCAGGTGAGCTGCAGGGCAGCCGGGGAGAAGGTGCTCAGACTCCGGGCCAGGCTGGGCAGTTACCGAGTTGCCAGCCGAGAGTCGGTTCTGTTCTGCCAGCTCGCCGGCTGCCAGCTCCCTTTACCCAGCATCGAGCACCCACCACCCCCTGACACTGTCATCCGGAGCCCCCGAGGCACCCCACTCACGGTTTACGGAGACTCGGGCTTGCACTGCGATAGGATTAATTCGGTGAGCATCTCCTGGAAGGTCTACAGCATTGCAGATAAAGATGCTCAACCAAACCTGAATGTAAGTGTGACCCTCCCACCCAGTGTACGGACCAGCACAGCCACCTTTCAACTGCCTGCTCACAGCCTGGACTATGGTTACTATGTCTTCGTCTTCAACGTAACCATATACACTACAGATCCCACTCTACCATCTCTCAACAACTCACGCCAGGTTGTGGTGGAGGTGGTTAAGAGTGAGCTGCTGGCTGTCATTTCTGGAGGCTCTTACAGAATGGTGAGTGTGGAGGATACCATCACGCTGGATGCTTCCCAGAGCGCTGACCCGGACTCTCCCGATCCACACCTCGGGCTGAGCTTCTCCTGGTACTGCACCATGACATTTACCGACTATAGCTCCATGACACTCTCTGAGAACCAGTACTGTCACCCTGGCAACCCAGACCTGAGATGGAACTCCGCCAAGCCTGATACCTTGGTCATCCCTGCCCATGTGCTCATTGTCAAAAAGTACTTCTATTTCCGACTGGTGGTTCAGAAAGATACGAGGACCAGTCATTTTGACCAAACCATTTCTGTGCACTCTGGCTTCGTGCCCCAGATGTCTATAGCCTGCATTGAGAATTGTCGGGAGTACCTGATTACCACTGAACGCTTCATTTTGAACGGGACTTGCTCCAACTGCCCGAGGTCCATTAAGCTGAAGTACCGCTGGAGCCTGCTCTCAGAGAGCGCTGTTTCCGAGATCTTGGTCAACTGGGCAATTGATAGCGCCACAGGGAACACATTGCCTTATGTGTCTCTGAACCCTATGTCCTTAGAACACTTGGCTGATGGATGGTATAATCTTGAACTGAAAGTAACTACTTCCATTGGTTCCTACAGCATCAGCCGGCATCGTTTCTACGTCAATTCTATTCCGAGGGGAGGACATTGCATTATCAACCCAAAACAGGGCTGGGCGCTCTACACTCAATTCACCCTGACTTGTTTGAAATTCGAGGACAGTGATCTCCCCCTCAGCTACACGGTGTTTGCAAAAACCTACCATCAGACTGGCAGCATTGACAGTCTGAATAATAATGTTCTGGGTACCATTGTGTATTTTGGATTCAGTCCTAAGAACCATCCATTTAAGCTGCCAGTGGGGAGCACTTCAGGTGACCACCAGCTGGTTATCGTGGTGCTGGTGACTGACAGCCGTGGTGCCTACACAAAGGTGTACCTGAGGGTCAAAGTATATGAGCTCCCACTTGACGCAGCCCAGAAATCTCTGGTGGACCAGTTGTCCAATTATATAGAAGGAGCGACAGCACCATTGACCATTCTGCTCCATGAGACACATTATATAGAAGCCAACAAGCTGCTTTATGAAATCGCTTCGGAGCTAAACATTCACAGTTTTGTGGGTAGGGACATTCCCAGGATCCAGAGGCTGCGAAAAACTTTGGTCAATATCTCCACCAGTATTCCTGTCACATCATCCCACCTTATCAACCAGATATCCGCCACAATTTTCCAGGCAACGCAGGTACCAGCCCAGGTCAGCCAACAGACCCAGCGCCTCTCCATCCGCAAATTGTTGGAACTGGCTTCTGTCCTGCTAAACTACACTACTGAAGACCATATATCATCGGAACAGACTGAGCAGCTGTCCTGCAGTATCCTAACAGCAGCCTCCAACGTGATGGCTGCCTTCTCCTTCCAGTTCCCAACTGAAGGCACTGAGAAAGGGGTCCCGCTAACCACAGACCAACAGAAAGTGACCACCACCATCTTCCCCACCTTGAAAATCCTGACTGAAGCAGTGTCTCAGCGCAAAGTGCCGGGGCAAAGGGATACCTTGATGGAGACCAGACAATGGGAAATAACCATGAAAAAAGTTGACATGGACAAAGTGGAGGACTCCTTTCGTCTTGACACAGATTGTACCAACTGCATTTACCCAGAGCTGGGAAAGATCTCTGTAACCCCTCAGTCGGTCTCTACTGTCTTTTATAAGTTTGAAGAGAATCCTTTACCTTGGCTTGGGAAGGCATTGAGCATTGTTACAGATATCACCAGCTTCGACATGATCTTCCAGGATAGCAATGGAACTGTGCACACCTTGCTCCCTGAACAAGTGGAGTCTTTTATGATCAGGAGGGACATTGTGTCCCTTCAGCCCATCAAATTGGTTGTTGACCCTCGCAGAAGTGACGTGGTCACAGGCCAATTCACGGTCACCATGACCTCCACTTCTGCTCAACTCGTCTTGCTGCAGTTATTTGCAGATATTGACCCCATCTACACCGTCAGCATCTACTCTGGAGTGGGGGTCTCCAGCACAAGTCTAGCACAGAAACATACCATTCCAGAATGTAGCTCAGGGCCGGATCGTCACAGAAACAACTTTGTGCAGAATCCTTACATCATCAGCATTCCAAGCAAGATCTTCAAGAAGAATGGGACTGAACTGAGCAGCAAAACCTACATCACCGTCACTGTTGAGACAAAGTACCCAAACCCTCAACTAATCATTGAAGCTGGGCTCAATGTCTCAGTTTTTGTTGCAAGCTGCTTGACCTTCGAAGGTAATTCTGATAAGTGGGATTCTTCAAGCTGTACGGTCGGTCCTTTCACTAGCAACAAGAGAGTGCACTGTATCTGTAAGAGAGGTGGCAAGCGTGCCAGCAAGAGGGCCCTGAATGTGCAGGTGCCCTGGTTCCTCACTGGCAGTGTTCTGGTGTTGCCTGAAATTATTGATCTTCTGGAAATTGGCGAACTTATTCAGACTCTGCCAACCAACCTGGTGACGCTGATTACAGTTCTGATCATTTTGTTCATCTATGCCATCCTGCTCTGGTGGGCATGGCGGAAGCGGATGAGCGACAAGAAACAGATCATCATTCTTCTTGACAATGACCCCTGTGATGAGGGATGCTACCTCGTGACATTTTACACGGGGGGTCGCCTTGATGCTGGGACAACAGCGGACGTTTTTTTCACTCTGATTGGCAAGTCTGTGGAGAGCGAAGTTCACCTTCTCTACCATCCAGACCACAAGTGCTTCAGGAGAAACAGCGTGGACACCTTCTTGCTCACCACCAAAGAGGACCTAGGTGAGCTCACATTCATCAGGGTCTGGCACAACAATGTGGGAATCTCACCAACCTGGTACCTCAGCAGGGTGAAAGTGCAAAACGTGCTCACCAAACAGTGCTGGCATTTCTTCTGTAGGAAGTGGTTAGGGACCATGAAAGGGGATGGGCTGTTGCACAGGACCTATCCCGTCACCGACCCTGAAAGCTTGCTGAGGAGAAAGGATGTCTTCTTCATTGAGACATCTAGTAAGATTGAGAGAGAACACTTGTGGTTCTCCGTCTTTGCCTACGACGTCGACCAGACCTTCACCCGGATTCAGAGGCTGTCCTGTTGTTTGACCATGTTGCTATCCAGCCTACTGCTCAGCCTCATGCTGTTCCAAAAAAAGGAGGCGGAACACTATCTGAAGAAGCTAGTGAGATCATTGGTGATTGGAATGGAAAGTGCACTGGTGATGGTGCCAGTGGAAATGTTAATATCTACACTGTTTATATTGGCACAGAGAAAAGGCACTACTTTAAGGATTACCCAAGAAGGTGAAGAACATGAAGCAATCCAAGGCACTGTTAACAGCCTATCTACAAACCCTGACATGAATCCAAACAACTTGAGGGAGAGGTTGAAGAATTGGTATGAGAGGGAAGAAGAGGCCAGTGAACCTGAAGAAAGTCCTAAGGAAATGACAGAGACGTCAGACAATGAGCACTATGACCTTTTATCCTACATGGCGGGTATAGACAGCGTCCTAGGACCCTCGGCAAAAGAGAAAGATAACTGTGTGGTCCCAGAGTCTGAGGCCAATCAGATTATCAGAGAGGAGAGCACTGGCAAGGTGACCAAAGAGAAAAAGATACGCTCAATTAAGCCCAAACAAATGGGGCGCTCTCGTCAAAAGAAAGCCACACTGCGCAAGAAGGCACAAGGCCAACCTGGCAAACCTGCCAGAAATGTTGACTCACAAAACAAGGCAAGTGTCATATTGTCAAAGTGCCTCTTATATTTAGCTTGGTGCCTTGTGTGCCTGATCTCTGCAGTGTCCTCTATATTTATTGTGTTATATGGCCTCTCGTATGGTGTTGAGACCTCCTGGCTTTGGCTCATGGCCTCTATCGTTTCTTTCATCCAGGGTGTCTTCCTCTTGCAGCCTCTTAAGATCATGGCCTTCGCTGCTCTGTTTGCCTTAAGACGTCGGCGCCCCCAGGATCTAGACTGGTCCACAGGGATCCAAACATTGGAGATCAGCAAAGACCTGCTTCCGAAGAATGACCCCGACTGTGTCCGATCAGAGGACCACATTCGCAAGCCGTACAGACCGCTGGAGGGTGATGAACTGATATTGACGAGAAAAAAAGGCACCATCAGACATCAAGCCTTTGTGTTTTGTAAGGGTTTCCTGTTGCACATTGCTTTCCTTGTACTCATCCTGTACTTGGTGTGCTCCACAGACTACAACAACGCTTACTACTACAATTGCATCATTAAGAATAGATTCTCCCAGGACCTGGAGAAGGTGAACACTGTCCAACAGTTCTACACCTGGATGAGTGTCACTTTCCTGCCACTTATTCACGAAAACTCAAATCCAGCCTTTTTGTCTGAAGCCTATTCCATTATCCTGGGCCTGCCAAGGATGCGTCAGGTCAGATCCAAACATGGGTCAGTTGATTGCTTTTGGAAAACCAGTGTCCTGAACACCATCCTGAACAAGCATCGGTGTCGGCCCCTGTTTAATGTCCACCAACAGAATGTCGGGAACTACAATGGCTCCTGGCAACAGCCCATAGGAGCTGTGCCGGTGCAGCACCCACTGGATTACACAGGCTGGATATTTGAAAGAATAGATTCCCCTTGGTTATACCACTCACGTGGGATATATCATGTGTATCCACTGGGAGGTTACTCCCTCTACTTCTCCCCAAAAAGCTTACAGGATTCACTGGTAAGATTTGTGGCTCTCCAGAACAATAGCTGGATTGATAGAAGTACCTGGGCTATCATCACTGAGACCACTATCTACAATGCAAACGTTGATTTGTTCTGTACCGTCTCATTGATTTTGGAGATAGCCCCTCTTGGTGTGGTCAACAAGAAGTTGGTGGTGAAACCTTTCACTCTCAGGCTCTTCGAGAGACATGAGAAAAACTGGATTCTGCTCAGCGTCCTAGTTATCACTCTGTTTGTCCTGTTTGTCATAGACGAGTGTCGGAAAATAAGGCAGAAAGGATACAAGTATTTCCAGAGTCTGAAGAACATTGGCAGCCTGGTGATGACCGTGCTGCTGTTGGTGACCATAGTCCTGTATGTGGCCAAGTATATATTGTCACAGCATATGCTGGAGTTCTATAAGAACAACCCAAACACTTTCATTGCTTTTCATGTTATTGCTGCTTTGGATCAACTACTCAGGTTCAATGTCACATTCCTCATTTTTACCACCACACTGAAACTTCTCAGGTACACACGCTTCCTTTACGCTGTGCGCCTGGCCCAGAAGGCCATTTTTATAAGCCTTCCCGCTATTTGCTCCCTGGCCATTATCATGGCAGTGTATTCCCTTATTTTTATATCATTTGGTTACCTGCTGTTTGGTCAATTTGATAAGAATTTCAATACCATGATCCATGCAGCACAGACCGTTTTGTCCTATCACATTGGCGATTTTAACAACACAGAGTTTACCTACAGCAAGGTTATCGGTGGCATCTATCTGATGTGCTTTCTTTTTGTGATGCACTGTGTCCTGATCAATCTCTTTGAGTCAGTGGTCATTCTGTCTTACGGAGACATGAGACAGTTCATCCACGAGAGGCCATCTCAGGAAGCAGAGGTGGCCCACTTCATAACGCAAGAGATTAGGCGTGTCTGGTATACATTGAGGAGAAAGCCACCTCCAAACGATGGCAAGAAGCTTCTGGGAACTTTATTTTATGGGCGTGCTTCTGAAAACACTTATGGGTTAAAGGAAAAGAGAGTGAAAGGGAAGAGGCTGAGCTACTTAGTTATCTGACTGCTAATATTTCCTATTTAACTGACTACTCAGAGCTACTGACTAAAAATCGTCAACAGGAATATAATGCAAAGAAGTAAGGAAGAGGAATAGGGCCTTGTCCTTTGGGGAAGCGATCCTGCTTAATGGTTTTATATCTTTTATATTTTGATGAAAAATATTTTCTTTTGATGTGATCTTTTCTCAAATTACGTCACTTGATAAAAAGATAGTTTTTATTGAAGACTGAATTTTGCACACTGGTATATTTTGAGTGTGTCCAGATTTCCCATTTCATTCCTGAAATTACACAGCATGGTTCATTTGAGATGATGTAAGGAAACCACCATGATCTCAATCTGTTCCAATGAGAATACCAGTTAGATCAATGTATGCAGGCTAAAAGTGTAAGTCAGATTTATTCAAGAGAAACAGTACACAAAAGCAAAATGATGGAGATTTATATATTTTTTTCAATATGTCCATAAGAGATGCAGTGGATACATGCAATGACATTTCATCCCATTTTTTATTAACCTCAGATATGTTGCTTATCTTAACATCAATCTTCACTCTCAAAGTGATACTTTTAAATTGACAATTACATTCCACTGAATTTCTGATTAGGAGACACAGTCAAAAGTTCTTGTAATGTTAATTCATTTAGCTTTCTCTGCTAAATAAAATAGATCCTGAATCTCAATTTTCTCCTTAAAACTACAGCTTTCCTTCCCTTTACCATCCTGTGAATTCTCTATGGCCATAATGCAGTCTCTATTTAAAAGAGAGCACCTTTGACTGCAGCATTGCTTTAACTGAAGCCTACCTTGTACGTATCCTACTATTTCTAACACCATTGTTTGTGTGCTTGTTCGGCTGTAACTTGTTAAGTGAATGGACTTTGTTTTTTATAATTTGTTCAGTGTGTTAAAGTTAATTTATTTGATAAGTTAAGCAGAAGACATGCTTCAATGACATGCTGCACATTTCTTTGGGACAGGGAGTTGGGTAGAGTGGCACTGTTTGCAATAACTCTCACTCATCTGAAACCATTTCAATTACCCCAGACATTTTTATGTAAAAAAATAACTTGACCATAGTAGGGAGTACAATCACGGCTCAGTATCTGAAATCTGAGAATGCTGGGGCAAGATTCTAACGAGCAGGCAGAGATATCACCAATCAATGTGTGTTGGTGCGAAGATCAATTGCTCAATAGACAGAAAGGCAATTAGATAGGCGAGCAGATAGATAGATATAGATACATAAGATGGATCTAGATAGAGATAGACTAGATAAATATAGGTACATAAGATGGATATAGATAGTTTAGATAGATTAGATAGATGAAGTTAGGCACATAAGCTGGATATAGATAGATAAGATAGATATATAAAATGGATTTAAATAAATAGGTAGATGGATGGACAGGCACACATATAAACAAATAGGCAGACAAGTAGACAGACAGACAAACCGATCTACCAATTGCCATGACTGCTTTCAAAATGGCCAAGCTATTTCAGATCAAACATACAACCCCATAAAGCACATTGTATTACCCAGAGAAGGTGTCCCAACATTTAGGAAATTGCAGTCTGTGATGTACAATGCTATTGTTCATGTAAAAGGTAGGCACGTCTATCGCAAGAAAGGCCTGTGAGGACCAATGTCAAGGACCATTCCTCACTTCAGAACTTTATTCAATATTGCAAAGTCCATTTGTGTTGGCCCCAACTTTCACGTTTCTTCAATGCCTGTTCTGTTCATGAAGCAGAAACTCATAAAATTGCACAATATTGTTCTTGATATGATTTATAATTGAAACTTTAACAATAAGGACAATGATTTGAAGCTGATTAATGAGGCAAGTGGGTATCATGTTGAAACAATAAAGGAGGAAAAGCAAGGGGCACAAAGGACTGGGAGAAGCAAATTGGACTAAAGTAAAGAATAATTCAGAAATGGCGAGAACAAATGAGGGCATATTCTAAGGAGGGGACAAAATTCCTCAAATACGAACAAATATGAATTGTGCTGAGCAGTGTTTCCCCAGCCCAATGAAATATTGGAGAGATCCAACACTGTCTTTTTCAAGGACATTTCTTTGAAGCCCAATGCAAATTGAGAACTCAGCAATTTATATAATTCACAACTTAAATATTGGGTTCAACATGTTCAGATCATAACTTTTCTCCTCCATTTCAAATACTTTACCAATGCCTGCATTCTGGTTCTTTTTTCTTGCAGTTACACCTGACATATGTTTGGTTATCATCTTTGGAATTAGCGACATACGACATACAATCATGTATTGGATAAAATTTATCTTCAGTTAAAGGGGATGTTGAATTATGTTTCATAATTTCTCAGCATGTATAAAAGAGACGTGCTCAGGATATTGTTACTGTGTCATAGTATGGGATCTGAGGATATAACGATCTCAGACTCCATCTTTACTTCAGATCACTTGAAGCATGACACTGTTGCTCCTCTGTTGTAAACTTAATAGCTTAATATTAAGACACTTATTTACCAGAGGAATATAATGTTTGTGCAAAACAGTTAATTTCCATAAATAACAAATGGCTTCTTCAATGCCACAATAGCCACGCTTAGCTGCTTAGGTTACACGAGGTAATATAAGCATTGCCATATCAGCACTGTGGTGGGGGTACTAGGTGCCTGTCTCCAGGGTGTAAACCTGCCCTCTGTCTCATCAGGAAACTGGAAACTGACTGGAAAATCCCTGTCAGCCTCCTCAAATCCTACTTAACAAAGCTTGAGAATCCTCTGGCGTTTGATCTGGTATTGGCCGTCATGGCTGACACCAGGACTCAATCAGGAAGTTACCTCGATGAGGTCATTTTTCAGTCCAGACTTTCTCCATTTCCAATAGTGCAGAGACCTAAACATTCAGTCTCATTCCAAGTTCAACTTTAGACCTTGTGACTGTGTTGTAAGTGTAAGGGGTTCCTAGGCGTGTTTGGGCTGGTGGGGGAGATGGTAATCGCAGTGGTGACTGATTTGTAATGGATTTGTAAAACTTTTTATTAAGGCCCATCTCCAAACTACATTTCAATGCTCCTATTAAAGCTAGATTGTGACTTTGAAACTGCCAGGTAAAAGTGAGGACTGCAGATGCTGGAAACCAGTGTGCTTTTCCAGCGCCACTCTGATCTAAACTTTGAAACTGCCACTGTATCTAACACAGATACCAAAAACATAGTTTAAATGCACTCAAGTACATAGATTTAACAAAGGTTAAGAACAATGCACCATTTTTCAGCAGCACCTGAAAAACAGTGAAGTCCTTGTGCAACGACTTCCTCCAACCTTAAAATTCTAACCCTCTAATTCTGAAGAAGGATATTATGAACCTAGAGAGGGTTCAGAAGAGATTTGCTCGGGTGTTGCTGGGTGTGGAA
Organism: Chiloscyllium punctatum; assembly: GCF_047496795.1. Taxonomy (NCBI): domain Eukaryota; kingdom Metazoa; phylum Chordata; class Chondrichthyes; order Orectolobiformes; family Hemiscylliidae; genus Chiloscyllium; species Chiloscyllium punctatum. The sequence goes on along the minus strand of NC_092770.1, from coordinate 57,603,702 downwards.
GTTTTGAGTTATAGACAAAGGCTGGGATAATCTGGGACCTTTTCTTAACTGTAGCATGGGAGATTGAGAGGTGACCTTAGAGAGGTTTATGAAATCATGAGAGGTATAGATAGGGTTAATGGCAGTTGTCTTTCCCCTAGGATTGAGGATTTCAAGACTAGGGGACATATTTTTAAGATGAGGAGAGAGATTTTAAAAAGACATGAGGGGCAATTGTTTACACAGAGAGTGGTTCAGATGTGGGATTAACTTCCTGAGGAAGTGATAGATGCAGGTATAGTTACAACATTAAAAGATACAGAGATAAGTACATGAGCAGGAAAGGTTTGGAGGGATATGGACCAAGTGTAGGCAGGTTGGATTGGTTTAGTTTGGAAACATCGTCATAATGGACTGGTTGCACCGTAGGGTCTGTTTCCGAGCTCTATGACTCTATGACCTCTTTTTAAATTCCATCTTAGTATTGTTATGCGTATAGACTCACATGTAGGCCAGTCCTGGTAAGGATGGCAGGTTTCCTCAGCTAAAGGACATTAGTGAAGCATGCAGTTTTATTAAAAAATCAATAATTGATGATCTTTGTTGTTCTAGCTTTCAATTGTAAATTGATTCAATTCAGTTTAAATGACACTGGCTACTCTGGTGAGATTTAAATCCCAAGTTCCCAGAGCATTAGCAATGGCATGAACAATATGCCTAAGCTGTCCCTAAGCTCTGCTTGACACAACGATACAGACAAGTGGACAAAAGCTTGGCAAATGGAATATGATGTGGGGAAATGTGAAATTATACACTTTGGTGGGAAAAATAGAGGAGCTAAATATCATTTGTATACAGAAACATACAAACATAGAAAATAGGTGCAGGAGTTGGTCCTTCAAGCATGTACCACCATTCAATATGATCATGGCTGATCATGCAATCTTAGTACAGGTCGTTCTGTTGTAACACATGTTTCATCAACGCTAATTTGCTGTAACAATTGATGAATTGGGGACATTGTTTCTGCAACGCAAACCTTTGAGATGTATGTTGACTATAGCGCAATTATAGCACCGACACTTTAAGTGCTTTTTCTAAAGTGTAGTTTTTCTATAATGCGGGGTCACACAAGAACACAACCATTGCGTTATAGAAGAAATGACTGTATCCAACTGCCTGTTGATCCCTTCAGCTCCCTCTTGAATGTATCTAACCAACTGGCCCCAACAGCTTCCCATTGGGAGAGAATTTCACAGGTTCACCACTCTCTGAGTGAAGCAATTCTTCCTCATCTCAGTCCTGATGGCTTACACCTGACAGCAGAAAGCTACAGAAAAGAGAGATCTGGGAGTCTTCATCCATGAATCAAAGCCAGGTTGGTTTCTCTACCTGTGTTCACCTATCACTATCTCATCCCTCCGCTGCCCTCCCATCCAAAACCCTCCCCCACCTCCCCCTTTATCTGCAGCTCTCCTCACCCCCAACCTATCATGATCGTACATCATAAGTAGCCATTGGAAAAAGGCTTCAGCCAATTGACTTACACAGCATAATGTACCTGCCCCTAGAAATATAACAATAAGTGCTCAGAGGAAAAACAGGGGATATTTGCCTGTTACCAAGATGTGATGACACACCTCTGAAGTATGTGGGATTTGAACCCAGGCCTCCTAGTCCAGAGATAGGGACACTAAAGGGAGAGTACTCCTCAGAATGTCAGTTGTTCAAATACTGAATGGACTCACAAACTCTTAACATTCACCTGTATCCATGTTTTTGTTTTTGCTGCTGTTCACCTATTATTTACTTAATTTGTGCTACTTAACTATCTGATCTGCCTGTCGTGCTCACAAGACAAAGCTTTTCACTGTGCCTCAGTACACGTGACAATCAATTCAATTCATTCAATTCAATTCAGAGAAGTGTTCTCATCAAACAGACCTTGTAGATGGTAAGTAATTTTCTGGTAGCTTATTCAATTTGTTAAGAAGGAACTGGTTAGATTTGATACATTCTTCAATTAGATAAAGAAAGTATACTGTCATCCCAACTAGGTATGGTTCACTGTTACCAGAGGACAAACAGGCTGCCGACATAGAATGCCTTGGTCTTGCAGCACCCGGCTCTCCAGCTGACGTATTAGGGAACTCTGGTCCATCTCCTCCTCTTCTAGTCTAGAACTGCTTGATGAACACTGCTCTCTGGGGGAGCACCCAATCAGAAGTGCTGCTTGATGAGAACTCCTCTCTGCCCCAACATGATTGGAACAGTCCAGTGTGTGTGTCTCTCTCTCTCTCTCCCTTCTGTTTTGCGAACAAACAGACCTGGAGTTGAGTGAAGCTCACATGTTAGCCCAGTGGACCGAGTACCATGACTGAGGATTGTTATGACACAGGTGCACATCACTATGTAAGGACTTGGGGGTTGTGGGAGGGTTTAGCAGTGAATGGAGAAATCCAGAGGTGAGGAAAGTTGGCTGGGGGTGAGGGGTAGGGGTGTGATTACAGAAGGCTGGGATGAATGAGCAAACATATTTCCTTTACCGGGCCAGCTTGGTTTAATAGACCACTTCCTGCACCATCGTCCAAGATCCGGGCCACAATGCCTTTGCTGACTGTCCCCCTCCCCCCACCCAGCCACAGCTTCACAGTAAGCACACCATGCTAACTGAATAATGTGGATGGATAAATGGTGGAAATTAATACTTATTGCTTTACTCATGGAATACAAACTCCTCGTGTCTGGGTGGGTTTCCTCCGGGTGCTCCGGTTTCCCCCCACAGTCCAAAGATGTGCAGGTCAGGCGAATTGGCCATAGTGTTAGGTATATGAGGGAAATGGGTCTGGGTGGGTTACTCTTCAGAGGGTCAGTGTGGACTGGTTGGGCCAAAGGGCCTGTTTCCACACTGTAGGGAATCTAATCTAATCTAAACCAGGAACCTGGCATTGTTTCAGCAGATTAGCAGCAACATTCTATAGTTCCGGCTTAATCATTTCCATTGCAAACGGCTGCAATGTATTTGCGACCTCAGCTTTTCCGTTCTTCAGGTTCCACATTTGAAAGCAGAATAGAAGCTTCCAGAACACATTTGATGGCAGGCAATTCAGTCACACTGGAGAAAAGGCTCCTGGTGTACAACACTGAGACGTTTCCTCTCACAGAACGAGACTGATTCTTTTGGCATGATTATTGCTCGAGTTTATTTTAAACATTGACTCATGACATTGTAATGGATTGACCCACAATGACCACATCACATGATGATTATCCTCCAGTTCCCTCTGCCCTTCAGGTGTCCTTGTTTCAAGCTTGTTATTGGAACTGTCATTGGCTTTCCTTCACCAATTTTCTCTCTGAATTTCTAAAGAGACGAAATGTGCTGTGGAACGTTTGGAAAAAGATTTTATTTTAACTATGAAGGGATAGACTGGCTGCAGAGAAGATGTTTCCCTTTGTGTGAGAATCCAGCGACAGAGACCAGACAGATGAAATAGTCACTAATAAAACTAACAGGAAATTCATGATGAGACCATGATGAGAATGTGGATGCCACTACCGCAGGGAGTTGTTGGTATAGGTACTGTTAGTGCTAAAGGGCAATACAAAGAGGATGGTCATGACGAGCAGAGTTAAAAATCACACAATACCAGGTTATAGTCCAACAGGTTTATTTGGAAGCACTAGCCTTCCGACTGCTGCTCCTTCATCGGGTAACTTGTGGGGCAGGATCGTAAGACACAGAATTTATAGCAAAAGATCATAGTGTCATGCAACTGATATGATATATTGAACAATTGCTTTTAAGCTTTTCATCTTTTAGAATGGGTTGCAGGTATCGATTAGTCTGACTCAAGATTGAATACAGATAGACTCGAACCTCACCTACTTTGGAAATAGAACCAGTCTGACTCAAGACTGGAATACAGATGACTCTAACCTCACACCTTTAATACATTGCCTGAGCTAAGATGTCATTTTTTTTCTTCAAAGCTTAAGTTATCTTGGGAATGTGACTTGAAAGAAGTTCTGGGATTTACATATTACTGAACCGAAACCTGCAACCCATTCTAAAAGATGAAAGTCTTAACGGCAAACTGGGTTTGTTCAATATATCAGTTGCATGACACTGTTATCTTTTGCAATACATTTTGTGTCCTATGATCCTACTCCACTAGCTACCTGATGAAGGGGCAGCGCTCTGAAAGCTAGTGCTTCCAAATAAACCTATTGGATAATAACATGGTATTGTGTGATTTTTAACTTTGTCCACTCCAGTCCAACACTAGCACCTCCACATCATGAAGAGCAGAAACAGCCTGTAACCCAAATGGGATGAAAGGCCTGTTTTTTCCTTCTGTAAACTCTATGTAACTCTTTCTAATCATGTACACCACCATGCCTCCTCCCAACCAATCAGATCAAGGCTGGTGTGTATCATAGCTCCTCCTAGCAGCCTTGGCTTCACACTCATCAGTATGTCTGAGAAAGATAACACAGAAAGTAAAAGCAAATTTGCACTCTGCTAATCAACATGATCATGGCTGATCCTCTATCTTTGTGCGTCAGACAGTGCTGATAAGACAGGAATCCAGTTGCATGCTGGGAAAGCGCACTCCTTCATAAAATTCAACGTGTTAACCCCTTTCTGGAACATAGGAACACTAAGAGGCCATTCAGCCTTCACATCTGTTTTAACTCCATTTACCCATCTTGCTTCAGAAATCCCAAATACCTTGCCTAACTAAAATATATCAAGCCCAGTTTTGACAGTTTCAATTCACTCCCAACCTCAACAGCTTTCTTGGGCATGAGCATTCTTGGGTGGTAGGTTGACTCAGTGGTTAGCACTGCCGCCTCAAAGTGCAGGAGACCTGCATTCAATTCTACCCTTAAGTGACTGTCTGTGTAAAGTTTGCATGTTCTCCCTGTGTCTGTGTGGGTTTCCTCCCACAATCCAAAGACATGCAGGATTAGCCAGTATCATAGAATCATAGTAGCCCTACCGTGTGGAAACAGGCCCTTCAATCCAACAAAGTCCACACTGACTCTCCGAAGAGTAACCTACCCAGACTCATTCCCCTACAACTCTACATTTACCTCTGAGTAATGCACCTTACCCACACATCCCTGAACACTATGGGCAATTTAACTTGGCCAATTCACCTGAGCTGCACATCTCTGGATTGTTGGAGGAAACCGGAGCACCTGGAGGAAACCCACGTAGACCCGGGGAGAATATGCAAGCTCCACACAGATTCCCTCAAGGTGGGAATCAAACCTGGGTACCTGGCGCTGTGAGGTGGCAGTGCTAATCACTGAGCCACCATGTTGCCCCAAAAATGCTCATGCTCAAGAAAGCTGTTGAGGTTGGCAGCAAATTGAAAGTCATGGGAAATGCAGAGACAGGGTGGGTCTGGGTGGGTTGCTGTTCAGAGAGTTGGTGTGGACTCAATGGGCACAGTAGCTTGCTTCCACAATGTGGCATTTCAGATTCCCAAGAACCTTCCAATAAGAAAATGTTTCTGGACACTTGACCCTACATGCTCTAGTTCTAATTTTAAGGTTAGACTCCAATCACGCAATTGTTTATCGTTAGCTGCTCTGTTAAAGAATATTAATTATCTCAATTAAATCACCTTTTCAAATTGTGTACTCTTGTGCAGTAACTGTCACCAAAATGCTGTCCCACGAACCTGGCCTGGTTTGTTCCCAAGCACTAAGTCAAGCATGGCCTCTCTTCTAGCCACCCTATTTACATATTGAGTCAGAAATCCTTCCTGGACACATCTGATAAAATCTGCTCCATCCAAACTATTTGAACTAAGGTGGTTCCAATCAACATTGGGGAAGTTGAAGTCACTCATCGCAACAACCCTGTTACCTCTGCACCTTTCCAAAATCTGCCTCCTAATCTGCTTCTCCATTGTCTCTGTTGCTATTGGGAGGTGTGTAGAAAACTCCTAATAGTGTAACTGCTCCTCTCCTGTTTCTGACTTCCACCCATAAATGACTCAATAGACAAACCTTTCTTGGCGACCTGTCTGTCTGCAGCTGTGGTACTATCCCGAGTTAGCAATGCCACTCCCCACCTCTTTTACCTCACCTCATTCCTTTTGAAATATCTAAACCATGGAACATCCAACCACTATTTCCACTAGTAGGAGAGACTAGGACCTGAGGGCATAGCCCCAGAGTGAAGGGATAACCTTTTAGAACTGAGATGAGGAGGAATTTCTTCAGCCAGAGAATGGTTAATCTGTAGAACTCATTGCCAGTTTCATGCTCATTTATTTGTAGAGACCAAGGGAAAGGTTTTTGTGAAGGAGTTATCTTATGGTGGGGAGGTGGAGACTGAGATGTAACTGAGCAGGGACAGAGGCTACAGCGAAGAGATAGCTTCCCTGCTGGGTGGCACGGTGGCTCAGTGGTTAGCACTGCTGCCTCACTGCACCAGGGTCCCAGGTTCGATTCCAGCCACGGGCGACTGTCTGTGTGGAGTTTACATATTCTCCCAGTGTCTGCGTGGGTTTCCTCCCACAGTCCAAAGATGTGCAGGTCAGGTGAATTGGCCATGCTAAATTGCCTATGGTGTTAGGTGCATTAGTCAGAGGGGAAATGGGTCTGGGTGGGTTACTCTTCGGAGGGTCGGTGTGGACTGGTTGGGCCAAAGGGGCTATTTCCACATTGTAGGGAATCTAATCTAATGCTAGATCCAGGATTGTTTTCCCAAAGTGATGGCAGTCAACTCGATCTGTGCCGCACTGATGCTTCCATTTGTACAGTTACAATTCATGATCTCTTGCATTCTCAATTCTAACCACTCCACCACTCTAGATGTGCCTTCAACTGCTTGGGCTCCAAGCTCTGAGATTCTCCTTGAATACCTCTTTGCCTCTCCACTGTGCTTTAAAACACTAACTTTGACCAAGTCTTTGGCCTAATATTTTTAAAGGTTTATCAGTGCCTTAATTTGCTTTATAATGCTCCTCTGAAGTACCTTGGAACTTTGTGAACTATGTTAACTGCACTATATAATTGCAAGTCGTTGTTGATCCTCCCCTCCCTCCATCTGTGATAAAATCGCATGATCCATTGACCATCTGGATCTGAGAAAATAAAAGTTTGGATGGACACCTCCCATGCAACATCAAGCCTCATCTCTATGTAGAAAAATGAGCAAAGGACTCTGGTTGGAGTTCAGATGTTTTTAATGGATTGAGTTGTAATCTTCTAGAGTGTACAGACTGAGAGAACAGTAGAAGCGCATACAACAGAACCTTTCAAAAGGAAATTGGACACATAAGTTAATGGATTTGTACACCTCTTGGGACGATTCAAAGGAGTTGGACTAATGCATGTGTTCTTTCATAGTGCAGGCGTAGTTATACTCCCATGTTCTGTTACAACATTACTCCTTACAACCCCTTGTATCCAGCCGAAATTATTCTAAAACACCTGCCCAGGAAACACCTATGTTACAATGGGTCTTGTTTGCATAAGGCAGCACACTAGCTCTGTGGTTAGCATTGTTACCTCATAATGCCAGGGATGCAGGTTCAATTCCAGCTTCAGGTGACTGTCTGTGTGGAGTTAGCACATTCTTCCTGTGTCTGGTCGGTTTCCTCTGGATGCTCTGGTTTTCTCCCACAGTCCAAAGATGTGCAGGTTATGTGGATTAGCCATGCTAAAATTGCCCTTAATGTCCAGGGATGAGCACTAGGTGGGTTAGCAGGGTTACAGAGATAGGGTGGGATATTCATCGGAGGGTTGGTCGGGACTTGATGGGCCAAATGGTCTGCTCTCACACTGTAGAGATTCTATATTTCCCTGCCATACATTTTACATTGTGACTGTGGAAACTGTGACTGTGACTGTGGAAACCTCTCTCTTGCCCCATCTGGACTTCCTCCTCATGTGGCATGACAGAAACTTGTCATTGACGGACTTACTCAATACTTTATTTCTGAAACGATCTCCGATCACCAAATACGAACATCAGCAAGACCACACTATTTTGGGCTGATCGACCTTGCTATGTCTAGAGACCCTTGGCCAGATTTTTATCTCCCAACAGAGTTGGTGATGCAGTCAGAAAAGCTGAAATTTGAAATGTTCACCATAGGAATGGACTTGCTCTTTCTCTCTGACCCTGTGCTGCTTTTGTGAGACTTTCTCTCAGATCAAGAAGTCTTGAGTTAAGAGCCCTGCACACATTTGTTCTGAGGACAGAGTTGCCTTTGTGAGCCTGTATGACCTCCCCACTAATATCTGGGGGCCAGTACCAAAACTGGGAGAGCTGTCTCACAGACTAGTCAAGCAA